>NC_135933.1:7500-610000 GCF_964058835.1 Carex rostrata | reverse complement strand
TGGGCATGTAGCAAAATTGCCAAAGATAATGGCTTCGTAACAGCCCCAGTTTTTCTAAATAAATTGTCAGCTGTTAGTTTAACTTTAAGCAACATCATTATCATATATAGAAGTGCCGTCTTGGTTATAGCAGTATTCAATTAAAGACATACAGTTTCTTATTTTAGAAAGAACCAATTGCCACTGGTCCTCAACACTTGTATGTATTATTATTATATTATATTATTTATGCAGACAACTCTTAAGCATCTCAAAAAGACAATGAGAGGTTTCAAGTTGGCTAATCAAATTAATCAAAAAAGGACACATGAATAGTTAGCTAATTAATTAAATACTACAATAATTGTACAAACGTTTAATATAATGACCTGAAGAGTGTCCAATATATTAATTAAGAGTATTTTGACAATTTCTCTATAGTCTATTCTGTAATTTTGACTTTGTTAACAAGATATTTAATAAAACACAGCTATGTTTCCATTTTTGTATTTTGTTTGGTCCATCAACTTGCATTTATGTATCACTTCAAGAAGTATATACTTTGTACGTATAAAGGTTTGAAAGTACATATCTGCCAGCCCTGCAGGCTGCAGCGCTGTATGCTCTCAATCCAATCAAAAAGTATATATATATGGTATTCACGTGTATTATTAAACCAGCTAATTATTTGTGTTGTCAGTTGTAAATTAACTGTTAATTAATATATAGTTTTCTTTTTTAAGCCAATCTGACACAAGCTGGAGCCCCGTGTTATTAGTTTTTCTTGGAAGGTACGTGCTGATGAAGAGAGTATATATACTTCTTTTTTTTCTTTTGGTTACAATGAAGAATAGAAGAATAGAAAAATATGGGGTATTTGGTTTTGTCTGTTTTTGTCCTTGTTAGAGTTTTTTTATTTTCGGGTGTTATGTGTTTGAACAGGCCTGGGTACTTGGTAGGGGTGTCAACGGGTACGAAATGGGTTGGGTGGAAGTATTTTCATACCCTTACCCGTTATGTTAATGGGAAAAACTTTATCCGCATCCGTATTCAATAAGCTAAATGAAAAAAGAAAATATTATCCGCACATGGCTTATTGAATACGATACAAATCGAGTAAATGAATAAAAGTATATATGCCATTGAATAGATATATGAGTCATGAGTAAAACTAGCTATATATATCATATCATTCAAAATCTCTATATAAATATATATCTATACATAATTATTGTCATATATATAGGATAACGAGTAATGAATAGCTTTTACTCGCACTCATATTCGTTATGTTAACAAAAAAAATAATTTTATTTTTATCCTTATCCATATTCGATAAGTTAAACGAAAAAAGAAAATCTTATCCGTATCCATTTTATTAAATATTAAATATGATACGGATCGAGTAAACAGGTAAAAGAATGTGATTGACACTCCTAGTACAGTAGTATTTGATTTTGTCTAGAGTTTATGAATTTTGAGTGTTATGCGTTTGAATTGGGCTTGGCTTAACAAAGAAGTTCAAAATTATTTTGGAAGTATAAAAGATGCATGGATTTAGGATGGAGGTTCAGTGCATTATGGGCTTTATGTGAGTTATTTTATCAATGACCACCTAGTAGTAGTAGTATTTAGCACAGAAGTAGTATTGGGTCTAATACAGAAAGAAGATATATGAAAAGAAAAATTCTTCAAATTCATTCAATACAAACAAAAATTAATGCATGGAAATTTATTAAATATTAATTACGAAATTAGGTCTTACATACGAGTAGTGTGCAGATGTACATAGGCTCGTAATATATCCATTAATTAGGCCCATTATTTTCTTAACAGTCTGTCTCGTGGCAACTAGGCCCACCAATTCTGATCCAGACTTTGTTAATTTTCTAATTTTATTTTTAAACTTAGCAAAAAAAAATTAGATGCAGCAAAATCGGTTATTATATATGTAATGTAATAGCTAAAAACCTAAAGGGCTGCCCTGAAAATAAACAAAGCCGAAATTTATAAAGTGGGCCCGAAGGAGTTCGTTTCAGCCATGTGAGCGATCGATGCTATTTGTCGGTGAGTATATTATGCTTTACCGCTTACCGGCCTATTTTGTTTGTTTTTTTTTTTTAAAACAAATTGTACTGATCTGAGCATTCTCCTAACTTTTGAATTATTTGTTTCGTTTGTTTGACGGTGCTGGACCATGTGGGCCCTTTTGATCAGAGGCACTTTTTTTCTTTGGATGATCCACACTCCACAGTAAGGTTCCCGTTACGTGTCGCTCCACCAATTTGGATCCGACGGCTGGAATGAGATAACCAAGACTTTGTAATCGGGCATGGAAAACGACCTGCCAAGCTTTATTTCTGATGATGATAATGATATATATTGACATATCTGACAATCTTGTCAACATGTTTGACATATCTATCTCACACTGCTTATGAAATTATTCTCTTGTATGCGCATTTTATTAATCAAAATTCAAATTAAAACACAGTTAAGATTTTGCCATAAGCTTTTAAATAGAAAGAGATGATAAGATTTTGCCATTGACAAATTAAGCTGATGTTTAACAATTAATATTGATACATTAAAAAGGGCAATATAAGATATCAAATTTCTTAGCATCTTTTACTCATTTTTTTTATCTCAGCATCTGTGACTTGGTAACCTTCACATTGGTAGGCCCGGCTAGCATAATTATAATTTCCACTGAAATTGATGGGATTTTTAATAATTAGGATGAAACACTCAGAGCCTGTTCTGATGAAAAAAATAATAATGACATGAGAATGAGTATTCTTCCCACTATTTCTTCCTATCTCAATGCAAACTTATGGGAAAAATAATTATCAACTAGGATTGAATTTGTTTTTTCCTACGGAGGAGGCGCTGTGTGCTTCTATTAAAAAGTTTGTAAAACTTAAAATAATATATTTGTTCCATTCAATTTCAGACAAATTGATTCTGACAAAAAAAAAACACACACACATTTGAGATATGATTTAAACATTAAATAAAATACAAGGTTGTTTTTTAACAATTTCATTCAACTCATTAATTAATACAACTTAAATTTTTGTTCATCAAATATAGCAATTACATCAACTAAACAGTCAGTTTATAATTTATCAAATAATAATTCATAAACATTATTATGTTATTGTTTAATTTACTTTATATAATCATTATAATAATAGTATTTATAAGTATAATTGATTAATTGTATAGTATCAAGCGTTTTGAAAAGGAAAATAGAATTTCCCACAACTAATTCCATTGTACAACTGAATACCCATTTTAACACATTCTCATCACTAATTATGTGCGTACCTATATGGCTATATCCGTGGGTTCTCACTTTTTCAAAAGTGGATTCTCATTCGCATCAAATCCTATCTTGTGTAATTCCGTAACAAACGAACAGGCTCTTGTATACCATATTTTCATAATTTAATATAACTTAAAGAGTTAAGACCAAGGTAGGTTTACTTGAAGAAAATGTTATGTAAGAAGGAGGAAGTGAGGGATGGGTTTACTTGGATTTAATTAGACTGAAACGGTTATGTAACAGAAAACTTAGCCCATCAGACTTGGAAAGTTGTGTGAAGGTAAAAATTACATAACATAATTAACAAGGTCAGTAATAAAAAAAATAATGAGAAGTGCCAAAATCAGTCCAACATATTCCGACTCTTATATATCTTCGTCTTCTTTTTAATTAAACTGATCGGGCAATCCGACCCGACATCATCATAGACAATTTGAGACCCTAATATGATCGACCCGATTTGTGACCTGACAAGAGATGATTCAGTCCAACATATTCCAACTCGACTCGAACCTAATCCAAATTTATTTATGTCACTTTGAAGTAACAAATTTAATTCTATCCGGTGAACCCATCTAATCCAATCTGAATTGATTTTTTTATAAAGTCAAAATAACATAGTACACGAGCTAACCCGTCTGATTGCCACCTCTATCCTCTATTCCTCTAATAACAATAAACAATTGAGAATTAAATTTTAGAATTTTCACAGAAGATCTGAACTATTATTGCTATCACACGTGTCCGTGATACAACTTTATTGGTAGGCCTCCGCCTCTTCATTTATTTCAAGTTAATCTGTTACTTAAATCTATAGTTGCTATTTTCAAGCAAATAGTCAGATTTACTTTTTACAGTATATATATATATAGTGTGTAAAATGAAGCCTGCATTTAAGTTACCGATCCCGGTTAAAATAAATAAAATCTTTTCTTTCCGAAAGGAGAAATTTGGCGAATCTGTTAAGGCATAAAGTTGTGAATAGTTGTTTGGCGAAATAATTGAGTCTAGCTCGCTCTGTCTCTGTGGTCTGGTACTCTGGTGGATAGTAATTGGGGACAGCCATACATGCACTCGAAACTTTTAGAGTTAAAAGTAATGAAGACCTTTGTAGTTTGTACCTTGGATGGTTTGGCCATGATGCAATGTCGGAGATAGAAACAAAACACAGTAGTAGTACTACTGTGTTCTATCCTCAGATGTGTCATTACGGAATGGACAGCTCCGTTATTCCCTCTCCAGATTTGGGAAATGGCATGCATATGCATGGCACCAGTGTTAATTTTCGTGTTGCTCATCAACTTCATTTTTTTTTTTTTTTTTTTTTTATGGACGTGAGAAAAGCTATATTAATAATAGACTATAATATATTTATCTTGGTTCAGGGGTAGGCAAAAAAAATTCAGAAATAGACAACAATATGATTATATATAGATATACATCTGATTTTCAAAATTAAGAAATAGGCAAGTGTCTCCCCCTAATTTAATACAGCTCTGTCACTGATCTCAGCATATTTTTTTAAATAGTAGGTGAAAAGTCAACTATCTTAACTAAAATAAATTTAATTTTGATTTGCATGTGAAAATTATAGGAAGTAAACAACACCTCGATTCCTCTGCAAGTTACCTTGGAGGTATCGCCTGACCATTTGAGCAGCAATTTTGAGAGTCAACTATCGTTTCTTTCACTCTCCGTCCTCCGCCCTCCCTCCTCCTATTCCACCCGGCCCACTCCATCTCATTCAATCTGAGCAGTGCTTTCATTAATGAATCTGACCACCGCTTCGTTTTGCCATTCTCTCGCCTCGACTCACCAAGTTCGAATGGATGTGCTATAAATTCGCCCTACCTCGCATATTTATGGTTGATGGCAGTGGTGTTGTTGGCAGTACTGTGATTTTCTTTCTCCTCTTCTTCTCTCCTCCTCTTCGTTCTCCTCTGCTTCGACCTATCTTTGTTTTCGCATATTTTCATCTGAATAAATCAGGCACAAACCTCATCTCAGCATGAAGGCTCCTCTGGATTCCCGTCTCACCTTGTTCCCAAAAGCACTGTTTTGTGCTAATGGCAAGAAATTATGCAGGCTCACAATCTACCAATATGAGCATGAGCATAGAAAATCTGGCAGGCTCAATATATATATTCCAATCTGGGCGCAGAAACACATGGTTCTGCTTTTATTTTCTAATTTTTCTTATCTACTTTTGTAAATGAATTCAATTGTAATATTCAATGTACTAGTACGAAGGTTGTATCTACTGGTACAAAATTATGTGTAACTGGTTGTCCTGATTAATGAAAATACCTACGGGTTTTAAATCAAAAAAAAAAAAAGGAAGTGAAAAAAATAAAAACAAAATGCAATGATTTAAATACACTAATTTACTTTAATATTATCAATAAGTACTCTCATTCCATATGCGAGGTAGTAACTTTGAATTCTTGTATTAAAGTAAATATAATGTATTGCCAAAGATTAAATTAGTGATTGCCAAAAATCCTTAGAGAAGGGGCAATTGAAAATATGAATTGTGTATACAAAAATTGATTGTTTGAAGATGTGGCAAGATGTTTCATGGAGCCAATTTGAAATGAAGAGTTCATTTGTTTCTTTATTGATAAAAAAAAAAGTGGGCATTCTGAAATGTCGGTTATTTTTATAAAATTTATGAATATTGAATGAGATGTTAAGGTTGATGATCCAATTTAACAAGAGGAAAGGTTATATATAATGCACACTCTTCTTAATAAATTTGTTAAAAGCATATTTATTTTTCCTTTTTTATCATCATTTCATGATTTTCACATGAATGTTGAATTGTGAATTTCATTTAGCTTTGGTATTGGAGGTATCCATTAGGCCAATTAAATTGAGGGAGAATGCTGAGAAACTGAACTAAGTCTTTTGTCTTTTATTATTATACTAAAGGGTCCAAGAAAGAAATAGCCAAATGCATGTACCTGTTCTTATTCTGTGAGACAACTCAAGCAACTAAATTTAACAATTGAAAGTGTAAACTATTTTAGGTGTGCACTAATTAAAGGTTGCATAACTCTTAAATTTGATGTCTAATAATTGAGTTGAAAACCAGATAAATTCTTAAAGTTTTCACTGAATATCAAAAACCGCACCTTTGTTATAGTTATGGACTGAAAAAACAGACCTATTATTAGTGTGATATTAAAAAAAATTACAGAGATTGAGAGCAATTTTAAATTTAACAGTTCCGATATGTAATGTTAGCAATTATGGAATTTTTAATCTTGAAAATGAGTTATTTTTGTCATATCAGCAAAATTGATTTTGAAGGAATAGAGATACTTTTAAATTGATGTAAGAAATTACTATATTATTATTGTGGTAGTAGAAAAAGCAAGCACACAAAATTGTAGCTTCAAGAAAACATACATGAATTTTCAATTCTGTCACAAGAAACAGAGGCACATACTGTTGAGACAGAACAATGCAAAAACTCAAAATGTATTACATTCTAATTAAATTATTTTGCAACATATATTTTATTCGTGTAAAAGAAGCACCGTGTCAAAGAAAGAAAGTGTCATAACTCATAAAGGATTTGCTCATGACCCATGAAGAATTAGATCATGACTCATGAAGGACTCGTCAGATTATATTGCTCATGACCCATGAAGTATTAGACCATGACTCATGGATGAATCGTCAAATTAGATCTTGCTGATAAGGAAATAAATTTCATGTATATTTCGGCCTAGTACTAGAGAGTAGTAAATCCATGTTATATTGTTTCCATGTTAGATTGTTAGATTGTTTTCATTATTAAGAAAGATTATTTCCTTACTTGGAGATGTAATAGCTGTATTGCTCTATGATATAAGGAGCATATGCAACTCTTAATCAATCAATTCTGTAATACAAAAAAAAATCTGATAATCAATAAAATTGGGAGGGAAGGGAGTTCATGGGAGCGCTGTGTTCTTTAGTTTTATTTTATTAAATTTGTCAATTCGCAATAAGATAGCTAACGAACCACTCCTTAATGTATATAATAGTTTTTCTTTTTCTTTTAATAGATATGTTATACTGGTAAACACTCAGTTAGTTAGTTTAACACTAAGCTAATTGTTTTGAATATTTATTAAAATAATTTCACTATAGAGTATAGACTGTACTTTTTAGCATTAAATTAGTTTTTTTAAATACAAATATTATTTTTTAAAACATTTAACAAGTTCTTTGAACATTGATACTTACATTTTTAAAAGACATATCTGAGAATCATATGAAAGTGTAATGATGTATGACCAATTATGTGCCTCTATAAAAATAATCAGAAGTTATTTAAGAATCATAGTAATATAAGCATAAAATTTCATTTAGAAAAAAAAATATATATATCAAGCACCGGACATTTTTAATTTTCTGAGCAGTTATAAATTCATCGCCCTGGGAACTATACACAAATTGATCATACAGTTTTATGACTTTTATTTATGGTTAATTTGCATTCTGAAAATTAGACCGTTAATTTGGTTTGATATTTCTTAGCGTTGTATTTCAATTTTTGTAATTAAAAAATCTCCGTACTTGCGTCTCTAAGTTTTTAGTGTTGGATAAGTAATTATGTTAATAATACTATATATTAGCGGCGGTAATGCATTTGCTTCTTTATTCCTGACTCCACTGCTTCTTGTCCAGGTATTGTATTTAAATTTAACTAAGAATGTGCTTCACAATCAACAATTTTATAAAAGAAAGAGGTGAGGTGAAATTAATGTACTGTGACTGAATATGTCTGGAGAATTAAGAACTTGTCTTTGATCTAGTGGCAAAGACACATGGCGCCCTTGTGAAAGGTCATGGGTTCGAAACTCACAAGTGGAGAAATCTTCTATAATATACATAGGAGTTTGAAAATGTATTGGGTGGCTTGACCTCCAACTCATGATTTCAAAAAAAAAAAAAAGAATATGTCCAAAGAATTTACTTGTTTTATAATTGAAAAATTCGAAAGTGAAGATGAAAGCTGTGTAGAAACTCAGCGAAATTTCTCTCTTAAAATTCCTGGACAGTGAAATATGATAATGTGAATGTAATATTATATATATATAAGTTGGTTGGTTGGCCAAAAATGTTGTGTCGCTTTTGATTAAAGAAAGGACAAGTTAGTATGTTACCTCATTTATCACGACTGTGAAGAATAGTTTCTTTATAGATAAAGGAGGGGAAAAGTAACATTATTCAATATGCTGATGTAATCAAATACACTATTTTTTTAATTTTTAAGGAACCACATCCCAAATTCCCAATCCAGAGAACTGAGAAGTGAGAAGGAGATAGAATAGAATCATCCAACTATGTCCAGATTACTTGTGGCAGATACAGACACGCACCGTGTGGTATAACAATGCATGCTAGAAATAGAATTGAAGTTTGAAATAATAAAAGGATAAAGTATATGATGGAAAAACAATTGATAACCAGAGACGGAGGAAGGATTTTAATTTATGAGCTCAATATGCACTCAAAATCTTATAGTATTAAAAAACAAAGAACTCTTGTCAAGAAATATGGAATCATTTTGAAATTTTTATAAAATAAATGAGGTCACATCTAGCAATTTTATCTTTAATAATATAATTTATAGTTCAAGTTAAAAAAAAGGGGGCCAATTGATTTTGTTTTATACAAGTTAAAAATATGGCCCTATTGATAATAGATTTTTTTTTTTTTTAGTTGTTTCAGGGCGCGAAGGATTCAGGCTAATTAGGAAATCTTTCAAAAATAAGAGTAGAGTTAAAATATCTTATTGTTTTCATGTTTCAATCATGTCACATTATCTATGTTTTCAAAATTCAAAAGGTGAATATCATGATTTCCATCTTAAAATGTGTTTGGGGGCCAAATTTTATATTCTTCAAAAAAAATTAATAGGTATAAAATTACTATTTTTCAAAAGATTGTAGACCATCCAAAAATAGTAATTTTATAATTGTATAAAAGAATAGTAAATTTTTTCTAAAAAATATACAATTTGGTCTTCAAATATATTTTAATACAGAGATATATTGAATAATTCAGATAACTGTTTAAACTTTGAAAATAAAAAATAAGACGGTGAGATATTATTGAGATATAAATAACGGGCCTTTTAACCCTATTCTATGAATAAAGCCAACATGAGGAAATAGGAATCCAAGGTTATTTAATTAGAAAAAAAAACTATTGGAGTTATTGTTCCCTGTTTTCTTCCTTTTTGTCAGAAGAGTCACGAGCTCAACAGCCCATCGGCACCACCTTATATCTTATAGCATCATCACAGTATCTTTTTGACATATATAACGATAACAAGTTACGATAATGGGAACAGATCCTACTGTGCTTCGTACACAGAGAACTCAGAATCACATGCCTTTTGAAATTCTTGATGCTATGTTTGGATGTAGTGAGAATAGCGCTCTTTCGATTTATTCAAATTTACTCAATTGTTATTCAGAACAACGAGAATAGCACTGTTCCGTTATTTCTACAAAAAGTCAGAATAATAATTTGTGCTCTCTCAAAAGTTCAATCCCTCCATTGTTATTCTAAATGTTCAATCATAATCAATGTTGTATAACGAATGATAAGGGATGAAGTGAGAAGTGAGCTTCGCTTAGGCGATAATGGTGATTAGGCGATAACCAAAACAAACAAAAAAAGAGAGGCAAAAAATACAAAAAAAAAACACAAAAAAAATGGCTATGCAAAAAGCTCGCCAGCTAGAAAAGGCCCGAGCTCACTTTGCATCTCTCATGGCGCTAAGCCCACAACCTGGCCCACCTACGTACAAGGCCTCGTTGCTCTCAGTTCCGATCTGGCAACAGAAAACATGTGCATCTCGCCAGAGAGAGACCCGTTCATCGATTGTGCTCACGCGATTGGAGGAGATCAAACGACGCTCCACGCCAACACATCCAGTTTGCTTTAAGTGCGGAGATCGGGGACACCGAGTGAAGGATTGTAGAAATGGTCAGATTTGTTTTATCTGTAACAAAATCGTGCATAAGAGTAGCATCTGTCACTCTATCACGTCTCAACCTCCAGCACAGAGTGCTCATTCCTCTTCTTCTCCAGTGGTAATGGCGCCACCTAGCACTCGCCGTGGTGCTCCGTGAGCTCGATATCAACCTTTCAACAGATCTCGACCACCGATCCCGCTTCCGAGGGGCCCTGCGCCGACTGGACAAGAAAACCCTCCATATCCTCCTCCGATGATGCCAGATAGAGGCTACAACCATCCATTTCCCCCTCCGCCTCCTCAAAATCCCCGTGCTCCACTTTCAGGGGCTCCGATGGCTCAGGTGATGCCTGATCGGCCGATTCAGCCGCGTCCTCGTCCTCCACCACCTCCAGTGGTGCCTCAGCCGGTTGTAGAGGAGCCAGCCCCTGAGCCGATCCCGAGGATCGTTCATCCACCTGTGCTGATGTTTAACTCGACTCCTGAGTCCAAAGCTATCAACAGAGAACTCCAACTGAGTATGCTTCTGGATGATATTGCAGCATGGGGACCGGAAAAGGTTGAAAGAGTACTCAGAACCTCCTATCCCCCGTTCAAATGGCGCGTGGCGATTTTTGATGAGTATATTTACGTTATCCAAACTCCCTCAGAAGAATGGCTGATGGCCGCTACACGCAAACGCTGGTTAAGGATGGAAGACATTCAGTTTCCGATAGTGAAATGGGATCCTAACTACAACACCGGTAGGCGCTTGACTTCTGTGTGGGTAAGATTACATGGTTTTCCATACGATTTGTGGACCTGGGAAGAGTTCAGTAGGGTTTTTAGCCCATATGGCGCTGTGGTGCTTGAGCTTGACCCCGGTACCCGGTTTAGATATGATTATCGTTTTGCTTGAGTAAGAATTGGGATTGGGGATCCTTCTGCTTTACCAGCTCAGCATAACATTACTCATAGATCACCCCATGGATTTGTATCCACCTCTGACATTGACTTTGAAATTGAGACAGCTACCACTGAAAGTGTTAATGCTTGGAGAAGCAGGGTTAATGGCAGACCCTACCCAAATGGTACACATTTTGGTGTAACACCAGTCATTCCTGACCCTGCCCCAACCCCCCATCCTATGGACTCTGATCCTCCTCAAAACAATGCCTCCAACCTGTCAGCATCAGCTCAATCCATTTCTAGACCTTCTCCTTCACCTAATCTTCGATCGCCAACAGTTAACAGGAGAAGAAATGGTATTGTCATCACTGAAATTCAGAATATCCCCAAACCAGTGCTGGGATCCTCCCCTAACAAAGGCAAAGCCAAAGCACCGACCACCAGTTGTAAGAATGATGACCCTTTTGTCAATGACTTTGACTCAGATGATGAGTCGGATGAGGACTCATTTCAGCGCGCCCTCAATGCCATCCATATGGGACAGGGTTTTGGTTCCACTTCTGGTGCAACCCCTACTGACATCCAACCTCCTCCACCACCTCAGGCACACCAAGGGGCTCCGACCTCTGACTCAGAAAATCATACTCTCACTGCATCAGACCCTCTTCCCCCAGTGACACTGATGGTCTCTGAAATACCAGAACCAAATGTTGATTCTGAAGAGGAATTCATAGTAGATATACTTGACCATGGCCTTGAAGAAGAGTCCTTAATGAAACGGGCTCAAAGACTCCAAGCTCAAAAAACCAACTCTTTTAAGAAGAAAACAGCCCAATCTGCTAAGAGATCAGTAGGCAGACAAGTGCGTTTCCACTCCCCTCCCTCTGAGAGAAAGGCACCTTCCACCAGTCCCCTACCTAGAAAACCACCGACTTCCAAATTCAAAAAAACAGCCCCACATCCTTCTACATGGCCTCATCAACCTAGGTCGCCAACCAAGAAAAAGTGTTCCTCTTCCCAACCAGGTCAGCCTCCCTCAACACCAGCTGTGGTGGAAATTTCTGACACATCCACCGAGTATACGCAGGCTGATGACCCAGTTCTACCTCATGAGTGGCGATACAATAAAGAGGTACCCCGCCGAAGCTTTCGCTTTCAAGTGCAGAATACTCACACTCCAGTTCTCAAACGAGCCCAAAAAAGGAAAGCCCAAGGCTCTGCTAAATCAGCAGCAGGTAATCCTTTGCTCACTAATTTTCCATATAGTAGATTTACCCCTGCTCAGATAGAGCAACTTTTTCAGGTTTACAAAATTATTTTAGGAAATAATGATGTAGATAGGAAAATTATAGTGTCAGCTATACAGAATATGGAGAGAACCCAATTTGAGGCTTTACTTCAGTCCTTAGGATATCAAAGTACCAATAGTAGTAAGCATACTCATATACACACGCATCATGTGTTGCAGCCACAGGTCATAGACCAAGTGGATAGGCATAATAGTGATACACTAGTTGCTTTATGAATATTCTTAATTGGAACATTCGAGGGATGAATTCCCCTAGAAAAAGACAAGCGTTGACTGAATATATAGCTCAGTATCAGGTAGATATTGTAGCCATCCAAGAGACCAAAAAAGAACACTTTAGCAATCGAATTCTTAGATCTTTAGCACATAACCTAGACATTTGGATTTACCTTCCATCAATAGGCAAATCAGGTGGAATTTTGTTTGGAGGAGATAGCTCTAAAATTGATATTCTGTCTCATAGTGAACATAGATTTTGTGTTGATATCCATTTTCTGAATAAATCAAATCAGACCGAGTGGCAATATACCATTGTTTATGGTCCAGTACTTAGGAATTTGAAACAAGCGCTATGGTTGGAATTAGAACAACTTCGGGTATGAATCACAAAACCTTGGATAATAAGTGGGGATTTCAATGTGATAAGGCATAAGGATGAAAAATCAGGTACCAATTTTGATGTCAAAATTAGTCAGCGATTTAATCGTTTTGTTGATAGGCATAACCTTATCGAACACAAATTACAGAGTAGGAAATATACATGGGCTAGTGGCGCGAATTTTGCCCTTCTAGATCGATTCTTTACTTCTATTAACTGGGACCAAAAGTACCCCAATAGTGTTGTAACTGATCTTAGTAAGAACGGGTCAGATCACTGCCCTTTGTTAATGCAACTTGGCCATGGTACTCCTCATTCTCCTCAATTTCATATAGACCCCTTATGGTTAGAACAGGAAGACTTTTGTAGCTTAGTAATCAAATGGTGGCAAGAACATCCACTTCAACACCACAATCTAGCATATAGTTGGAACCACAAATTAAGCATCCTTCGAAAGAAAATTAAAGGTTGGGCCAAAAATTTCTATGGCCAGAAAAAGAGGGAGAAGACTATTATCTTAAACTCTCTCAATAGACTAGATATCTTGAAAGAACTTAGGGAGCTTTCCCCTCATGAGGTGGAAGAATGGAATTCCCTCAAGAGTAGGCTAGAAACAATTTATTTAGACGAGAAATTATATTGGAAACAATGCTCAAAGCAAAAGTGGCTCGAGGAAGGCGACCAAACTACTCAGTATTTTCACATGATAGCTAATCATAGGAAGAAACAAACTAGGATCAATTCACTTATTATAGACAATACCCCTACTCAATCCTTAGAAGAAATTCAACAACATGTTCGTCACTATTATAAAGACATTTTAGGGACTTCAGGAGTGAAATATGCATATTTAGATGCGCATTTCTGGGAAGAGCATGAAAAACTAACTTTTCATGAACAACCTTTCACTTTGGATGAAATACATCACGCTCTTTTTGCATGTGAGCCGTCTGGAGCCCCTGGCCCAGATGGATTCTCTTTTAAATTTTTTCAACATTTTTGGGATATAGTCAAAGTTGATATGTTTCAACTCTGTTCTCAATTTCATGCAAATACCCTAGATCTTTCTAAGCTTAACAAATCCATTATTTGCCTTATTCCTAAAGAGCATAATGCGTCCACCATCAATAAATACAGACTCATCAGCCTAGTCAATTGTACTTTCAAACTTTTATCAAAAATTCTTACTCATAGATTAGGGGACATTATGAATAGAATAATTGATGCAAGCCAGTCAGCTTTCCTACCTAATAGGTATATCTTAGATAATGTTGTCCTAAGTCAAGAATTGATACACTATAGTAAACATCATAACCAACGGGTAGTTATTAAAATTGACTTTGAGAAAGTATACGACAAAATTCATTGGGATTATATTCTAGAGGTCATGGAGAGTAGAGGATTCGGGGCCACTTGGCTTTCATGGATTAAACATTGGTTAGTAAGCTCGCAATCATGTATAAATATTAATGGAACACTTACACCTTACTTTTATTGCAAACGAGGAGTAAGACAAGGGGATCCGTTGTCCCATTTCTTATATATCCTGGCTGCTGATGTTCTCAGCAAGATTTTCAATAAAGGGAAATCAGCCAACATTATTAAAGGTTTAGGTCCTTCTTGTTTTCAAAATTCCAACATTACCAATTGTCATTATGCCGACGATACTATCTTATTTCTCGAGGCTAAACAATCAGTAGTTGAATCAGCTTGTTGGGCTATGAAAGCCTTTGAAGCCGTATCTGGAATTAGGATAAATCTTGATAAGTCTGAAATGTATGGCATTAATACTGATCAACTAGGTTCCTTAGCAAATACATTTAGATGCAAAACTGCTTCTTTTCCTATCAAATATCTCGGACTCCCTTTGCATGATAGAAAACTTAGAGTCTCGGATTGGCGATTTCTCATTGACAAAGTTGATAAAAAAAACTCCAAAACTGGACAGGACAATTACTTTCAATAGGGGGGAGAATTACACTTATCAATTCAGTTTTAACGGCAGTTCCTTTATATGCCATTTCCCTTTATAGAGTCCCCATTACAGTGTTCCATGATATTGACAAAATACGATGCCGTTTTTTGTGGCAAGGATCTGGTTCTAGGACAAAGTATTCACTTGTTAACTGGACTCAAGTTTGTTTGGACAAAACATATGGGGGGGGGGTTAGGAATATTAGATTTGAGAGATATGAATATTTCTTTTTTAGTAAAATGGTGGTGGAAACTATCAGACCCAATGTATACCAGTCAATGGAAAACGTTAATGGTCCATTTATACGTAGCTAACCATGCTACATCAGTTTCTCCCTTCTGGCAAGACATTATGCAAGTGGCTGTTTTAGGTGCCAATAGTACCCATTATACCCCTGGTTCCTCCTCAACCGTCAAATTATGGACCGACCTTTGGTATGGTAATTGTACACTTGCATCTTCATACCCACAACTTTATAGTAGCTGTATTACTAAATCCATATTGGTCTCCGAGGTTATCAATTCTCAAGGGCACCAAGTTCTATTTTTCGATACACTAACAGGTGTTTGCTTACAGGAATGGACTCAAGTGCTGTCTATGCTAAGCCAATTGTCTTTCACTCATGAATGTGATAGACTATCTTGGCGATGGTCCAACTCAGGAAGTTTTAGTATAAAGTCTCTTTATCAGTTTCTTAACCATAGAGGGGTTTTAGTATCCCATCCAATGGTGTGGTGGTCTCTTCCCATCCCTCCTAAAATAAAAGTGTTCATGTGGCTTACTTTCAAAAATAGAATTTTGACTAGAGTGAACTTACAAAAAAAGGGCTGGATTGGGGATATTAACTATGTGTTTTGTTCACATCAAGAAACAGCCACACATCTCTTCTTGAATTGTCAATTAGTTAGACAAATTTTGCACTACCTTGGTAAAAATCACTTAAATTGCTCAAATTGGAACAACTTATCTGACGTTTTAACATTTGCTTTCACACTCTCCCCTCTGGAGAGGATAGCCTTTTTAATTGTTTTTAGTGCGACTTGTTGGACGGTGTGGAAACATCGGAATGACATATGTTTTCATAATGTCCACCTTAAATCAGCTCGGTCATTGATCTATTTAATAATTTCTTTAGTGTTGTATTGGACAGGTCACAAACATACCAAGAACACCGTTCAGTCAGAGACCCGAGCCTGGCTGCCTACTGAGGAGACTATGGAAGCTATTCCGTTGCGAGTGATCTTTCCTGATGAAGAAGATAGCATCTCCTTCCATTTGGCAGAGGCTGACGACTTTGCTTAGAAATGGTTGTTCTATCGTAGTGATTCTGTAGTACTTAGCATTACTGTGAACTGTGATTGCTTACCTGTTTTGTTTTTTGGCATGTTAATCATCTATGCAATTGCGTCATTGTGGCATGACGATGCAGAGAAGGGGTAGTTATAAACCTCTATGGATTATCCATTTTGTAATAACTGTGTTGTTTCGTTTATTAATGAAACCGGGCCTCTGGCCTCTTTAACCAAAAAAATTCTAAATGTTCAATCCAAACAACATTTTCGCTATTTCGAATAGCACCACATCAACACTATTCTCACACTCTTCCAAAAATCACTATTCTGAAATAGTAGCTATTTTAGAGTGCATCCAAACGTACCCGGTTTGCAAAAGAAAAAAAAATAAGAGGAGGGTTAAAATTAGGGATGTAAACGGATACATATAATATGTTATGTATCTAGAGATTATCCATATCCAAATTAAATGGATACAGATAATTTTTGCATACGGTGAAAAAATGATGGATACAGATACGGATAATTTTATGAAGGTGAATATTCGTATTCGTATCCGTATCTGTAATTATTCGGATTTGAAATTACTCTCAACTAGCTTTAACTTTACTGCTCCGGATATAAGTTGTTATATATTATCACATATTCATTTCAGTCTTGGTTTTGGTATAAATGATAATATGATATGGTTTTCAATTTAATATCTTTTTCTGTTGGTAATGATACTACAATAACGCAATTTTCTTTCATTTTTACCTCCATTTCTTCATTCTTCATTCTTTTCCATTCAAGACTTTACTCCGTTAATGTAGTATATTTTTAGTATCTGCTAAATTTGTTTTAATCATTGTTTCAAGATAATAACAAGTCACCTTTTTTGTATCTTAAAGTGCATAACTCAATTATCCAACAATTATATGTTTCTGTATTCAAATCTGTATCCGTTTAAAGCGGATATGATTTTAAATTTTGATATCCATATCCGCTCATTGAAAAACAGATACTGATATAATATTACCATTATTCGCTCCGAATCCACTCCGTTGACACCCCTAGTTAAAATGTTTTTGTTTTGTTATTTCTTTTTATTATGCTTTAAGTTTTTATTTTTCAAAATAAAAAAAGTTTAAAAATTATATGTCAAAATGAAACTATTAAATATGACTTATGTTATTTTATCTAAATGCGTATAAAAGAATATCATTTTTTGAGTTATATTTTTATATCAATCAATAATATGATAAATTATCAAAAATCAGTTTATGTTTGCAAGTTAGAATGTAAGATCGTAACAAAATCTTGTAATCTTTTACATGTTCATATCTAATGATTTTATCTTGATATTAGTTTAAAATTTTAATTTATTAAAGTTTCAGATATAAAAGTATAATAAAGACATTTTAAGTGAAAGCAAAATTTGAACCCGGCCTCCTCTTAAATGATATCCTAGACTTTAGAATTTAAGGTCATGTTCGGCCATCATTGTTCCCGTGGGAAAAAAAAATTCACTCAGGCTCTGTTCAGCTGCATTACTATTCCCGTGGGACAAAAAAATTCAGTTTTTTTTTCCACAGGAACAATACTATTCCCGTGGGACAAAAAAATTTAGTTTTTTTTTTCCCAAGGGAACAATAATTTTTAGTTCAATTCCTGTGCCCATGCCCATTTCCAATTGGAGGCTGAACAGGGCCTCAGAGTGAATTTTTTTTTCTCACGGAAACAATGTTTCGCCCATTCAAATTGGATCCATTTCCACCTAGCAGCCAAACAGAGTCTAACAGGTTTGTAAATTAGGTATATGTTCAGCAAATGTGACTTGACATATATTATTAGAATATTAGAAACAGAACTATTAATATGAAACGAAGCAGGGCATCTGATTGAATGCATTCCAATTAATATTATGTGTTTAGAAATTTTAGCCTAAATGTATGTTGGAAATGTAATACTGGTTAAATTATTTGAGTTAAATTAATAGTTAATTTATAAAATCATATATGGATTTTATGCGGCTCATATGTGCTGAAATTTTGATCTCTCGTCTGAATAGATGCATCTGGAGAGGTGCAGTCGAAAAAATACAACCAAGTGGTGCAACTGAAAAGATGCAAGTAATTGGTGTGTTCTGTTATAGTTCAAAATTTTATTATCTAATAATCTAAATACACATATTAAGAGAGAGAGAGAGAGAGAGAGAGAGAGAGAGAGCAAGGTGCTGTCCGCTTTGTATTAGTATATATACCGACTGACAGTTGTTTGTGAAATATGTTTGTGTGGATACCAATAAAGATATAGTTGTTCTCAATAACAATTTGTATATTGCAAAATGGCTTTTCTAACCTCATGTAATTGAACTCAACCAAATATTAACTACTTTAGCAAATAACTCTTAATTTGCATCCAGAAATAATCCGTATCCTCTTATTATTAACTCAAATTGAGATAATAATGTAGAATGAATTCGGACCGTTCAATATATGTTTTAATACGAATTTTAAAGAGGTTTCGTGCATTTCATTTTGGATATAATTGGCCTAGATAATTAACTCAAAATCTGAGTTAATGCAGCAGCTCTTAATTAGCTAACTAAGAGTGTAGTAATAAATTTGAGATTAAAACATTATAGCGGCATTTGTAATTAATAATTTGAATATAATAAAAATATGATTTCAAAATAATTTATTTCTTTTATGATAATTATGGATCGAATAGTAGTGTTTTATGTAAATAATTTAAAGTACAAATTAAGTGCGTGTCACTTCTTAAAATTCTAATTAATTCTAATTAGACTAAATTATATATTTTGTGACCATTTCTTGAAGTTATACTTGAAAGACAAGAAGAAAAAGAAGTATTACTATAGAATCTCTTTCTTTATATTTAATTGGATAATCAAATTATATTTCCACCATCATTAATTAATTGAACCAAAAATGGTCTGTGAATAAGCAAACTGACTTGAAGTTTATTAATTAAGGATAATTTATTGAGATGGCCAAATTAAATCTATCCCTGTACACACAAATTAACCTAGCTTCTTCAAATCCTGTTTAATTTAATTAGACACGTACCGTACGTTTTGAAATCTTAAATATGTACATAGTATAAAGATAAAGCAGACAACGTAACACCGATTCAACAAAATCAATATATATACCTCCTAAAGATAGAAATTTTTGTTTGCAAAACAGCCAATGTATTTTAAATTATATGAATTAATTAGTTCCAACCAAATAACTTCATTTAGTTTTTTTTTCCAATGAAGCCAGAGCCGAAATATTTAAGAGACAATTTTCCTAAGTTAAGTTAACATTTAGGCCAGAGATATATATATGCCTAGCTAATTCAACGGCTATAAACAATCATTATTGTTTAGTAAGCAAGTAGCTGGAGTTAGGACTTGGGATGATGTTTGTTAACATATATTTCGCATGGGGGCCGGGGCAAATTTTTTATTTTTAGGTTTTACAAGGGCACACACACATATATAGAACTCTAGTAGAATATATATATATATATACTGGTAGTCTGGTATGCTGCTTCTCTCCTTCCCAACCTATATAAGAAGCTGAAGCTATCTATTACCATAAAAATACTCTCCATTGGCCATTGCCTATTAATTTCTCTCTCTCTCTCTCTCTCTCTCTCTCAATCAACCAATCAAACTTCATATATAATGGGGTTTCCTTCATTCTACTACGGTGTGATTCTTCCAAAGCCTCTAATACTGGTAATGCAACTCCTGGATTGCCTCCAACAATGCATCTTTATCTCTCTGCTCCAGGTTGGATTACTACAATATCAACCAACTCCTGGATTCTCATCTCCGCCAGATCCAGTGGCATCCGCCATTAAAAATAGGCTTCAAGTGGCAAGGTTCTCAACCTTGCACAAGGAATTGAGAAATGGAGAGGAGTCCGTTTGTGCTGTGTGCTTGGCAGCACTGGAGGCGAGACATGAAGTGAGAAAATTGGGGAATTGCTCACATTTATTCCACAAGGGGTGTATTGATAAATGGGTAGAGTTAGGTCAAGTCACATGCCCCTTGTGTAGATCTCCTCTTCTGCCAAAAGGGCAGACATGTCATTATTATATGTGAGCATCTTATTTTTTCTTTTCTTTTCTTTTCTTTTCTTTTCTTTTCTTACAGGAGAAAACTAGGTGTATATTTATATTTGGTAATCGATCTTAAGAACACTCTAGTTCTACTTCTATTGGTAGATATACAATATATAGGTTGTAATTGTAACACTAATTATATATATATATATATTCATGTGGCTATATATTTTCATGCCATTGTGTAAACTTTAGTGTGAAATTAAATAACAATAGTGAAAATATATACTTGTAGTCCTACCTTTTTTGTTTTAAAAAATATTTAACATATAAACTACTACATATATATAATAGATATACGCTATTCTATGTACGGATCCTTTTTGTTTTCTTTTCATTGGAAATTAAATTGCTCTCGTTTAGTTCCAATTGGGAGACAACCCTTTAATTGTTGGTCCCTCCTGCCATTATCGTGTGAGGACAAAATTTGTAAAATATGTTCCAATGCAATATACGGTATACTTTGTCTTTTCAAAAGAAATTCAAATGGTCCCCAAAATGCCTTTATTTAAAACATCGGGAACTACTGTTGTGTTGTTATGTTTTTTTAGAATGACATAGTGAACTACACTATTAACTGATATGAACAAGACTTGCTATTACAGTTTCAATAGATGTTTACAAAATTAGTATGGTGACAATTTGCCATGTTAGCTCACTGTTCATAATTGAATGCAGCCTGTGCATATTTTGGAAAGCCGATATTTGTACAACAGAAAATTTGCGTCATTTGTAAATACATAGGAATTAATCAGTGTTAAAGAAATGAATTAAAGCACATGAATCTACTCATTTCTTTTCTATATATATATATTAAACAGTCCATTGGGCTGCCAATGTATATATTGATCCAGAGATCATTCGGAAGATTAATTGGAAGTTTGTAAATTTTAATTATATTTTTCTTCTCCAATACACTGCAAAAGCTTTCTGTTATTAACTTATTATAAAGAAGCCATCCAAATCTATATATATTTGTTACTAGTATACATACATACAACTAAATATGTTGCTGATTTGCAAAGAATATCCAAACAATATTTGTTTTAAGAAAAAAGTACGATGGCGTCCTTTCTCCTTCGACTCCTCATCGTCCAAATTGATTCTGGCCAGCAAATACCTATAACGTATTTTATTTTTATAATTCAAATCTTTTAAATAAACTTTACCCTTTTCTAGTCGACAAGAAAATGTACACACTTCAATTAGAAGAACATTTACATTAGGTCACGCTGACAAATATTAATTATTATTAATTAATTAATAATATTTTAAGGCCCATAACTATCCAACCCATTTTGTTTCTTTCAATTCGAGGTGTAGGCCCATTAGGTTGCATGTCGTGTATTCATACTAAGGGTGGCAACAAATCAAACCAAATTGAACCAACTCTAATTTTAGTTGGATTTGAATAAGATTCGAATCGAACTGGATTTAATTTGTTTCAAATTGAACTAATTTTGAATCAAATTAATTGCGAACTACATATTTTTCGAATCGAATTACGAACTAAATTTTTTTTTTAGCAGCCCTAGTTATACCAGTAGTTTATACATTAATTTTCTTCTTCACACAGCTTTTTTTTACCTTTTACGAATTCACACTAATGGATTATGGGTTAATTTATTAGTTGTTAGCTACTATAATCCTGTCAACTAAGCATAGACAAGTGCAAGACTGATAGCTGCTACATTAACTCTTACAATTGTCACTACGATACTAAAAAAAGAGCTTCAATGTGACATCAAAGTATGAAATTAGTGTTTTTAAGTTGAAAAATTGTTCATGAATAAATACATCACAACAAATAATCGTAAAAAGAGAATTAAGTACCAGAACTGAAATATGCAGTAAAACAAGTAATCGTACAAAGAACTGAGTGTTTTGAGAGCCAGGGAGCATCAGCTAAGTTAAATTATGACTCTCTATCTTGGGTTATAATTTCATCAGGTAAATGAATGACCAATGTTATTATGAGATTCAAACCATTAAAGTTCGTGAACCCATTTCGATCGAATCAGACCTAGTTTGAATTTGATTTGAATTAATTTCGAACCGAACCTGATTGGGTTCGTTTCAGTTCGAACTAATTTTGAATCGAATTAACTCGAATCAAATCCGAATCAAACTCTAATCGAATCACGAACTACAAATTTTTTTGCCAGCCCTAATTCATACCAAACCAATTAAGCTATCCTAGGATCCTGCCGCAATTTCTGAACACTTGTGGTGTCAATGAAACCTTATAATCGTTTATCTCTATCGTATTTAACAATTTGAGTATAGGTAAAAGAATTTAGTTAACAAGTATGTGTATGGTTAAGAAAACAAATTCGTTAGCGTATTTAGTAAATATGGATAAGAGATATTTTGTACCCGTTATCTTTTAAATAATTCATAAATATTATCTTTTAAATAATTCATCGCTTTATGTATTTTTTTATTATGATTAGATTGATTCATGCAATATTTTATATAATTAATTATTAAGTAATAGATGATAAAAAATATTTTATTACGTCATTTATATTGTTTTATTAATTAGTAGTTCTTACAAAATTAAATTATACAACAATTTCTATTGTTACCTTTTGATTAATAGTTTATAATTTTTAAACAATGAGGTAAAAAATATAATTTTTTATTTATGATATTACACTGATGTGTTTAATATATTTATTTATTTTTATATTTTAAATTAAATTATATAAATATATTTGATAATTATCCGTAATTTGTTTCGTTATCCATTATCATAACAGTCATTACAGTAGAACGGATTTTTTGCGACCGGTATCAGCGACCGGTGCTGATGTCGGTCGCAGTATATCTATTTTTTTCAAAAAAAAATAAATAACTGACTTCTCTGGCAGAGTTTCTGCGACCGGATCAGCGACTGACAAAATGATTGGTCGCAGAAATTTTTTTTTTTTTTTTTTGATAGCTGAAATTTTAGAATAAAAAAAAAATAAGGCGCCAGAACCTCAAACCCAAACCCAAACCCTTCGTCCCCGCGCGAACCCCAAACCCTATCTTTCCGTCTCCGCTCCGCCTCTCCACTCCGCCTCTCCCAAACCCTACACCCCAGTCTACTCTCCACTCCGCCTTTCCCTTCTTCTCGCCTTCTTCTTCTCCGCCTCTCCTTTCCTCTCCTCTCCGATTCCTCCTCTCTTCTCTTCCATTCCAGTACATAATTATTAGTCTTATAGAGGGTAAACTGGGAAGATGACCAATTTGAGCGTTCTTAGTGTGGCATTGATTGTTTTTGGAGCATTTGTTGCTGGCGCCCGTGATCTTTCATTTGACGTGCGTGGCTATAGCTAGTGTGATTTTCCTCGCCAATATCACAACTGCACTTTATCTTGCCACCATAAACAGAATTGGTACGCTTTTTTTTATTCTATGTGATCTGTGGACTGGTATGTCACTGGTACTAGCTGATAATTCCCAAATTTAATCATAATCACTATTGTAATCAAATTTATGGTTAACTTTTACTAGAAAAAATTTCAATTAGCGCATGATGTACTATAAATTTGTGTGAATACATTGGGTGAGTTCAAATGAATAATTTAAGTAATGTATTTGACTTAAACTAAAATTTGATGGTTAGTTATCCAATTGGCCTTGTTATTAATTGCTTAGTTGTACAACTAAGCTTTAATTCAACTCCACCAGGCTTAGTTACCCATCAATGCTTTAACAACCTTCGCTTGACCTGATTCTGTCTGTTGTTATGAATTGATCCTTAGCTGCAATAAAGTGGAGAAACAAAAGATAAAATAATTTTTGCATGTGGCTTATGTGCTTTAACTTACAGGGAAGTCAAGCGGCTTGAATAGCTTTGGTCTCATGTGGTGCAATGGTACAATTTTATTTTATGTCAACAAAATATTATAGCATATAAACTCTTATCTAATGTTGTTGAATTTTCAGGGTTGGTATGTGGGCTAATTTTGCTACTTTGGACATTTATACGGGGTGATATGCAACTTACCATGAATTTCCCTGACCTCTATTCCCCTGAATTTATGGTAATTTTTTTATTTACTAAAATAGAGATATAAAAGTAGTCAATGCAATTAGAATAAATAAAGCTCTGTGTTGTGCCAGTACTGCTTAGGTACTGAATCTCAAAATTCGATATCTTAAGATAAATGGATATAAATATTTGTATTTTAAAAAGGAAAAGTTGTAAAATATCATTACTGAAATTGGCTATAATTCTTCCCTTTTTTTTAAATTTACAGGTAGTGATGCTTTTCTCATGCAGTCTTGCATTTTTCTTGAATTATTTCATATTTCTGAATACAACTCTCAACTCTGCACTGACTCAGACAATGTGTGGTAATCTCAAGGTAGATTTTGCATATTTCTGTGCCTTATTCAATTTGTATATATGCTGTTAATTAGAAAAGGAAGGTGCTAATCTAGAAATTACCTTATATGCTTGGTTTAGACAGCAATGGTTAGGTCTTTATTCTCATATGTGTAGCATTATTTTACTTGTGCTATATTAGACCTTTATTCAAAGAACATGAACACAGACATTCTTGGTCCCAATTTTGATCCAATTGCTCCAGTTTATTCATATTGCGGCATATCACTGACTAATATACTGACTACTACTTGCCAGTATGAGGTCAATTTTTTTATCCTGTGATATTTAAATCTGTTCAAGCTAAAAGGATAAATATAGTAACATTTAAGTATTCTTTCAGGCTCTGAAATATGTCAGCTTCCCTGTTCAGACTCTTGCTAAATGTGCAAAAATGATTCCTGTTATGGTAACTTTTCTTTAGATACAAAAAAAAAAAAACAAATGAAAACACTTAGATACAGTGAAATACTCTAAATGCTCTTGTCATATTCCTTCTTTTTTCAGCTATGGAGCACAGTTATAATGCAAAAGAAATATAATGGAAGGGATTATCTACTTTCTGTGGTTGTAACAGTCGGCTGCTTCATTTTCATTCTTTACCCGGTGCTTAATTTCTCTTCATTTCTCCTATGCATTGTCCTTTGGTAGATTGGTTATTTGATTATGTAAATCTAAACTCTTCGAAATGTAGGGGTCGGCTGGTATAAATTTACAAAAGAATGGGAGGGAAAGCACAGTTTGGGGGGTTTCACTTATGCTTGGATATCTTGGATATGCTTTGTGATATTATTTGTCTATCTTAGCTATTGTACATATTAACATTCTTGTTGTGTTGATATTCACAACTAACAATATTCTCCCTTTGATGAGCCTTTTTTGCTTAGCCTGGAATTAAACTAATCAATTTTTAAGATGTTAATGTTATAATTGTTTTGATTCAAGTTATGAATTAAATCTCTATGACTATGGTTAAGAACTTTGTTTCGATTCAAGTTATGAATTAAATCATAGTTCTTTGTACCTCTTTTTTTTTATGCTTAGCTACTGTAGTTATAATTGAATCGATATATTGTGCATGTTTTGAGAAAAGTAAAATGAAAAAAATTCAAAAAAACTGACAGAATAGTATCAGCGACCGGATTGATTATCAGCGACTGTTTTTTGGTCGCAGAAAGTCTTTTATGGCGTCAGCAAAAAAACAATAGCGATCAAAAAATTGGTCGCAAAAAAAGTATCAGCGACCGGGTGACGTCTTTCAACGACCGGTGATGTCACACCCCGCGGCCACGGGATGCGACAGTACCCCGCCGTAAGCATACAACTCCGTGTATACTTACAAGACAATTCAATTTACATTCAAATATTCACAACTAATAATATAAAACAGAGTTTATAGATGTAAATCGGAGTACATAGTCTGGTCAGAATATAATACATCAAAAGTATCTCATCCGGATACTACCCATAAGGCCTACCCTAGAGCTCTACAACAAAACATATATATAACTAGGTCATATAAGGGTATACTACCAAAGGCCTACTACTCGCGTGCCTCCCCGTGATCAGTCGCACCAGAACCTGTAAAATAACCCGAAGGGTGGGGGTGAGAATAAATTCTCAGTGCGAATTTGCCACAGTTAGATTATTGGACTTGCAATCAAACTCCATATTAAAAAATGAAACCCAGACAATAGCAATTCAATCAAACACATATTCAATAATAAAAAGGAAAATGCATATGCTCGACAACAAATAATAAACCGAGTCACAGTTTACAGAATTTTCAAGTTGAATCTCAAACAAACACATATTTGGCTTAACTCGACTCATTAGGGCTTGTAACAACTACATATGTTCTTTCGAGCTGGACCCTTTTATCAAACCCACATCTGTAGGGTTACTGGCACCTACAGATGGCCCACCGAGCTGGACTCTTTATCTGACACCCATCTGTAGTTGTTTGGCTTAACCATTTCCTAATGTCTGGTTACAAGTCACCGATACAGGTCAACTTGACAAAAATGCAATCACACGGAATCAAAGTTAGCCATACTGCTCAACTTTGCAATTTCATTCAAATAGAACCAAAGTCGGCTATCAGCCTTGCAAAAATTCATTAAACAGATCAACGGATATGTCACCGTCACCTGATCCAGCCACCTAAACAGGTTGGCCTGGCAAATTCAGAAACAGATCAACGGATAGGTCACCGTCACCTGATCCAGCCACCTAAACAGGTCGGCCTGGCAAATTCAGAAACAGATCAATGGATAGGTCACCGTCACCTGATCCAGCCACCTAAACAGGTCGGCCTGGCAGATCCATTCAAGTATAGAACAATTAATAGAACTAATCAAATAATAACCATACCAACATGCCAATTTACCTTAACCTAACAATTCAATCATTCTCATTTATGCTAGAATCAATATGCAGTATGAATTTCAAAGTATGCAACAATTAAGCATTCAACATGACAAACGAATAAACAGTTTAATTCCTGAAAATAAAGTATCAAACAAGTCCAAGAATCCCGCACCTGATTACGAAGAGCGTATCGCGCACTTAAGGTTCAGACGTCTCGAGAGGTCCCGCGAAATCGTGCTCAATCGAGCCTACGCCTATATTAACATATACATACGTGGTTTAATATTTGTTCGACTATCACTATGTTTACTCGAGTCATATTAGTTTAAATCATACTTTCCTTGACAAATCCTTATAATCTCATACAATTTACCATTTGGTCCTACAACCCATATACATTTTCCACACATCGGAACAATTGCACAAATACCCATTTAATTATTCAATTCTCTAACTCCACAAACCCTAATTCGATTTAACCCAAAATAATTTCATATTTTAGAAGGGAGACAAACTTGTCGGTTAACACCTCTAATTGTTGGATCAAACTAGATAAATCACAACTTTTCGCAAAGTTTCGGATTTGGACCAAACCCTAGATGGAAGAATCAAGGTTTAGATGGAATCGAGAAAGAAATGACCAAATTCACAATATAGAAGCTCAATAGAGAGGGGTTACTCACAAATTATACACAATATTCGGGTTCAAGCAAAAACCCTAACAATGGTGAGAATTTCGGATTTTGAGAAGAGAGGAGAAAAATGAAGTACCAATTGAAGCAATAGATGGTTACGAGGGAGAGAATCAACAATTTCCGACTTCCTTCTTCAATTTCTCCGAGCTTTTGATGGATTTTAGAGAGAGAAGAGGGTCTCTCTCTCTTTTTCTTTCTTTTGGGCGGAGCACACAAGGAAGGGGAAAAGGATGGAGAGAAAGAAGGAGAGACAACAGGAATTTTGCTAAATAGACCCTCACACTGTCGGATAAAACGTTACAACGTTTTAGTAAATCGTTATAACGATTCAGCTGGTGAAAAACGCAGGAAATAGTGTATAAAACGCATAATTTGGTGTATAAAACGTTATAACATTTTGGTAAATCGTTATAACGATTCAGCTAGTGAAAAACGCAGGAAATAGTGTATAAAACGCATAAGTTAGTGTATAAAACGTTATAACGTTTTCTGAAAACGTTATGACGTTTTAATTGAATCCAGCCTTCATAAAATCGTCGTTTTACAGTGAAAAACGTTACATAACGTTTTAAAAACGTTATAACGTTTTACGATTTTTTTTTTTTTTTGAACGTAACAGGTGACGTCATCGGTTGAGTATCTGCGATAATGCTTTCAGCGACCGAGGTATCAGTGACCGGAATTGACTTTCTGCGATCGGGTGGACTATCAGCGACTGGCGCCTGGACTTTCTGCGACCGGTTTTACGGTCGCAGAAAGTCAAATCTGCTGTAGTGAACTAAGGTAGGTCATGAGTAAGATCAAAATATAATGGATAAAAATAAAACACGATAAGACTATTTATATGCGGATATAGGAAAATACCTCAATCTGATATGTACCATATTCAGATCTGAATATGATGATAATTTGGAATTACTAAATAAGAGCTAGAAACAAAGGGTGTTACTTTTTTACCTGACCCGAATGGTTGATCAAACATGATTTGAACATACTTGAAAGCTAAAAAGGTTGAATACTCTACTTCAAAAAAAAAATTCTACTTTAAAAAGGTTGAATACATATATATCTAGAAAGTTTGATATGTCTGCGGTTTATTACACATAAATTTTTGTTTATAAAAATTAATATAATATAATATAATATAATATATTAGAATAATTGCTGCTAGATTTAGATGTCATAGAATCTGTAAAAAAAATTCAGCTTCAATTTTTGGAGCGGCTTTTGTTTCGGATCCATTAAAGACCACAACACAAAATGCCACTACAAAAATAAGTCACTATAAACAAAGATAAAAAGTAATTATTTTTTAAAGTACACTGATTGAAAGTGACTATTTCTGATCGTATTGATATTACTGTCAGGAGCATCTGCGAAAATACCATCAACAAAAATACTTTTACAAAAAAAATCCTCCCCCTCCCCCTTCTCTCTCTTTTCCGGTGCTTTTGAAAGTTTCTCGGAATAACACGTAGAGAGAGAACAACTTGGCAGTCACTGTCAATATTTCAAAATGTGTGAGAGAGAAACTTTTGGTGCGGCAAGCCAACGCTTCGTGTTGCGGCGCTTGGTGTTGTTGTTTCTAATGAATTGGACAAAAATAATTCAATTCCAAAGAACGAAGCGGATGTTTTATTCGAATCCATCTATGACATCTAAATTTAAAACAATCATTCGTATACCCTATATTAGTTATTATTACATACTGATTAAGATTATTTATGTATTAATTGAATTAAGTAGTTGTATGATAATCATTTATCAAGTTATATTGGTCGGGTAAGGTCGAGCAATTACCAATTCGAGTTGGATTCGGTTGAAAAAAATTCCACCGGCAGAGCAGATCGGATTGGACCCATCTAAAAATAATAATAAAATAATGTCATTCTCTAATTAATGCCAAGTCATCACCTACTGTTGCCATATGTTTCACTCCTCACCCCTGACAAATTAATTATATAATTAAGTCTATTAAGATGTTATGCTTTCCATCACATTGGCTTGATGATTGGGTATCTAATGCAAATAAATAAATAAAAATAGTTCGGTTCATTAACTATTTCATACGAGAAACCAATTAAAGAGATCATATGCACACGTTGAAAAATACATAAGTATCGTCGCGGGCACAGGATTTCTATCAGAGAGAAGCTAGAATCAGGTTAAAATAGTTTATCGAGTTCAAACTCATTAACTAATCAGGCGAAACAATTTCCAGGGAGGGGCAAAGTGATATCAGATTCGTATTTTTCCACTAAGTTTCAAAATTCATTAGGGGGCAGCTGCCCCCCTTTGGCTGTGTGTAGGTCTGCTCTTGAGTATCGTGCCCATGTATTACAACGAGTACATATTGTATATGAGGAGGGATCGGATAACACCCTTTTTTGGTGACATCAGACGACATTGTGCATTTTTAAAGTTTTAAAAGTCCAAATAGTCGATCCAAACCGTTTAATATGATGAATATGTTAAAATGTGCTTGCAGATCAAATTTTACATTTTTTTTTAATTTTTTACTATTTATTAAGTATTTTACAAAATCGTTATTTTCATACCATTGAATTTTTTTACCCATCTTAATAAATAGTAAAAAAATTCAAAAAAAAATGTAAAATTTGATCTGCAAGCACATTTTAATATATCCATTGTGTTGAACGGTTTAGATTGACTGTTTGGACTTTGAAAATGCACGGTGTCATCCGATATCATAAAAAATGATGTCATCCGATCCCACATTTGTTGGCTTTTGGGAGCCCTCGACTTATCTGTTTGACTAGATTTGCAAAACATACATAATTGCATTTTACAGTTTTTCTCTTGAGTATCTGTGCAGGTTCATGACAAGTGAAAGACTAGTAATTACACATCAATGATGAATTAATACACTGCAATACAACATCATGGATGTGGTCATGAAAGCACAAGACACTGGATAGTTAAAGCATTAACTCAAGATTAAAGATAACGTATATGTAAGATTGGTAAAATAAGCTTGAGATTGACCTAAGTGAGGCCTACCGTTGTCACGGTCCAATGACCGTGATAACGGAATAAATAAATCCTGTACAAATCCCATGACGCTTAAAATAGTTTTAGCGTCATCGAACGCTAACTCTTCCAGAGGATTTCCGTGGTGGGAACTGTTGTCACGGTCATCTACCGTGATCAACAGTGACCACCGTTACACTCCAAACCACTCCGATTGACCTACCGTTGTGACGGTCCCCTGTACCGTTACAATGGTCAGCACCACTTACTTCCTTTTTATCAGCTCTCTATAAATAGAAGCTATACCAAGATTTGGAGTATCACTCTAGCCGCCTCCAACTTCAATATTTTGTATTTACAGATCTAGAGAAAGCCGTTGTTGCTTGTGCACTACAACTTCAATATACACAATCAATCTCAAGCTTATTCAATCAATCAACCAACTCTTAGAGTGATCCTGCGTGATCGAATCATTTACTACTTTGAGCTTTGTGCTCACCTTGCAATCCTTGAAGTCCTTGCGACTCGGATTGTGTTGTTAGGGCCGTGTGACTTCCTAGAAGAATTGTAAGGGCTCACCGGTTTCACCTTGTAAAATTTGGTCTCAAAGCATATTTTAATATAGAGATTGACTTGAACGGTTCAGATCAACGTTTTGAACTTTGAAAATAGAAAAACGAGTTGATAGCACAAAAACTTAGGAACTACCACTTTAATCTTAGCCAACCTCTATAGAGAGAGAGAGAGTGTGTGTGTGACTAATGTGCATTCGAATGTATATGGGCTGAAATACATATGGTCCAAATTCGACTTTTCAAAATCCAAACGGTCAATTCGAACCGTTCATCTTGTTCTCCATATTAATATGTGCTTGGAAACCAAATTTTACATTTTTCTGAATTTTTTAACTATTTATTAAGTATTGTACAAAATTATTGATCCAACGGTGGCTGCTGATTTTACTGTTTTGTTAAGTCACCGTTGGATCAATAATTTTGTAAAATACTTAATAAATAGTAAAAAACTTCAGAAAAATGTAAAATTTGGTCTCCAAGCACATATTAATATGGAGAACAAGATGAACGGTTCGGATCGACCGTTTGGATTTTGAAAAGTCCAATTTGGACCGTATGTATTTTGGCCCATTTACATTCGAATGCACATTAGTCACTCTCTCTCTCTCTCTCTCTATATATATATATATAGAGAGAGAGAGATGAGACACGGTGAGTTGTGAAGTAAAACGTGTTGGGGTTTACGCGGTGCTAACCGGAAACCCGTTTAGGCTTAAGTTGCGGAATGACCGTAGAACAAAAATTTATACGGCCAACTTAAGCTCAGGATTAAACAGGGTATGTCAGGAAACTTTCCAAGGCGGTCCACCTTCAGTATTCCTTTGGCATCAAAACCCAATTTAATCCTTTTACAGATCTACTCCATGATTGATTTCTAAAACTTTAATCTACTTACCAATTAAATAGATTAATATAGCATATTTATACCTTGTTTCCAAATCACAGTTGAAAAATGCAAACCAAGCGAGTAGAGCCTCACCAGGGAAGGAATCGACTCGGAGTATCACACGTGTGATACCTCTATCGGTTATCCACCAGGACTAACCAGAAATACCGTAAACTGCGGAATTCTGCAAAAACACTATTCACGAGGAAAAAGACGAAAACCCGTAAACACGAATTTTCGGTTGCTCAGTTTCATCAATATGCAAAACTGACATACCGCTAAATTCGGTAAAACACTATTCATCAATCCCGTAAATATACTCCACAACAACCCGCAAGATTATACGTCAAGTACGTATAACTTTCTTTTCTCAACCGAAACACTATTTGGGAGAGAAACCGAGAAAGAGAGAAAATACCGATCCGTTTCGACATGAAACCGGTACGAATGAATTAGTTATTTCTCTCTACCCCTCCACCCCTATTTATAGTGTTTAGGGTCGGTTGCCAAAAGACCAAAATGCCCTCCAAGTTCGGCCTATTTATAAGGTATGCCATTGACACCTCATCCTTTTATATGTGAAATGACCAAAATACCCCTTCCACACCCTTCCACACTCTTCTCCATGTTTCTACACATGCAAGGTGGCATAGGTGTGAAATGACCATTTTGCCCTTGTGGATAGGATTGATGACATGTCATCTGGATAGGATCAATGACATGTCATGCGGAAAAGGACGAATCTGAAAAGACCCGAATGCCCTCGGCCCGAACACAAATAATATTCGTATAATTATTCTGAACAATTATATATATATTTTTCTTGCGGTTTGTGTTGGGGTTCACGCGGTGCTAACCGGAAACCGTTTAGGCTTAAGATGCGGAATGACCGTAGAACAAAAATTTCTACAGCCAACTTAAGCTCAGGATTAAACGGGGTATGTCAGGAAACTTTCCAAGGCGGTCCACCTTCAGTATTCCTTTGGCATCAAAACCCAATTTAATCCTTTTACAGATCTACTCCATGATTGATTTCTAAAACTTTAATCTACTTACCAATTAAATAGATTAATATAACATATTTATACCTTGTTTCCAAATCATAGTTGGAATGCAGACCGAGCGAGTAGAGCCTCACCAGGGAAGGAATCGACTCGGAGCATCAGACGTCTGATGCCTCTATCGGTTATCCACCAGGACTAACCAGAGAGCGGTTTGTTTCTTCTGCCAGAAATACCGTAAACCGCGGAATTCTGCAAAAACACTATTCATGGGAAAAAGGACGAAAACCCGTAAACACGAATTTTCGGTTGCTCAGTTTCATCAATATGCAAAACTGACATACCGCTAAATTCGGTAAAACACTATTCATCGATCCCGTAAATATACTCCACAACAACCCGCAAGATTATACGTCAAGTACGTATAACTTTCTTTTCTCAACCGAAACACTATTTGGGAGAGAAACCGAGAAAGAGAGAAAATACCGATCCGTTTCGACACGAAATCGGTACGAATGAATTAGTGAATTTTCTCTCTACCCCTCCACCCCTATTTATAGTGTTTAGGGTCGGTTGCAAAAGACCAAAATGCCCTCCAAGTTCGGCCTATTTACAAGGTATGCCATTGACACCTCATCCTTTTATATGTGAAATGACCAAAATACCCCTTCCACACCCTTCCACACTCTTCTCCATGCTTCTACACATGCAAGGTGGCATAGGTGTGAAATGACCATTTTGCCCTTGTGGATAGGATTGATGACATGTCATCTGGATATGATCAATGACATATCATGCGGATAAGGACGAATCTGAAAAGACCCGAATGCCCTCGGCCCGAACACAAATAATATTCGTATAATTATTCTGAACAATTATATATATATTTTTCTTGCAGTTTGTTGTTTCGGTAATTTATACAACGTGTCCTGCACATTTATAAATTAGCCGGTTAACTTTTATACAACGTGTCACACACGTTTATAAATTAACCAATGTTTTTGTTTGTTATTTTTACATAACATTTATAATTTAATTATAACACGTATAATTAATTATAACCATCTTACTATTGATCATAACCAATTTATAATCAATCACAATAAGATTCTCCGATTAACTCCTATATGGTGTGACCCAATAGGATCTGTGTTATGTTGGTAAATAGAGTTAAAACTGTTTTAACTTTTATAATCATGGGTGGCATATGGCAACACATCATGACCATCCAATTACACAGATGATGCTGTACTGTACAATATCACGATCCAGTAAACAATTTACTTGTGTCTGTTCTTCTGTCTCATAGCTATCAGATCAGTTTCAAGGTAGATGTGTGTCATCCTTGCTAACTGAATCTTTTCTTGATCTTGAGCAGATTATCAAATATAATTACTCTTGTAATTATACCGCTAGCAGATAATCTTACTCTATCAAGGGGCCCAGTGATGCTATAGCTCGTATAGAGATACGAGGGACAAATAGTATTCTTGGTAAACTATCACTTCCTCAGCTAAGCTATACATATGGAAAAGCTACCGTTATGACTGCTTTTTACGGACAGCGGTGGATAACAATCACACATACATATTTCTCAGTGGGAACGATAAATACCTCATACTGTGGAACGTGACACTGAATGAAAACATAAATGACACGAACACAATTCTATTTAATGTTTCATTCGGGGTCTGTCAAATACCATGTTTCTAAAACATGTATCTATGTGATTAAAATGACATCTCGTGTCAGGTGGTTTGTAAAACTTAACCATCTTTTAATCCACATACTAACCTTATCGCGGTAATTAGTGTTCCTGCTAATTACCTTGGTCAGTGACCTTTTAAGAGTATATATCATCTATATTATGGAGTTTCACAATTTCAGTCATCAACTCGAAATGATCCATAAATTCAATAATACTCAAGGCAACAAAATGATATATAAATAAACATTCAATTCATGAACAAAGCTTTATGATAATTTATCGTATTATTGATTTCTAGATTATTACAAACTAACAGTTTGTTGTTTCGGTAATTTATACAATGTGTCCTGCACATTTATAAATTAACCGGTTAACTTTTATACAACGTGTCACACACGTTTATAAATTAACCAATGTTTTTGCTTGTTATTTTTACATAACATTTATAATTTAATTATAACACGTATAATTAATTATAACCATCTTACTATTTATCATAACCAATTTATAATCAATCACAATAAGATTCTCCGATTAACTCCTATATGGTGTGACCCAATAGGATCTATGTTATGTTGGTAAATAGAGTTAAAACTGTTTTAACTTCTATAATCATGGGTGGCATATGGCAACACATCATGACCATCCAATTACACAGATGATGCTGTACTGTACAATATCACGATCCAGTAAACAATTTACTTGTGTCTGTTCTTCTGTCTCATAGCTATCAGATCAGTTTCAAGGTAGATGTGTGTCATCCTTGCTAACTGAATCTTTTCTTGATCTTGAGCAGATTATCAAATATAATTACTCTTGTAATTATACCGCTAGCAGATAATCTTACTCTATCAAGGGACCCAGTGATGCTATAGCTAGTATAGAGATACGAGGGACAAATAGTATTCTTGGTAAACTATCACTTCCTCAGCTAAGCTATACATATGGAAAAGCTACCGTTATGACTGCTTTTTACAGACAGCGGTAGATAACAATCACACATACATATTTCTCAGTGGGAACGATAAATACCTCATACTGTAGAACGTGACACTGAATGAAAACATAAATGACACGAACACAATTCTATTTAATGTTTCATTCGGGGTCTGTCAAATACCATGTTCCTAGAACATGTATCTATGTGATTAAAATGACATCTCGTGTCAGGTGGTTTGTAAAACTTAACCATCTTTTAATCCACATACTAACCTTATCGCGGTAATTAGTGTTCCTGCTAATTACCTTGGTCAGTGACCTTTTAAGAGTATATATCATCTATATTATGGAGTTTCACAATTTCAGTCATCAACTCGAAATGATCCATAAATTCAATAATACTCAAGGCAACAAAATGATATATAAATAAACATTCAATTCATGAACAAAGCTTTATGATAATTTATCGTATTATTGACTTCTAGATTATTACACTAACAAAACGCGTTTCTACTTCACGCCGTATTTTCATTTTGAAAGTCCAAACGACCGATCCGAACCGTTAGATGTGATCTCCATATTGAAATGTGCTTGGAGACCAAATTTTATATTTTTTGGAATTTTTTTACTATTTATTAAGCAATTTTGAAAACTATTGTTTTGCTGTTAGCAGTAAAAAAACAGTAAAAATTTCTGGACCATTGGATCAGCGATTTTCAAAATTACTTAATAAATAGTAAAAAAATTCCGAAAAATGTAAAATTTGGTCTCCAAGCACATTTCAATATGGAGATCATGTTGAGCAGTTCGGATCGGTCGTTTGGATTTTCAAATCGCAAAATATGAGTGTGAAGTAAAATAGTCGCTTTACTTCGCAACTCACCGTAGCCCATCATATATATATATATATATATATAGGAACCTGCTACGGTACTACGGGTAGCATAGAGGCCCTCCGCGCAACGGCTCAATATTTGACTTTTCAAAATCCTAACGGTCGATCCGAACCGTTCATCTTGTTCTCCATATTAATATGTGTTTGGAGACCAAATTTTACATTTTTTGGATTTTTTTTACTATTTTTTTAGATTTATTGAAAATCGTTGTTTTTTTATAATCCATATTTGCTGAAAACAGTAATTTTCAATAAATCTAAAAAAATAGTAAAAAAATCTCAAAAAATGTAAAATTTGGTCTCCAAACACATATTAATATGGAGAACAAGATAAATGGTTCGGATCGACCGTTATGATTTTGAAAAGTCGAATATTGAGCCGTTGCACGGAGGGCCTCTATGCTACGCGTAGCACCGTAGCTGGTTGCTATATATATATTGTGTCTAGGGTTTGGGCCACCTCTGACCATGGTATGACATTGTATCTCTTTCCCGATCTAAGTCTCGCTCGTTTTTCTTGTTCATTTTAGTTGCATTCTGTTTCTTACTTCATCCGTCTGAGATCTTGATTTGTTTTTTGTTTTGCTTTGCAATGCATTGTGTCTCATAAGCCTTTTCAACTTCTCAGGCCCCAAAGAAAAGTGTGAAAGCGCCAACCATAAAGAAGAAGGTTAGATATCTCAATCTTTTCTATGTATTTTTATCAAATTCTACAATTTTCCTTCATTTGGTAGCATTCCAATAAATACCCAAATTACTGAAACCGGACAGAGCGTTTCCTTCTCGTCGGGACTTTTTAAATTTTTAAGCCTTTCTTGATGTCATTTGGCCTAATTTCATAGAAGCAAGTCCAAAATGCAACAACTTCCCTTTCCAAATAATTAAATTTGTTAATTCGTTAAGAAAATGTATATTTTAAGCGACTGTCGGTATTTTTATTGTTGCGATGTGAAGCATATCACCAAATGTCTTATATGTTAAATGAGAAACATTTTGTTATTACTTACATCATCTAGAGTATGGTGATGAGAAGAGCATTGGGGAGAGCCGATAGACAGTCAATTTGGTGGGGATCTGTCAGGGAGGTCGCCATGGCCACCAGTCTGCTCCATTTGTGTCAAGAGTGGAAGCGTTGAGTTGCTGATTCGGTGAAGGCGTGGAGCCTAAAATCCCTTCGGAAATGAATTTCATGTATACCCTTTTAAATCTTTAAAATTATACATTTTCCTTTTGAATATATATAAATTTTGCTTTAAAATTATACATTTTCCTTTTGAAAATATATAAATTTTAAAAACTTACAAATTCATCTAATTTATTGCCTTTTCAGTTAGAACTCATCTTATATTTATAAAATTCTCATTTTACAATTAATTGACTTTTCACAGTTTTAATAGGCTAATTTATGAGAGAAAATGGTTCAATTTACTTGTATAAAGTGTATATCTAATTAGAACATGGTTAAATGCACTATTGTTTTTGTGCTCCCACATAAAAATATAAATAAAGCCACATTTATTTCAAAATCAAACGAGTTAAACAAACGATCATGGCGGACATGGCTAGTAACACAAACACTGCCATGCCTGCTCAATGTATCATTTATTGAATCATGAGAAAACAAAACTAAACAACATGTGGCAATTTATCAATCATAAGTCTTCCCGCTCAGCCTCACTCTTGTCCTTGCTCGAATCATTCCTCTTCATTACCTGGAACCCACATAAAAGTGGAACGGGTGAGAGATCGAACCTTCTCTCAGTGCGAGATTTAGTTCCAGCCCGGAGATTTGTAAAATCATCCTTTTACTAAACTACTTTAATCATTCAACAATAATAAAAATATATCCTACTATGTAATTCTATCATGAATGAAACCTTTATAAATTCAAAGACCATCCTTCTAATCCAATATGCATATTTGACAATCATAATGCAACTATACTATCCTTATGCAATCATGTTCACAAATGCACCATTCATCATAACATAAAACTATTTACACTTTCATTTGATAACTAATAGCTCACTGACCATCACTTTGCTTGTGATGTGTTAATTCACTGACCACCACTTTGCTTGTGATGCGTTAATTCACTGACCACCCATCAACTGTGGATGCGTTATCTTGCACTTTTACCCTGCTAGCAGTTATCACTGACCATCACTTTGTTTGTGATGCGTTAATTCACTGACCATCCATCAACCGTGGATGCGTTATCTTATCTTAATTCACTGACCATCCATCACCCGTGGATGCGTTACCTCATAATTAATCACTCAACATCAATTCATATTTACTTCATGATATGCAACAATCCCAAGGTATCTACTATGTTCATTAATCGTATGCAAATCTTTGGTTAACAAGATAATACCCTATCCATTTATGATTTCCAATGATGCCTAATCCAAAATATTTACGGAAGGTTCGATTCACAACATGCAATCAATTCACACGTATGCATCATGAAATAAAATATTAAGGAAATAAGTATTTTACAAAAAGTCCAGGAAGCCCGCACCTGTTTGCGTAGTAAATTCTTGACTGTTAACCACGTCTCTTAGTCCCTCGTAAGTTGAACCTAAGAATTAAATATACCTCTATTTAATAAAGGTCACACATTCTTATTTTCTAAAGTTCTCTATTTATCATTATAATCACAGATTATTAGTTCTAACTTTCTAAACCGTGGATAGTCTAAACTTCTGATATTATATGTGCTATTAAATAATTACAAGAAATAAAGAAAGCAAATCAAGCAAATTTGAAGCTTTATATCACAGATGGTTTCGATTCACATGATTTATATTTATTTATTTATTTTGATATTATAGATTTGAAAATAATTAGTATCTATTATATAACTACTAATTAAGAGAATAATTTAAATGAGTACTTAAAATCACATAAGTATATCTTTACTCCATTACATAAATAATTTAAGAATTTCTCATTAAGAAAGGAATGAATTTTATAACCGAATCATTTTTATCAATTTTAACAACTAACAATAGATGAACAAAACAAAATCAAATCCATGTGGAGTACAGAAGCATCATGCCATGCATGGTTATTCAATTAATATAGCTAAGTAATGTGTCATTATAAAACTAATCATTTTTAATTAAACAAAGGAAAAAAGGAATTAAAGAAATAGATGACTCGGTTATTGTACATCATTTTCTTCGAAAATTTAGAACATCTAGGTTTCATGAATACAATTTAATACCAAGACCTTATCGTTAAGAAAAATGAGATTTATAAAGTGTATTACTTGAAATTTGCAGTTTAGGAAGGGTACGCACAGCAGTCACTGTTTTGGACGGTTCTCGATGGTCGAGACTCCGATCGGGATGAATCCAGCGCTCACGGTTCCATATCGCCGAGCACTACAACTCTCATGTTGAACGCTTCTCCAAAATCCGGACGTACGGGCAGTGGTTCTCTTCGGAAGTTGGCTACCCGGTTTGGGTCTAGCAGGGGTTTAGATCCGAAATGGGGGAAAGGGTGCTGTGGCGGCTAGGTTTTGAGAAGAGGTTTATATAGAGGTGAGGCTAAGGTTTGCCTCCAACTTCTGATTGGGTTGGACTGGGCCTTTATAGGCCATGATCAAATTTAATATGTCAATTTGGACTAAGAACAGAAATCTGTTTCTGTTGTTTTAATTTTCATCTTCAAAGATTGACAAAACTGGAATTATGGGTTCGGAATATGAAATTATTTTTCACATAAGAGTCGTAGCATTTTCTGTTATGGTTCTAACGCGACTGTTTTCACCTTAATCGGATTTTCCAGTGAGGAGAAAAGATAGAAATGGTCGACGAAGGTCTGCAGTCTCCGAACAGAAACGTCTACTGACTTTATAATTTTATAGAGAATCCTACATTCGGAATTTAGGGTAGTCTTATACACGAAAGTTGTAGATCATTGTTCTCTTTTCAGCTATTAAATTTCATTCAAATCTGAATTAATATGAATGACCTGTGATTAGGATACTAACGGTTGTTCATCTGAAAATTACAACAGAAGCTAAATTCGGAAGGTTATCAAAAGATATAGCTCAAACGAAGTTTTTAAATAAGATTTTGATTTGTATTTATTTCATAATTATTTGAAGTCAACTACGAAGACGTTTGTTTCAGAAATTAGATGGGCAATTATTTTAATTTTTATGAGATTTTCTACAATATTTTCTACAAGGATAATTATGCGTGTCATTCTAACTCAAGACATGTATAAATATTTAATTTGTTTCTCGTTTGGGCTTAATCTGTTTTTTTTTTTTTTATGGTATCAAATATCATACCTAGAAATAACGTGGTGTTACATCCCACATGCCCCATACCCTTATTTTTGTTTTAAAGATTCAAACAGTCGAATATGTGAACTGTAGATGTATCAGAATAATTGTATTAGAATAATTGTATTATAACTTTATCATATAGTTATATATGTGAACTGTAGATGTATCAGAATAATTGTATTATAACTTTATCATATATGTGAACTGTAGATGTATCAGAATAATTGACTTCTTTGCCCTGAGATAGTAAGATTTTTCAGATAAATTTCACTTTTTTTAATGCAAAGTTTTGAAATTTATTCTCTCTTTGTCATATATGTGAACCGTAGATGTATCAGAATAATTGTATTAGAACTTTATTCAGTTATTCACCGCATGCCATTTCACTTTTATTTTATTTTATTGAAAATGAATAAAAGTTTCAGACCTACAAAACCTTAAAAAAAAGATAATTTTCAAAAAAGAAGTGATAACATCTTAATTTTCATATAATGAAAAATTATAATAATATAATACTATTAATCTGTGAAACAAACTGATCTATGGGGAGTTGAAATTGAATTGATTAAAATAATTTTTTAATCTCTACTGCAACGCGTGGGTACTTGACTAGTATCCTTTTAAATATATATACAAAGAGAGGGGTTCGTTAATATCAAAACGTTTATTTCACAGCCGTGGTGTAACCAATTGATTTTTAAATTTTCAAAGTTCAAACGGTCGATTCAAATTGTTAATGTGATCTTTATATTAAAATGTGCTTGGAGACCAAATTTTACATTTTTTGAAAACTTTTTACTATTTATTAAGTCAGTTTTATAATTGCTGATTTTAATAAACAGTGAAAATTTTATGGATCATTGAAAAAAACAGATTTTAAAACTGGCTTAATAAATAGTAAATTTTTTTTAAAAAACATAAAATTTAATCTCCATGCACACTTTATTATAAGTTGAATATTAAACAGTTTATATCAATTGTTTGAACTTTGAATATCGATCCTTACTTATCCTCTCAATATCGCATGATATACACACCCGAATATTCAATTCTTCCCTGTGATTTGACAACCTTATCAAGGTTATGACCCACCACGATTTGCTAATCTTTGATATATATATTTAATTTTTAAAAAAAGATCTGATCTCCTTTGATCATTCTCTTCTTTGACGTCAACGGTCGGAGCACACCTGTACGTAATATATCAGAACAATCTAAATGTATGCAACAAGCAATTTAATTTTTAAATATTTATTTAAAATAAAATGACAACACATGAATTCCACACACACAAAAAAAATGAAAATGGCTACATTCGCCCCCTGAAAGCGTTAACAATTAGAGATTAAATAATTCAACTGCATTCTCAATTTTTGTACGGTGATGTAAAGAGTTTGGATCGTTATTTTTTTCTTTTTTAATTTGAAAATGCCAACTAATTGTACTGAAATTATTTCACAACTTTTATATATGATACCAAATTTAATTTGTAGCAACTTGTTTCCTACAATAATTAATATTTTAAAACGTAAAATTCAAATGCTAATTTAAATAACCATAATGTCGTAATTTTCCCTTAGAAGTGCATATATACCTGTAAAAAATTAATGGTATTTTTAATTAGTTTTTCTTTTATCTTTTTCTTTTATAAGTTGAAAAGATTGATAGATGCATATTGTATAACCTGTAATCCTGTAAAATCACATTATCGTTCATTTTATTATGTATAATGATTTAAATAATTATTTTAAAAAAAATATTATGACCCCATTAAATTCAATTGTCATAATTATTGAAGCACTAAAGAGTGAAGATAATGGTTGTCTTTGGGGAGAGATTAGAATCCTGGAGGCACCGAGGCAGCATTAATTAATAATTAGGGTAAATTTTGCTGGAGGTCACTAAACTTTGTTATTTGTCACGAATTGGTCACTCAACTTTGATTTGTCTCTTTTGAGTCACTCAACTTTGCTATTTGTTCCAATCAAGTCACTCAACGTTTTCCATCCAAATTTTTAACGGAATATGCTAATTCCGTTAGTTTTTTGGATGGAATATGTTAATTCCGTTAAAATTTTGGATGGAATGGGTATATTTCGTTAATTTTTTGGACGGAATAGGAATATTCCGTTAAAAATTTGGATGGAAAACGTTGAGTGACTTGATTAGAACAAATAACAAAGTTGAGTGACTCAAAAGGGACAAATCAAAGTTGAGTGACCAATTCGTGATAAATAACAAAGTTTAGTGACCTCGAACGAAATTTATCCTAATAATTAATATGATACAATCAACTTGCAGCGCACGCCACGAGGAAGAGGGTGGGATCCACGTGACCATTCACACTATTTCAGAAAATAACCATCCGTAAGGCGACACGTGTTGTGTTTTTCCAGCTTCCTATGTACGATCCACCAATGATGTTAGCTCTCCTCGTACGAACCTGGCCCCACATGACCGCATCATGGATGCTTTGCAACGAGTTTTCCAAGACGAACATATTAAGTAATGACCAATGGATGCTTTGCAACTCATCAAATAAAGGGTAGAAACCCTGCTCGCTGGTCAAGCCAATTTACCTGATCATTTTATTTATGTATTCCTTTTTGTCACAATTCTTTTCTAGTCTCTTGATAAGAAAAAAAAATGATTTTTTTTAGTGAGAATTGCTTCGGGCGCATGTTGATGTACATAAAGATAGTTCAAGAACTAGTAATATTGATTCTTCTTAATTGTTTATACTGCAAAAATATTCTCACTCAATAAATCATTAAAATATTAACTATTGCGTTGGTAACAATTGTTTAGAAAAGTTTTCATGTGATTTTTTTTATGATCTTCAAACAAAAATAATTAGCTTGTAATATTTATTATTATTATTATTATTTATTATATTTTTCAAGATTTATTGTGTTTCACAAAATAAAATATCAATCACTATGTCCTTCACGCCATGACATCAAACTTGTCTTTCATCCTGATTGCTAGCTAGTACTTAGGTATTTCCATCAATATTATTTATATATTGTAAGCATAAGATGTATTGAATTTCTGAACTTACGCACAAATAATAATTGTATCTACAGTACTATTGCATAACACACTTTGGTCATGACTACGGATCTATATCTTTATTTTCGAAATCTAAATAATTAATCCGAACTATTCATCAACTTCTTCATATGAAAATATATTTGGAGATCAAATTTTATATTTTTTTAGAATTTTTATACTATTTTGTAGATAGGTAAAAATCACTACTTTTGAATAATCTAGAATATTTAGATTAAGCGATTTTGTATATATTTAATTAATAGTAAAATAATTCTAAAAAAATATAAAATTTTGCATCCACATTTTCATACAGAGATTATGTTAAGCAGAATAAATCAATTGTATAAACTTTGAAAATAATAATATAAATTCATATTAAAAACCAAAGTGCGCTATGCAACAGTGCCATAGCCTCACTCTTATTATTATTATTATTATTATTATTATTATTATTATTATTATTATTTTTTTTTTTTTTTTTTTTGAGTTGATAGCCTCTGTGCAAGTGTACAGTAGAGGAAGCTGGTGATACCAACTCTGGATTCATCAAGGCACAATTGGGTTACCATTTTGGTCCACTCTATAGTCACTACGAGTGGATTCAAAAAAGGAAAGTAAACAAGAAAAATAAATGGAATCTTTCCTTTTAAAAGGAACTTCCCTATTTTCTCATTTCCATCTTTAGTCTATTCAACAATCCACAGCCTCATCTTCTTTGCCATTTGTGACCCCTTTTAGGCAATCCCACCTAATTCATCCTAACCTTTTAGTGGAAAGAAAGGTGGGAGCCAAATTGAGAAAGAAAAGCAAAAAGGAAAGAAACCCTAGTAACCCTAGCTTAGCTACTTCTGAAAAGAGGAAGATCCATCCCAAGCTACAGTGATCCACATCCTCATTTCGAGATGGTGAGAGGGAAGAGAGAGATGAGGCGCATAGAAGACACGGCGAGTCGTCAAGTCACTTTTACAAAACGGCGAGGAGGCCTTTTGAAGAAGGCGTTTGAGCTATCGGTGTTGTGTGATGCTGAGGTGGCGCTCGTTATCTTTTCCGCTCGTGGCAAGCTCTTTGAGTTCTCCAGCTGTAACTGGTAAATTAATAAGCTCCGTATATTTTAATTTAATTTAATTTACCTATTAGTTATTTCGATTTTGTTTTTCTTTAGCGAATTCAAAATCCGATGGGCTTGATTGTTTGTTCTTTCATCTCCTGAGAGAAATTAGAAAGTGATACAAGACAGTAGTGCTTTGACTTGGATCCAGTGCCTTAGCTTCTGGTTGTAATTAAGGCACAGTTAATACGACTGGATATGGAGCAAACGATTTTTTTTTTCAAATTAATTTACTAGTCTCATTTCTGTATTCTACTGTGTACAAAAAAGCTCTTCTATAGTTGTATTAGATTGAAAGGTTTTTTATGCTTACAAACTATATCAAACAACTATAATTTACATTTGTAAATTTCTAAGCACTGTGTTAAAAATTTTTTAACATTAATATCCAATATTTTGCTTAATTTTGCACTGCACATTCATTTAATAATATCAAGTATGAAGTTTAGTATATAAATATCTTTTGGAAAGAGAAATATTGTACTTAGTTTGGCGTAAATACTCAATTACTTATTTTGGTGCATGGGTAATTTATGCTCCTACTTATTGTGACCTGTCATTCTTTTCCTCCTTTCTTATTTATGAATTTATTATTTTTGTTTTTTGCTTTTCTCTTGGTGGACTAAACTATTAGCTCGTACTCCACAAGTAACAGTAGTACACGCTATATATCTTTCGTTTAGCTTAGGCTTTTAAGGTTTGATCTTTGTCAACTTTTAGAATCTTTATGACGCCTAAGATGTGAACCTACTATATATATATATATTGCCATCAGATATATAACTTAGTATATATACTATTGCGATGATAAACTAAATTTACCTAAACTAGGTGGCATTTTGCCAGCATAGTACTAACCCAAAAAGGTTCCAAAATTCATTCATAAATAATAATAAAATCATATAAAAAAAATGATAACATAGTAGTTTTAGTTTTCAAAATTGTGTGTTCCTTCTTTCCTTTAAACTCACTGGAATTTGCTCTAAACCTTTTTATCCATCTTATTAGTATTTTAGTACTATATATGGGAACACGCTTTGGAAACATGTACACAATCACGGTGTTAGTTGTCTGATTTCCTAATTTTCTTGTTATATTGTACAAGTACCGGCTAATATTCATTGTTCTCTTAATTGGTCTTCATAATTAGACTTGAACCTTTTCATTTTAGTAGATTGACATTGCAATTAAGAAGTTAATTAATTGTTTCTTAGTTTAACTGCAAGGAAATATATATAAGTATATTTTATGTTGCTTTGCCTAGTGTGCACTGCTTTTCTAATATGCAAACGTTTATTGTTTCATATTACATTAGATTTATCTTAGATTTACAGGCACGGTGCAGCTATGAGATACATATATCATCAAAATGTGTAATGAACCAAAGAAATCTATGAGATGTATAGAATAAGGCCAATAACTTTTTCTAATCCTTATGAGGTGGAAATAAAACACTGTAATTTGCTATAGGTTTAGCTTGCAAGAATAAAAAATGTCATATTTACCTCGCAAAACCCAAATATAATATTCATGCACCTTAAAATCACCAAAAGTACATCACACAGATGCCAAGCCGCCCTGCAATTCAATGCCTAATTGATTAAGTACTTCAAAATATGACACATATTATTCGCAATTTTAGTTCTTCAACTCTAGTTATCAACATTTGAAAATTAAAACACTTACATTATATGCATTAAACCGAGTTTGAGTGCCATATAATATTTAAGATCTTACTATAGTACTTAATTAATTGGTTTATACTTTCTAGTAACATCTAAGAAATTAGGTGATACTCCTCACCATTTAACTTTATCTGTACTATTTGTCCAAATTGTTTTTTTCTATATACCCATATCTATGAAATGTTTTATTAAACTTTAATTTGGGCGTCACTTCTAATATAAATTAAGGACTTATCAGGTTAATTGTATGCTTGTTAGAGAAACTGGTTTTGTTATCTTCTACCATAATTTAATTTAGCTTATTTTCATGACATCCACCCATTGGGGTTTGCATAAGAGGCTATATCTTTATTTTTTTAGAAGCTTATGTAACTGGAGGAAAGAAGGATGATCAAGCTATGGAACACATACACCTTACCATCTGCACACATTTTTCTTCTTCTTTTAGACACAGGACCAATACCAGCATATCAAGATCACAGAATAAAAAAAAAATACAAGTATTTACAGACTCAACTCACATCTATCTAGCTCGTAGGACTAGATTTTGTTAGAGTAGGATCAAATAATGGATGCTGAGGTGTGGGAAGTTGTCCAGTCCATATGTATACTATCTGGGTTAGCACTCTGCTATTGAGAATCTGCTTAAAGCATTTCCAAGCAATAAAAGTGTCATCCAATATGAATACATAATGACTCGTCTACTTGTGTGATTGTTGTCAGAAATCCAATTTATGTCAATGTACCCTTGTAGCACAATAATATTATCAACATAACATAATTTGTAAGAATGGCTACCTTTCAGAACTTCAAAGATTTTGGCTAGTGCATGGAAATGAGTTGGGTCTAGATTAACTACTAACTTTAGAAATCACACATCATATCTGCATAATCTCCTATCATGTGTTAATGTTTTGATGATGAACTCAAAGGTTAGGTCCACATGTGTAGACCTCTTGGGCGCTGTCTCCAACAGTATGCTTATTCTCCTTGCTGATAGAAAGTCCATTACTAGAACTGACTCTACTATTTCACAACTCAAATGCTTCTCCACTCAAGAGACCACTCCGATTATATTCCTCTTATGCAAATGCACACACTGATAGTCAAATGGATTATCCATGCTTCTTCCCAAGAGCATTATCGCAATTGAGAGAAAAGAAAATTGAGGCTTTTCTTGTCTATTTTAAGGGCCCATTCATAGGTCTAATTAAGTTCCAATAAATTTCTTTTATGCCAGTTCCAATTAAGCATGTCATTATCTTGTCACAATTAGATTGGATAATTATCTCTAGAATAATCAATTACGACACATTGATTATAAAATAGCTACTAACTAGTATATCTACCAAGTCATCCAGCACACATGAAATTTCTGGTCTAGTAAAATTAGTTATATATTTCTAAGGCGCTCAGTTAGAGCATACATTAATATATTATAACAGCAATGCACATTATTATAAAGTTAATACTAGGATCATAAGGAGTGCTAATTTTATTCAAATAACAAATTATTTTAAAATATTTTCAATTATACTTGATCAATTAGTTTATTCAAGTATAACTTGCTTGAGCCTCCTCAAGGCATTATTTGTAAAATATTGTCAATTATTCGATTGACCAAAAATTTCTAAAATATTTTCAATTATACTTGATCATATTATTTATCCCAAGCATTACTAACTTGAGCCTCCTTAAAATATTTCATTTCAAGTTTGTGGTAAAGAATATCATTATTTATAATTTATAAGTAACACTTGAAGAAAATCGAACAATTAAAGTATCATCTACGTATAAACATATTATGGCAAGTTTTATTTTTTTTATCCTACTCTTCGAAAGCTGGTTATAACCTTTCAGACCTAATTTTTTTAGCATTAGCTGGAGTTAAAACTGCCATTTATAAATTTCAATAAAAAATACTAAACGAGGTTCAATTCTTAACTTCCCTAAAATTATTGGGAATTATTTTAAGAAAATGACTAACAATTGGGCTATATTATGAACTTTGGTTAACGAAAAAATTTCACCTTAAGTAAAATTATCCAACATATTGAAATTACTAAATCCTTCTTGTAAAATTATCTGACATAATTCAGGATTGGTGCTGCATCATTAAAGAATTACCTGCACAAGAATTTCGCAGTATTTTGCCCTGCATAATTCATGCTGAGATAAACTAAAGACATTATGATTTTTGGTAAAGTGGACAAAGCCTTAGGGTTTGGTGGTGGAGATCAAATATAAGCTTTGTCCACTTACTATAGAAATTTAGAAAGTGTACAACTTATAATATAAGCTAACAAAATGAAATATAAATTAAGTAGAAATAGAAGATCCCTAACTATGTACGTGAATCCTCTATTTTGTGAAAGCTCACATAAATTTCTACTTATTATTTAAGTACTTAAATGCTCCATTATTTGTTTCCCAAAAGCTCACATAATAGTGATCAGTGATCATTACACACTCCGATGTCAGTCTTAATCACCAAAATAATTAGTCTGACCATAAATGTCGTATCGTGTCCTATTATTAGTATATTTCAAGTCAGCAGAAGACATATCTACTTGATGTTTTGTTTTAGTATCTACACTTTTGTATGTAGGTAGCTTGCCTGCCTGGAACTTATCTAAATTTAATTGTAAGCAGCAATTTAACTCCCTAATTGTTATGTGTTTTTATATATTTTCATGTGTCCTCCGTAACTTTACAAAGTTATACATTACCCATCCAACCTAATAATTAAAGAGTGTACATTGATTAAGTTGAGCCAATTTATAGTTAAAGTACCACTAAAAATACATAGTACTCAAGGGGCTGACATTAAGTCTGTCTCCTCCAAATAAATATCATGGTTTGTGAAGTTCAAAAACTTAAATATTGGAACTACCTCATACCCTTTGTTCTTTGCTCCAATTAAGAAAGCCTACAAAATTTGTGCCGAGAATAAGAATTATAATAATTCTATGAGCAACTTTTTATTAAAAATATAAAGTGGATGGAGGTAAATATGATAGTACCTCTAGAGTAAATATGAAAATTTACCAGCTTTGAGAGGGTGATGAAAGAGTGCTGTATGACAATTTACCAGGTTTAATGAATTTAAAGGTTTGACAACCATCCTTCCACCAAAAGGGAGCACTACAAAACAAGGAAGAGTAACTTGCTTAGAACAGATTTTTGCAACTGCTAAAGATCTCCCTTTTAATAATTTGGACATCCAACATCCATACTATATTACCATATAATGGTTCTATTATAAGTAACATAAGGATCCAGAATGCATGTTTCTATGTTTAAGTAATTTGTGTTCCTAATACAATGATTCTTAAGTAGCCAAACTTGTAAAATGCCACTAAAGGTACATATAAGAATAATGAAAATGCATGCGTCATTACTTGGTGTAATCTGGTACAAATTACTCAAGGAATTAAATCAGTATTTATGCAATTTGGTTATGTTACTCGAAACTAAAATTGATTTTTTTTTTTCATTACTGAAATGTGTCAGCGTACAAAAGACAATTGATCGGTACTGGACACATTCAAAAGATGTTGCTGGTGAAAACAAAAAAGATACGGATGAAAATATCCAGGTATTATATTTGCCTTCTGATTGATTGTATTTCTATGATTCACAGGGTGTGTTGATATCCTATTTTATAATACTGGAGTTCTTTGTATAACTTGTTATCCTCTCTGGTACTCTCCTACTAGCATCGTTTAAAATATTAGTCTTATGCCTTATTTGCACTTTATAAAAATAACTAAGCAATATAATATTGTATATATCTTAATAAAAGTTTTGGATCTACTACTAACAAATCTCAAATTTATATCTTCGGTAACACAAGAATTTTCTCATGTATGATACTGCCTTTCATTTTTTTTGGAAGGCAAAAACAAGACCACCCCTTTCATTTCTACAAATATGTGTTTAAAATATAAAAAAAATCTAGCTTCTAGTTGGTGACCTTTGTTTTGGCTTGTGATTTAGACACCATGAAGTTACTTCTATACAATTTAAGTAATTCCATTGTATTGCCTTTGTTTTGGCTTGTGATTTAGACATCATGAAGGTACTTCTATACAATTTAAGCACTTCCATTGTTTGTCTATTTCACACTAAACTTCTTCATGGAAACTCAAGTAATAAAACAAAGAATTTCATTTCAACAATTAGTTTGTTTCATTTTCAAGGATAAGAAGTCACTAGTTCCAGCTCTGACTAAATTGACAAAATTACCCTCATATCACAACTTGTGGAGTGACAAATAGGTGTTGAAATGGTATGTTTAGTTGAAACTGAAGTAAAATACTCAAACCAAACCAGTGTTTTAAAATGCAGTTTTGTTCATGTATGCGGATTTGTATATGTACCCGTATATTCAAAACCGCATGAACTTGACTGTATGAGATTTTGTATGCAGAAAACCACTGCATAAGCATATGCAGCAGATTTTGTATGTGAAAAACCACTGCATAAGCATATGTGGTCCATGTGGCCTCATTTTAAAACATTGAACCAAGCTTTTTTTCAGTTTTCAGAGCCGAACCGAAACCGATTATATTTATCAGCCGATTAAGAATCGAACTGAACAAACTGAAGTAATTTGCTGTTAAGTTCAAACCAAAGTAAAACTATTAGTACCATTACTAACAAATATACATTTTCATACACAAGTTCTTCAATTCCATACAAAATATGTATATGTTCTAAAATATTTAAACCAAATTGAAAGAAAGGAAGCCATGACTGAACCAAACAAAATATAAACCATACTCGAACCATTATAATTCGGTCGGTTTGGCTTTGTCATTTTGAAAAGTCTAAACTGAACCGATCTGTTTAAGTGACTGAAATTTTTTGGTTCGGTTGAAAACCAAACAAACCAAACTGTTTTAACACCCCTAGTGACAAATTTGTGTTTACATTTCTTTTTTCCTTTTTAATGTGGTGTTTCTCTTTAGAACCTATCAGTATATTTTTGTTGAAGTAATGCTTTGACATCTCATTCTGGGGCACAAATTTTTCCAGCATCTGATGTCTGGTAATGCAGAATTAAAGAAGGAGGTCGAATTTCTTGAATCTTCGACAAGGTAGTGATATTACTCAGAGCTTACAGGATCTGCTTAATCTACTTGGGAAACAACAGACTTCTGTGTGGTACTATGTCTTACTAGCCAGTACCTGAGTACCAACTTACCAAGACTGCAAAATACAGAGAACCTTTCAAATGCAAATGTCTCATATATTGTTGGTCCCATCTTTAAACTATATCTAAACATTTAGAGGACCCTCTATGAAGCCCTAGTTTAGCAATGGATCATCCACTAATAAAAATCAATGAAATTTGAAAATCACGCTTTTATTTTTATTTTTTTTATTTTATCTTCAGGAAGCTCCTAGGTGATGATCTAGAGGGCTGTTCTTTTCAGGAGTTGGATAAACTAAAGAACCAGATTGAGAATAGTCTTACTAATATAAGAGCAAGAAAGGTAACATTCAGAAATACTTAAAATAAATAAATTATTTTAGAGGATTAACATACAACATAGTATGTCATAATAATTTTTCTTCTTGTGTATTCCAGCAAAAGATGTTGTCTGACCAAATTTCTGAGCTAAAAATTAAGGTCAAGTCTTTTTTGTAACCTGATTTCATTTTTTTCTACGAGCAGTTGATGATGAAATTATATAACGATATTTTCTTCTTTTTTTCCTCAGGAGACAATGCTTCTAAATGAGAATGCAATACTTCAAGCAAAGGTATTTAAATAAATTAGTTTTCCGCACATGTAGAGGTTATGTACGGACAGCAAAAAACATGTTTCCAGTACATCTCGATATTTCAGATCTTGAAAAGTAGGAACCCCATACATAATTTTCACAAATAAGACTCCGCTCCACTTCACTTAACCTAAATATCATTTCCAATCAATCCCTAGTTATCTTCTTTAGCTGTTAGTATCAAAATATACTCCTAGTTTCCATTTCTAGAGATTAGAATTTAGAAATATACTCCTAGTTTCCATTTCAAGAGATTTACAGCACGAATTAATACATGTCGATTGTATAATTTCTTCAGCTATAAATTAGTCAAATGACGACTTGGGGACTCACTACAACTACTTGGAGGCCTAGACTATAAGGATCCTTTTTTTTCTTCTTATATATATATATATAACACAGTGAGCTGATTTTATTATTGAATTTGTTATTTTTATTTTAAAGCTCAAGAACAAGTCTTCTGTGCCAGAGTTTGAGAGATATACTTCTACCACTGAAAAGATAAATAATGACCACTTGGAAGTGGAGACAGAGTTAGTGATTGGACAGCCAAGAAGCCGCTAGCGCTGCAATTGACGACAAAGCTAATGGATGCATATATGTTGTTTCACCATTCATGAATAATATTAATATGGCTAAACTTTGTCATTATCATATGATCAGGAAGTTAAAGGTGGAGCTCTCTCTACTTTAACGAAAGACTTCCGTTCAAGAGTATGACATCAAGATATTTATGCTTCACTTTTTTATGAAGTGATCAAAACAATTTTCGATTTAACTGAAAAAAAGTAGATATATATATATATATTGCTTTTGTACACTGAAGGAACAATTTCTGTTTTCTATTTCCCTTTTATATTTATTTCTATTAGCTGTGGCACATTGAATTCTCCGATTATTTTGTTAATAGGAATTTTTTATATTAATAGGAAAAAAAAAAAGATCGCAAAAGAGGAATGTTTTTACGAAATCTCAATTTATAGTAAGAATGGGATAGTTTATCTCGTTTGGCAGATGTGATAAACTATCCCGTCCAATAGTCATGATTGCTAATTAACTAAACAGAAAAGAAAAGAAAAAAGATTCTGAATGGAATAGTCTGTCCCATTCAGTACTATTCATTTTTTTGTTTATTATTTCATTAGCTAAACGACATTGAGCTAGTGAATAAGCTTTCATTTTGTTGGCCAAGTGCATGATCATTTTTAACTATAGTCAAATCTTCTTTTACGAAGAATGAAATGTTTTTAATATAACAAATATTTTAACACAGGTTGATTTGAAGGACAAGTGAACGAACATATGACCCGTTATTGAGGTCTACGCTTGGTTCTAATATTTTTATGTTTCTCTATTACAAACCAAGTGTAGACCTCAATAACAGGTCATGTTCGTCCACTTGTCATTCAAGTCAACTTGTGTTAAAATATTTGTTATATTAAAAACATTTCATTCTTCGTGAAAGAAGATTTGACTATGGTTAAAAATAGTCCTGCACTTCGGCTAACAAAATGAAAGCTTCTTCACCAGCTTCAATTTGTTTAGCTAATGAAATCGATCGAAAAATAAATTGAACAGGATGGATGGGATAAACTATTCCGTCCAAACTTTTTTCTTTTCTTTTTGTTTAGTTAATTAGCAATTGTAATTAACTGAACGGGATAAACTATTCCGTTTTTCGTGTAAATCAAAATTTCTAGAAACATCTCCGTTTTTCGATACTTTTTTCTTTTTCCTATTAATAAAATAATTGGTTGAATTCTTGTTGGAAGACTCAGACAATTATTACAGGAGTCGATCCTCTGCCCACCATTCAATTTATCTAATTTCTAATTGACACATGCATCTACGTACTTTAATTGATTGATTGATTAATTGCTGATGAATTAGAAAAATAACTTTCCAAAGTAAGAGATTGTTAGAAGTTTTAGGTTTGGAAATATAACCCGTGAAATGAAAACATTAATTCTGGAACATTTTTTTTTTAGAATTGAAACATGCAGTCCTTATATAATGCCCAATACTAGTAAACTAAAACTAAAAAGTACCAGTAAACTAAAAATTATCAAATAAATAAAGAACCAACAATCAAGTACCAGTAAACTAAAATCTAATACTAGTACATAAAAACCCAATGCCAGTAAGCAAAAGAACCCCAATACTAGTAGCTGAAAACCTCCTTGCGTTAATTGGGAAATTTTTTTGTTGATTTCCTGGTTCTCCCTTGCCACAATAGCATTGGAGAGCACCCTTCATCTCAACCTTTAAAAAAAATTGTGAAAATAAGTCAGGTGACTTATCACCTTGATTCTACCAAAATAAAAAAAACAAAAACAAAGTAAAACCGAATAGATGAACAAAAAATTAAAAATCTATCTAATATAAGAATTGCCATTGAAACAGAACTTCTACCATTTCTCATTTATCTCTAGAAGTTAAATATTTCATAACTAATTAAAAGTATCAGAAAAATGTTAAATATTATCTAAATTATAAATATTTCAGAACTAATGTAAGAATTGTCATTTTAACAAAATTACCATTGTAACTATGTCAATTTCATGTCCAGTTACTATCTGAATTGTAATATCATAGAAATGTTAAAGTCTAGCAAAAATATAAAAAAAGCCATATAGAAAATGCCATCAATCAGTTAATTAAAAAGATTCTCATTAATGAGATGCAAGAAAATGCCATGTATCAACCAGAGATTAGCTAAACAGAATGGTGGACTGGAAAATTCTGCCCCCATGGAGTTGAGAATTCAGCTTCTTTATTAAATACTATATTGAAGTAATTAGTTTTATAACTGTGGACAGTGTGCATTTAATTAGAATAAAATAAGTTCATTAATTTGACCGTGACATTTACTTGTATATGGAAAGCCTGATCAATACGAATATGGGGATGACCTACATCAGCCTTGTTCATTTCTTCAAAAATAAATTTAATTGAGAAGTGCTAATAGAATCCTTGCAAAATTCCGCAAATATATTTCTCTTAACTGAATTTAGCAAACACATTCACATGCGTACGTAGATGATAGATCCAAGTGCAGCACGCGGTCAATGATCAATTTTACATGGTTTTTCAACATACACTATCAGTTGCTCTTAGATACGTGGCTACGTGTTTTTTTTTACTTTTACAACTAGATGTAAATATGTAAATATGTAATATCAATCACTAAACTTGAAATAAAAGTCAGACATTAGCTAGAGACCTCATTATACTAATTATAAATACTAGACCGTACATTTCAACAATAATCGGAACTATAATTTTAAATATTATTGTCTTATATTATGCACACATATACAAGTGATAAACCATACAAAACTTATTGCACAAATGTAAACACTAAATTATTTCGCTATTCAAAATGAGTCGTGCTAGATAGGTATTTTGTTCTGCAAAAGGATCGCATAGGCACATGGCCCAAAAAAAAAATATGAACGAGAAAAGACGGAGAAAATTGAGTATAATTAACTAGGGTGTTTCTAAGTTTACTAAATATCTTGATGAATTCTAACTCTAAAATCTATTGAATTGATTTTAAATAACGAATTTAAACTGTTCAAATCCATCTACTTTACAAGCATCCCGAGTGATGCATCTACATATAAAAATTTAAAATTTTAGAAATTTTTTTGTATAGAGTCAAGTGGTCAAAAGTTGTTCAAAAAATGAATACATAAAAAACAATTTATAAACCTTTTAATTTTGACTACTTGGCTCTATATAAAATTAATTTAAAAATTTAATGTATATGTAGATGCATCACTTATAAGGTAGATGGGTATCATTTAAATCACAAACCTAAATGCCGATTTTTTTTTATTTACATCCAAAAAATAAATAAAATTAAAAAAAAAACCAACCGGCTACTGTATTTTAAAAAATTATCCAAACTGAATATTTTTTTCAGTTTCAACATCAATAACCGGAATAAATTTTTCCAGAAATTCAATTTCAAAACCGGATAAATTTTTTCCGGTCTCCATTTCCGGAAATAATTTTTCCGATTTTAGTCCCAAAACCGAATTTTTTTTTTCCGAAAATGGGATTGCCCTACATAAGGACCCACCCCACCCCTAAGGTTTTTTTTTATTTAAATTTAAATTTATAATATAATTAATTATTTAATTTTAAATGGTTTAGAATTTGTAGAAAATTGCTCTATTAATTTAGAAATTCAAAATAGTATAGAATAATTTAGAAAATACCAAAATTATTTTGAATAATTTAGAAAATACCAAAATGGTCTAGAATAATTTTGAAAATTACCCTATTAATTTAGAAAATACTAAAATGGTCTACAATAATTTAGAAAATACCAAAATGGTTTAGAATAATTTAAAACAAATTCCAAAATGGTCTAGAAAATTGCCCTATTAATTTAGAAAATTGTTCGATTACTTTAGAAAATTCTAAAATGATTTATAATTTTTTTAGGAACCTCTTTTTTTTGGGATCCCTTTCGGAGCTCTGACTGTCTGATCGATCGGGTCTTCAATTCAGGTTTTTTTATTTTTTATTTTAATTTATAATATAATTAATTAGTTCATTTTAAATGGTTTAGAATATTGTCCAAATAATTTACAATTTGTAGAAAATTGCCCTATTAATTTAGAAATCCAAAATGGTCTAGAATAATTTAGAAAATACCAAAACTGTTTTGAATAATTTAGAAAATACCAAAATGGTCTATAATAATTTAGAAAATACCAAAATGGTTTAGAAAATTGCCCTATTAATTTAGAAAATACCAAAATGATCTAGAATAGTTTAGAAAATATAAATATAGTCTAGAATAATTTAGAAAATACACAACGGATCTCATTTGTATGACAATTGCAAGCAATATTATGTTAAATAAATTTTTTTAGCATCTCATATGCTTCAAATAAAATTAAATAAATTTATTTCTCACATAAGATGAGATAAGAATTCATACCTAAAGAGATTGTCAAATATTTTTTTCAGAGGGAAGTCGATTTCCCTTCTAGATCTCTTGGAACCGCCGTTCTCTTGGAAGCACCTCTTGGTTCACCTTGAACCTAAACAATGAACTACCACACCTCTTAGATAGATGGATGTGGAATTCAGGGCTTAGATACAACCACCTCTTAATCTTCAAATCAACAAACTATTTGATTTCTTGGTGGCTAAACCTAACAAGAGAAGATGAGAAAGCAAGCTTCTCAACTTTCTGCCAGAGAGAAGAAGAAAAATGGCTGTTGAAAATTGGTCAATTTTAGTTACGTTTTTGGCAGAAAAATTGGCATCATTTTCCTTAATTACACCTCCTTTAATAGGCAAGGGCTAGGGCATCCATTTGTGTAATGTTTAAATTAATTACACACATGCCACTAGCCTTGTTTTGTCATTTTATGCTCTCTTTAATCTTATCTTGTGATTGGTTCAATAAATTAATTTATGAACAAATAATATTATTCATATTATTATATTATACAATATTTATATTATTCTTATAATGCATTCAAACATTATACTAAATAATATTTGCATAACTTCATAAATTTATTTATGGTCTAAGCATGTCATATTATGACATTTTATTTTAGCATTTCATCTCATGTATTTTATCTTATACATCACTATGAAATGTAAAATGCTTGTTGTTTCTCTTCAGTTGGTGTGACCGTATAGATGATCTATGTCATCTTGACAATAATATAAAACTTTATAACTGCATTAGTTATATTGCATGCGATATAATTCCACTTTACCAAGGGGCCCAGTAATATCATAACTCAAATTGAGAGATAATGATAATATTAACATATAGATTTCTCCCGCACAAGTTGTACACAACGAACTACTATTTTATTCCTATCATAAGATAGTATTTAAATAACAATCACATTATATGCTTCTCATGTGAACAATCTGCACATCTCATATCTAAGATTCTAAAGACACAAAACACAATCCATATAATGTTCCATTCATTTAGGTCATGTTCAATATATAAAATACATATTTTATATATTCATGTAATTAAATGATTATCCTTTATCAACATTTATAGAACTTCAATGTACTTTAATCTACATGACAATCTTCCTCGGTAATTAATCTTCCTCCTTAATTACCACGATCGTGAACTTATTTAGTGATTAAATGTTTTTTGTCTTAGGAGTTCTATGATTCAAGACCAAGAGCATCTTCTTGAATACTTCCAAAGATATAACATATAAATCTTAAGGAACAAGAATACATAATAATAATATTCAAAATCATGAACAATACATAAATCATTACAAAAAATGATAACTTTTAAAATATATATCTTTTAGTCTCCCACTTGTTTTTAAAGTTTCATACATATGCATTATAAGAATAATATAAATATTGTATAATAGAATAATATGAATAATATTTTTTGTTCATAAATTAATTTATTAAACCAATCACAAGATGAGATTAAATAAAGCATAAAATGACAAAACAAGGCTAGTGGCATGTGTGTAATTAATTTAAACATTACACAAATGGATGCCGTAGCCCTTGCCTATTAAAGGAGGTGTAATTAAGGAAAATGATGCTAATTTTTCTGCCAAAAAAGTACCTAAAATTGACCAATTTTCAGCAGTCATTTTTCTTTTTCTCCTTGGCTGAAAGTTGAGAAGCTTGCTCTCTCATCTTCTCTTGTTAGGTTTAGCCACCAAGAAATCAAATAGTTTGTTGATTTGAAGATTAAGAGGTGGTTGTATCTAAGCCCTGAACTCCACATCTATCTATCTAAGAGATGTGGTAGTTCGTTGTTTAGGTTCAAGGTGAACCAAGAGGTGCTTCCAAGAGAACGACGGTTCCAAGAGATCTAGAAGGGAAATCGACTTCCCTCTAACAAGAGATTTGACAATCTCTTTAGGTATATGTTCGCTTACAAAGGTATGCTACAAAGTCTCAGGTACAGCTAGCTGTACCAGTTTAAACCTTGAATCAACTCTCGTCTAAGATTGCAAGTGCACAATCCTATCCGTATAGTATAATAAGGTATCGATCCTCAGGGACGGTTTAATTCGATTCTAAATTCCTACAAATCCGAGTTAGGTACTAGAAGTGAAATGTTTGGTTTGAATTCGTTTCAATTTCTCAATTCAATAACAAAAGATTGCAAAGGAAAATAAATGTTTGTTTCAGTCAAGTTTAAAAGGATGTTTCCAGGGTTTCAGATTTCATCCTCAGCTTTGCCTCTCTGGACCCTCACTCGACTCGCATCATCTCTGATGCGACCCTAGTGATGAGACCCGCATGGTCTCCCATGCGACTCGCATGGCCCTCGAGTGAATGTAGCATTGCACCTGTTTCTGAGTTATTCGATTGTGCAAGGTTCTACTGACCCTACCTACGATTCCTGAGCCTCAACTCTCGTTTATTAGCACCAGAAACCTAGTAAGGAATTGCAATTTCACCTTCTTAGATCTACAACTTTCAACTCTCGTTTATTCGTGTTCAATCTAAGTCAATTGATTGGTTTGCTAAAGGTATCCACTATCTCTCAATAAATGAAAATCTCACCTTTCGGTTCAATTGATCTATCTTTTCAGATTTCTAACCTACCTCATGTGCTTGATTAAATTGCAAGAAGGATCAAGTCAAGATATTAGATGAGATGCAAGAAACACTCAACAATAGACAATCAAGATTCAAACAATCAAAATCAAGCAATGAAAGAATAATACTCAATCAATTGATCACAAGAACAACTCAAATTCAAATGCAATACATACAATCAAAGCTTTAGACTACATCAACCCTAGAAACAAGAAATATCTACTCAAACAACATCATAAAAGAAGAGAGAAGAGAAGAGATCATGATAGAACCCAATGTAGCAATCTAGCAAGGATCTTCCCTTCTTTCTTGATCAACACTCCAATTCTTGAGGTTTTGAATCTTTAAATTCGGAACTCCCTCTCTGGTAGCAGGGGTGACCTATTTATAGACTTTTTAAAACGAGTGCTTCAATTCTGGGCCTTTATTGGGCCTTTGCTGTCTGCTCTGGAAGCTCGCGATGCGACCAGCGTCAGGTCTGATGCTACCCGCATCGACTCTGATGCTACCCGCATCGACTCTGATGAGGGTCGCGTCAGATGTGATGAGGGTCGCGTGCAGAGTCTCAGAATTCAGTAACTTCCCTTATTTCGCCCGTTTTCTGCAAAATAAGAATGAAATCGCAGCAGTACCACATTCTATGGATATTCAATGTAAAATACACGATTTGGTGGTTTAAAACGCAGATTTTGGTACAGGAATTGGTCGGAACAATAGATCAAATATGGAGATATCAGTATAAATTCTTATCTCATCCTATGTGAGAAATAAATTTATTTAATTTTATTTGAAGCACATGAGATGCTAGAAGAATTTATTTAACATAATATCGCTTGCAATTGTTGTACAAATGAGATCCGTTGTGTATTGAGTTAAATTTTTTGATTTTTACCCTCTTAACATACAAATGAAATCCCTACAGTAAATGCCCAATTATCTCGCCACCTGGAGACACAACATGAGTGCTCCAAACACCTTCAATTTGGGTGTTGTATTACGGTTTTAAATACCTTATTATCTTGTCATCTAGTGACATAACTAGAGTGCTCCAAACACTTTCAATTGGAGTGTTGTATTAGGATTGTAAATGTCCAATTATCTTGCCATATAAAGACACTAATTGGGTGCTCCAAACACCTTCAATTCGAGTATTGTACAAGTCCTATTACCTTGCCATCTAGAGACACTACTAGAGTGCTCCAAACACCTACAATTTAGATGTTGTATTAGGGATATAAATGCCCTATTATCTTGCCATATAAAGACACTACTAGAGTGCTCCAAACACCTTTAATTGGTGTGTAGTATTCGGGTTGTAAATGCCCTATTATCTTGCCATCTAGATACACTACTTGAGTGCTCCAAACACCATCAATTGCAGTGTTGTATTATGGTTGAAAATGCCCTATTATCTTGCCATATAGAGACATGACTAGAGTGCTCCTAACACCTTCAATTGGAGTGTTGTATTAGGGTTGTAAATGCCCAATTATATTGTCACCTCGGGAGACAACTAGATTGCTCCAAACACCTTTAATTGAAGTGTAGTATTAGGGTTGTAAATGTCCTATTATCTAGCCATATAGAGACACTACTATAGTGCTCCAAACACCTTCAATTGGACTGTTGTATTATGGTTGTAAATGCCATATTATCTTGCCATATAGAGACACCACTGGAGTGGTCCAAACACCTTCAATTGGTGTGTAGTATTGGGGTTGTAAATGCCCTATTATCTTGCCATTTGGAGACACTATTAGAGTGCTCCAAAAACCATCAATTTGGGTCTTGTATTAGGGTCGTAAATGCCCTATTATCTTGCCATCTGGTGAAACTGCTAGAGTGCTCCAAACACCTTCTATTGGTGCGTTTTATTAGGGTTACAACTACCTTCTTATGTTTCCATCCGGAGACACTACTTAGAGTGCTGCAAACGCCTTTAACTGGAGCGTTGTATTAGGGTTGCAACTACTCTCTTTTCTTGCCATATAGAGACATTATTAGAGCATCATAAACACTTTCAATTGGAGTGTTGTATTAGGGTTGTAAATGCCCTATTATATTGCCATCTGTACACACAACTAGAGTGCTCCGAACACTTTCAATTGGATTGTTGTATTAGGGTTGTAAATGCCCAATTATCTTGCCATATAGATATGATACTAGAGTGCTCCTAACATCTTTCATTGGAGTGTTGTGTTAGGGTTGTAAGTGCCTTATTATCGTGCCATATGCAGACACTATTAGAGTGCCTTAAAAATATTCAATTGGAGTTTTATATTAGGGTTACAACTACCATCTTATGTTTCCATTTGGAGACACTACTACAGTGTTGGAAAGACTTTCAAATTAAAATGTTGTATTAGGGTTGCAATTACTCTCTTCTCTTACCATATATAGACATTACTAGAGCGCCCCAAACACCTTCAATTGGAGTGTTGTATTTGGGTAAGAAATGTCCACGTATCTTGCCATCTGGTTGGAGTATTGTATTAGGGTTATAAATGTCCTATTATGTAGCTATATAGAGACACTACTAGAGTGCTCCAAGCACCTTCAATTGGACTGCTGTATTAGGGTTGTCAATATCCTATTATCTTGCCATATAGAGACAATACTAGAGTGCTCCTAACACCTTCAATTGAGTGTTGTGTAAGGGTTGTAAATGTTCTATTATCTTGCCATTTGGAGATACTATTAAAGTGCTCCAAACACCTTCAATGGAGTGTTGTATTAGAGTTGTAAATGCCTTATTATCTTGCTATATAGAGACACCACTAGAGTGCTCCAAGCCACTTCAATTGGAGTGTTGTATCAGGATTGTAAATGCCCTATTTATCTTGCCATCTGGCGACACTATTAGAGTGCTCCAAATACCTTCAATTGGACTGTTTTATTTCGGTTCTAAATGCCCTATTACATTGCCATATGGAGACACTACTAGAGGGCTCCAACTTTTTCCGTGGGCATGTTTAGCTTTTTCCAAGGGTAGGAGAGGTCGTCAGAAATAAAATGAGGCTTTCTGACCCATAAACATTTCCAATGCCAGGCCGACGGAAATAGTTGCGCATGGAAATCCCTGCTGTCTGCCCTTGGAAATGTCACCTGTCTGCCCTTGAAAATACTTCTGGGTGACCCATCACTCGCCAAACAAATAAAATACTATTTTTTATTGATAGCCCATAGAAAAAGTTGACCCCATGCCCTTGGAAAAATTTTGGAAGTTGTAACACATATTATTTCCATGAGCTACCCTTGGAAATGTTTTGGTTATTATCTTTATATTATTTTATAAGGAAGGCTCGCGGAAATAGTTGGCTACGATGCCCTTGGAAATGTTTCATTGATACAGTTAATATTATTTTATAGTATACTAACTATTTTCGTGAGCCTACTAATAGAGTACTCCGAACACCTTCAATTGGAGTGTTGTATTATGGTTGTAAATGCCTTATTATCTTGCTATATAGAGACACTACTAGAGTGCTCCAAACCCCTTCAATTGGAGTGTTGTATCAGGATTGTAAATGCCCTATTTATCTAGCCATCTGGAGACACTATTAGAGTGCTCCACAAACCTTCAATTGGACTGTTTTATTTGGGTTGTAAATGCCATATGGAGACACTACTAGAGTGCTTCAAACAACTTCAATTTGGGTGTTGTATTACGGTTGTAAATGCCCTATTATCTCGTCATCTGGTGGCACAACTAGAGTGCTCCAAACACCTTCAATTTGAGTGTTGTATTAGGATTATAAATGCCCAATTATATTGCCATATAGAGACACTAATAGAGTGCTCCAAACAACTTCAATTCGAGTGTTGTACTAGGGTTGTACATGTCCTATTATTTTCTTTCCATCTGGAGACACAACTAGAGTGCTCCAAACACCTACAATTTGGGTGTTTTTTACATACCCTATTATCTTGCCATCTCGTGACACAACTAAAGTGCTACAAACACCGTCAATTAGAGTGTACAAACACCGTCAATTAGAGTGTTGTATTAGGGTTGTAAATGCCCTATTATCTTGCCATCTGGATACACTACTAGAGTGCTCCGAACACATTCAATTGTAGTGTTGTATTAGGGTTGTAAATGCCATATTATCATGCCATATAGAGACATTACTAGAGTGCTCCTAACACCTTCAATTGGAGTGTTGTGTTAGGGTTGTAAATGCCCTATTATATTGCCATATGGTAACACAACTAGAGTGCTCGAAACACGCTCCATTGGAGCGTTGTATTAGTGATGTAAATGCCCAATTAAATTATCATCTAGAGAGACAACTAGAGTGCTCCAAACACCTTAAATTGGAGTGTTATATTACGGATGTAAATGCCCTATTATCTTGCCATATAGAGACACTACTAGAGTGCTCTAAACACCTTCAATTGGTGTGTAGTATTCGGGTTGTAAATGCCCTATTATCTTGCCATATAAATACACTACTTGAGTGCTCCGAACACATTCAATTGCAGTGTTGTATTAGGGTTGAAAATGCCCTATTATCTTGCCATATAGAGATATTACTAGAGTGCTCCTAACACCTTCAATTGGAGTGTTGTGTTAGGGTTGTAAATTCTCTATTATATTGCCATATAGAGACATTACTAGAGTGCTCCAAACACCATCAATTTGAGTGTTGTATTATGATTTTAAATGCCCAATTATATTGCCATATAGAGACACTAATAGAGTGCTCCAAACAACTTCAATTAGACTGCTGTACTAGGGTTGTACATGTCCTATTATCTTGCCATCTGGAGACACTACAAGAGTACTCCAAACACCTACAATTTGGGTGTTTTTTAGATACCCTATTATTGTGCCATCTTGTGACACAACTAAAGTGCTATAAACACCTTCAATTGGAGTGTTGTATTAGGGTTGTAAATGCCCTATTATCTTGCCATCTGGATACACTACTAGAGTGCTCCAAACACATTCAATTGCAGTGTTGTATTAGGGATGGAAATGCCCTATTATCAGGACATATAGAGACATTACTAGAGTGCTCATAACACCTTCAATTGGTGTGTTGTGTTAGGGTTGTAAATGCCCTAGTATATTGCCATATGGTAACACAACTAGAGTGCTCGAAACACGCTCCATTGGAGCGTTGTACTAGTGTTGTAAATGCCCAATTATATTATCATCTAGAGAGACAACTAGAGTGCTCGAAAAACGCTCCATTGGAACGTTGTATTAGTGTTGTAAATGCCCAATTATATTGTCATATAGAGAGACAACTAGAGTGCTCCAAACACAATCAATTGGTGTGTAGTATTCGGGTGGTAAATGCCCTATTATCTTGCCATATAGAGACACCACTAGAGTGCTCCAAACACCATCAATTTTGGTGTTGTATTAGGGTCGTAAATGCCCTATTATATTGCCATCTGTAGACACAACAAGAGTGCTCCGAACACCTTCAATTGGAGTGTTGTATTAGGGTTGTAAATGCCCTATTATCTTGCCATATAGAGACATCACAAGAGTGCCACAAACAACTTCAATTGGAGTGTTGTGTTAGGGTTGTAAATGCCTTATTATCGTGCCATCTGCAGACACTATTAGAGTGCTCTAAAAACATTCAATTGGAGTTTTATATTAGGTTTAGAACTACCGTCTTATATTAGGGTGAGAACATTCAATTGGAGTGTTGCAAATGCTTTCAAATTAAAATGTTGTATTAGGTTGCAACTACTCTCTTCTCTTACCATATAGAGACATTACTAGAGCGCACCAAACACCTTCAATTGGAGTGTTGTATTTGGGTTGTAAATGCCCTATTACCTTGCCATATAGAGACACAACTAGAGTGCTCCAAGTACCTTCAATTGGACTGCTATATAAGGGTTGTAAAACCCCAATTATCTTGTCATATAGAGACAATACTAGAGTTCTCCTAACACCTTCATTTTTAGTGTTGTGTAAGAGTTGTAAATGCCCTATTATCTTTCCATTTGGAGATACTACTAGAGTGCTCCAAACAGCTTCAATTGGAGTGTTGTATTAGGGTTGTAAATGCCTTATCATCTTGCTATATAGAGACACCACTAGAGTGCTCCAAGCCACTTCAATTAGAGTGTTGTATCAGGGTTGTAAATGCCCTATTTATCTTGCCATCTGGAGACACTATTAGAGTGCTCCAAACACCTTCAATTGGACTGTTTTATTTGGGTTGTAAATGCCCTATTACATTACCTTCAATTTGGGTGTTGTACTACGGTTGAAAATACCCTATTATCTTGTCATGTGGTGGCACAACTATAGTGCTCCAAACACCTTCAATTTGAGTGTTGTATTAGGATTGCAAATGCCCAATTATATTGCCATATAGAGACACAAATAGAGTGCTCCAAACAACTTAAATTAGACTGCTGTACTAGGGTTGTACATGCCCTATTATATTGCCATCTGGAGACACAAATTGAGTGCTCCAAACACCTACAATTTGGGTGTTTTTTACATACCCTATTATCTTGCCATCTCGTGACACAACTAAAGTGCTACAAACACCTTCAATTGGAGTGTTGTATTAGAGTTGTAAATGCCCTATTATCTTGCCATCTGGATACATTACTCGAGTGCTCCAAACACATTCAATTGCAGTGTTGCATTAGGGTTGAAAGTGCCCTATTATCATGCCATATAGAGACATTACTATAGTGCTCCTAACACCTTCAATTGGATTGTTGTGCTGGGGTTGTAAATGTCATATTATATTGCCATATGGTAACACAACTAGAGTGCTCGAAACACGCTCCATTGGAGCGTTGTATTAGTGTTGTAAATGCCCAATTATATTATCATCTATAGAGATAACTAGAGTGCTCGAAACACCTTTAATTGGGGTGTTGTCTTAGAGATGTAAATGCCCTATTATCTTGCCATATAGAGACACTATTAGAGTGCTCCAAACACCTTCAATTGGTGTGTAGTATTCGGGTTGTAAATGCCCTATTATCTTGCCATCTGGATACACTAGTTGAGTGCTCCAAACACATTCAATTGCAGTGTTGTTTTAGGGTTGGAAATGCTCTATTATCTTGCCATGTAGAGACATTACTAGAGTGCGCCTAACACCTTCAATTGAAGTGTTGTGTTAGGGTTGTAAAAGCCCTATTATATTGCCATATGGTAACACAACTAGAGTGCTCCAAACACGCTCCATTGGAGTTTTGTATTAGTGTTGTAAATGCCTAATAATATTTTCATCTAGAGAGACAACTAGAGTGCTCCAAACACATTTAATTGGAGTGTTGTATTAGGGATGTAAATGCCCTATTATCTTGCCATATACACTACTAGAGTGCTCCAAACACCTTCAATTGGTGTGTAGTATTCGGGATTGTAAATGCCCTATTATCTTGCCATATAGAGAGACACTACTAGAGTGCTCCAAACAACTTGAATTGGTGTGTAGTATTCGTGTTGTAAATGCCCTATTATCTTGCCATCTAGATACACTACTTGAGTGCTCCAAACACATTCAATTGCAGTGTTGTTTTAGGATTGGAAATGCCCCATAATCTTGCCATATAGAGACATTACTAGAGTGCTCCTAACACCTTCAATTGGAGTGTTGTGTTAGGGTTGTAAATGCCCTATTATATTGCCATATGGTAACACAAGTAGAGTGCTCGAAACACGCACTATTGGAGCGTTGTATTAGTTTTGTAAATGCCCAATTATATTGTCATATAGAGAGACAACTAGAGTCCTCCAAACACCTTCAATTGGTGTGTTGTATTAGGGTTGGAAATGCCCTATTATCTTGCCATATAGAGACATTACTAGAGTGCTCTAAAAACATTCAATTGGAGTTTTATATTAGGGTTAGAACTACCGTCTTATATTAGGGTTAGAACATTCAATTGGAGTGTTGCAAATACTTTCAAATTAAAATGTTGTATTAGGTTGCAACTACTCTCTTCTCTTACCATATAGAGAGATTACTAGAGCGCACCAAACACCTTCAATTGGAGTGTTGTATTTGAGTTGTAAATGCCCTATTCCCTTGCCATATAGAGACACTACTAGTGTGCTCCAAGCACCTTCAATTGGACTGCTGTATAATCCCCTATTATCCTGCCATATAGAGACAATACTAGAGTGCCCCTAACACCTTCATTTTGAGTGTTGTGTAAGAGTTGTAAATGCCCTATTATCTTGCCATTTGGAGATACTACTAGAGTGCTCCAAACACCTTCAATTGGAGTGTTGTATTAGAGTTGTAAATGTCTTATTATCTTGCTATATAGGGACACCACTAGAGTGCTCCAAGCCACTTCAACTGGAGTGTTGTATCAGGGTTGTAAATGCCCTATTTATCTTGCCATCTGGAGACACTATTAGAGTGCTCCAAACACCTTCAATTGGACTGTTTTATTTGGGTTGTAAATGCCCTATTACATTGCCATATGGAGACACTACTAGACTGCTTTAAACACCTTCGATTTGGCTGTTGTATTACGTTTGAAAATACCCTATTATCTTGTCATGTGGTGGCACAACTAGAGTGCTCCAAACACCTTCAATTTGAGTGTTGTATTAGGATTGTAAATGCCTAATTATATTGCCATATAGAGACACTAATAGAGTGCTCCAAACAACTTCAATTAGACTGCTGTACTACGGTTTTACATGTCCTATTATCTTGCCATCTGGAGACTAGTTGAGTGCTCCAAATACCTACAATTTGGGTGTTTTTTTACATACCCTATTATCTTGCCATCTGGTGACACAACTAAAGTGCTACAAACACCTTTAATTGGAGTGTTGTATTAGGGTTGTAAATGCCCTATTATCTTGCCATCTCGTGACACAACTAAAGCGCTACAAACACCTTTAATTGGAGTGTTGTATTAAGGTTGTAAATGCCCTATTATCTTGCCATCCGGATACACTGAGTGCTCCAAACACATTCAATTGCAGTGTTGTTTTAGGATTGGAAATGCCCTATTATCTTGTCATATAGAGACATTACTAGAGTGCTCCTAACACCTTCAATTGGAGTATTTTGTCAGGGTTGTAAAAGCCCTATTATATTGCCATATGGTAAAACAACTAGAGTGCTCCAAACACGCTCCATTGGAGTGTTGTATTAGTGTTGTAAATGCCTAATTATATTGTCATCTAGAGAGACAACTAGAGTGCTGCAAACACCTTTAATTGGAGTGTTGTATTAGGGAAGTAAATGCCCTATAATCTTGCCATACTACAAGAGTGCTCGAAACACCTTTAATTGGAGTGTTGTCTTAGGGATGTAAATGCCCTATTATCTTGCCATATAGAGACACTACTAGAGTGCTCCAAACACCTTCAATTGGTGTGTAGTATTCGGGTTGTAAATACCCTATTATCTTACCATCTGGATACACTACTTGAGTGCTCCAAACACCTACAATTTGGGTGTTTTTTACATACCCTATTATCTTGCCATCTCGTGACACAACTAAAGTGCTACAAACACCTTCAATTGGTGTGTTGTATTAGTGTTGTAAATGCCCTATTATCTTGCCATTTGGATACATTACTCGAGTGCTCCAAACACATTCAATTGCAGTGTTGTATTATGGTTGAAAATGCCCTATTATCATGCCATATAGAGACATTACTATAGTGCTCCTAACACCTTCAATTGGATTGTTGTGCTAGGGTTGTAAATGATATTTTATATTGCCATATGGTAACACAACTAGAGTGCTCGAAACACGCTCCATTGGAGCGTTGTATTAGTGTTGTAAATGCCCAATTATATTATCATCTATAGAGATAACTAGAGTGCTCGAAACACCTTTAATTGGGGTGTTGTCTTAGAGATGTAAATGCCCTATTATCTTGCCACTGGATACACTACTTGAGTGCTCCAAGCACATTCCATTGCAGTGTTGCTTTAGGGTTGGAAATGCCCTATTATATAGCCATATAGAGACATTACTAGAGTGCTCCTAACACCTTCAATTGGAGTGTTGTGTTAGGGTTGTAAATGCCCTATTATGTTGTCATATAGAGACACCACTAGAGTGCTCCAAACACCATAAATTTTGGTGTTGTATTAGGGTCGTAAATGCCCTATTATATTGCCATCTGTAGACACAACTAGAGTGCTCCGAACACCTTCAATTGGTGTGTTGTATTAGGATTGTAAATACCCTATTACCATGCCATATAGAGACATTACTAGAGTGCTCCAAACACATTCAATTGGTGTTTAGTATTCGGGTTGTAAATGCCCTATTATCTTGCCATATAGAGACACCACTAGAGTGCTCCAAACACCATAAATTTCGGTGTCGTATTAGGGTCGTAAATGCCCTATTATATTGCCATCGGTAGACACAACTAGAGTGCTACGAACACCTTCAATTAGAGTGTTGTATTAGCGTTGTAAATGCCCTATTACCGAGCCATATAGAGACACTACTAGAGTGCTCCAAACACCTTCAATTGGACTGTTGTATTAGGGTTGTAAATGCCCTATTATCTTGCCATATAGAGACAATACTGGAGTGCTCCTATCACCTTAATTTACTGTGTTGTGTAAGAGTTGTAAATGCCATATTATTTTGCTATTTGGAGATACTACTAGAGTGCTCCAAACACCTTCAATTGGAGTGTTGTATTAGGGTTGTAAATGCCTTATTATGTTGCTATATAGAGACACTACTAGAGTGCTCCAAGCCACTTCAATTGGAGTGTTATATCAGGTTGTAAATGCCCTATTTATCTTGCCATCTGGCGACACTATTAGAGTGCTCCAAACACCTTCAATTGGACTGTTTTATTTGGGTTGTAAATGCCCTATTACATTGCCATATGGAGACACTACTAGAGTGCTTCAAACACCTTCAATTTGGGTGTTGTATTACGGTTGCAAATGCCCTATTATCTTGTCATAAGGTGGCACAACTAGAGTGCTCCAAACACCTTAAATTTGAGTGTTGTATTAGGATTGTAAATGCCCAATTATCTTGCCATATAGAGACACTAATAGAGTGCTCCAAACACCTTCAATACGAGTGTTGTACTAGGTTTGTACATGTCCTACTATCTTGCCATCTGCAGACACTACTAGAGTGCTGCAAACACCTACAATTTTGGTGTTGTTTACATACCCTATTATCTTGCCATCTCGTGACACAACTAAAGTGCTCCAAACACCTTCAATTGGAGTGTTGTATGAGGGCTGTAAATGCTCTATTATCTTGCCATCTGGATACACTACTAGAGTGCTCTAAACACTTTCAATTGCGGTGTTGTTATTAGGTTTGGAAATGCCCTATTATCATGCCATATAGAGACATTACTAGAGTGCTGCTAACACCTTCAATTGGAGTGTTGTGTTAGGGTTGTAAATGCCCTATTATATTGCCATATGGTAACACAACTAGAGTGCTCCAAACACCTTCAATTGGTGTGTAGTATTAGGGTTGTAAATGCCCTATTACAATGTCATATGGAGACACTACTAGAGTGCTTCAAACACCTTCAATTTGAGTGTTGTATTAGGATTGTAAATGCCCAATTATATTGCCATATAGAGACACTAATAGAGTGCTCCAAACAACTTCAATTGGACTGCTGTACTTGTACATGTCCTATTAGCTTGCTATCTAGAGACACTACTAGAGTGCTCCAAACACCTACAATTGGAGTATTGTATTAGGGTTGTAAATGCCTTATTATGTTGCTATATCACTACTAGAGTGCTCCAAGCCACTTCAATTGGAGTGTTGTATCTGGTTGTAAATGCCCTATTTATCTTGCCATCTAGTGACACTATTAGAGTGCTCCAAACACCTTCAATTGGACTGTTTTATTTGGGTTGTAAATGCCCTATTACATTGCCATATGGAGACACTACTAGAGTGCTTCAATCACCTTCAATTTGGGTGTTGTATTAGGGTTGTAAATGCCCAATTATCTTGCCATATAGATACGATACTAGAGTGCTCCTAACATCTTCAATTGGATTGTTGTGTTAGGGTTGTAAATGTCTTATTATCGTCCCATCTGCAGACACTATTAGAGTGCTCTAAAAACATTCAATTGGAGTTTTATATTAGGGTTAGAACTACCGTCTTATATTTCCATTTCGAGACACTACTAGAGTGTTGCAAATACTTTCAAATTAAAATGTTGTATTAGGGTAGCAACTATTCTCTTCTCTTACCATATAGAGACATTACTAGAGCGCACCAAACACCTTCAATTGGAGTGTTGTATTTGGCTTATAAATGCCCACATATCTTGCCATCTAGTTGGAGTGTTGTATTAGCGTTGTATATGTCCTATTACCTACACTACTATAGTGCTCCAAGCACCTACAATTGGACTGCTGTATTAGCGTTGTAAATGTCCTATTACCTAGCCATATAGAGACACTACTAGAGTGCTCCAAGCCCTATTATCGTTCCATATAGAGACAATACTAGAGTGCTTCTAACACCTTCATTTTGAGTGTTGTGTAAGAGTTGTAAATGCCCTATTATCTTGCCATTTGGAGATACTACTAGAGTGCTCCAAACACCTTCAATTGGAGTATTGAATTAGGGTTGTAAATGCATTATTATGTTGCTCTATAGAGACACTACTAGAGTGCTCCAAGCCACTTCAATTGGACGGTTGTATCAGGGTTGTAAATGCCCTATTACATTGCCATATGGAGACACTACTAGAATGCTTCAAACACCTTCAATTTGGGTGTTGTATTACGGTTGCAAATGCCCTATTATCTTGTCATAAGGTGGCACAACTAGAGTGCTCCAAACATCTTCAATTTGAGTGTTGTATTAAGATTGTAAATGCCCAATTATCTTGCCATATAGAGACACTAACAGAGTTCTCCAAACACCTTCAATTCGAGTGTTGTACTAGGGTTGTACATCTCCTACTATCTTGTCATCGGGAGACACTACTAGAGTGCTCCAAACACCTACAATTTGGGTGTTGTTTATATAGCCTATTATCTTGCCATCTCTTGACACACAACTAAAGTGCTACAAACACCTTCAATTGGAGTGTTGTATTAGGGTTGTAAATGCCCTATTATCTTGCCATCACACTACTAGAGTGCTCCAAACACATTCAATTGCAGTGTTGTATTAGGGTTGGAAATGCCGTATTATCATGGCATATATAGACATCACTAGAGTGCTCCTAACACATTCAATCAGTGTTAGGGTTGTAAATGCTCTTTTATATTGCCATCTGGTAACACAACTAGAGTGCTCCAAACACCCTCCATTGGAATGTTGTATTAGGGTTGTGAATTCCCAATTATATTGCTATCTAGAGAGACAACTAGAGTGCTCCAAACACCTTTAATTGGAGTGTTGTATTAGGGTTGTAAATGCCCTATTATCTAGCCATATAGAGACACTACTAGAGTGCTCCAAACACCTTCAATTGGACTGCAGTATTAAGGTTGTAAATTCCCAATTATCTTGCCATATAGAGACACTACTAGAGTGCTGGAAACACCTTCAATTGGAGTGTTGTATTAGGGTTGTAAATGCCTTATTATCTTGCTATATAGGGACACTACTAGAGTGCTCCAAACCCCTTCAATTGGAGTGTTGTATCAGGGTTGTAAATACCTTATTTATCTTGCCATCTGGAGACACTATTAGAGTGTTCCAAACACCTTCAATTGCACTGTTTTATTTGGGTTGTAAATGCCCTATTACATTGCCATCTGGAGACACAACTAGAGTGCTCCAAACACATTCAATTTGGGTGTTGTATTACGATTGTAAATGCCCTATTATCATGTCATCTGGTGACACAACTAGAGTGCATACCTTCAATTGGAGTGTTGTATTACGATTGTAAATGCCCAATTATCTTGCCATATAGAGAGACTCTAATAGAGTGACCCAAACACCTTCAATTCGAGTGTTGTACTACGGTTGTACAAGTCCTATTATCTTGCCATCTGGAGACACTACTAGAGTGCTCCAAACAGCTACAATTTGGGTGTTGTATTATGGTTAGAAATGGCCTATTATCTTGCCATATAGAGCCATTATTAGAATGCCACAAACACCTTCAATTTGAGTGTTGTAATAGGGTTGTAAATTCCTGATGGTCTTGCCATAGAGAGACACTACGAGAGCGCTCCAAACACCGTCAATTGGAGTGTTGTATTAAGGTCGTAAATGCCCTATTATCTTGTCATCTGCAGACATTATTAGAGTGCTCCAAGCATTCTCAATTGGAGTGTTGTGTTAGTCTTGTTAAATGCCCTATTATCTTGCTGTCTGGATACACTACTAGAGGGCTCCAAATACCTTCAATTGGATTGTTGTATTATGGTTGTAAATGCCCTATTATATTGCCATCTGGAGACACTATTTGGGTGCTTCAAACACCTTCCATTGGAGTGCTTTATTAGGGCTACAACTACCCTCTTATGTTTTCATCTGGAGACACTACGAAGAGTGCTGCAAAGACTTATAATTGGAGTGTTGTATTAGGGTTGCAAATACTCAGTTCTCTTGATATTTAGAGACGATACTAGAGTGCTCCAAACCCCATCAATTGTAGTGTTGTATTAGGGTTGTAAATGCCCTATTATTTTGCCATCTTCTGACACAACTAGAGTGCTCCAAACATCTTTAATTGGAGTGTTGTGTTAGGGTTGTAAATTCCCTATTATATTGCGATCGGGAGACACTACTAGACTGCACGAAACATCTTCAATTGGAGTGTTGCATTAGGGTTGTAATGCCCTATTATCCTGCCATCCGCAGACACTTTTAGAGTGCTCCGAACACCTTCAATTGGAGTTTTTTTATTTGGGTTGTAAATGCCCTATTATCTTGCCATATAGACATTACTAGAGTGCCACAAACACCTTCAATTGAAGTGTTGTATTAGGGTTGTAAATGCCTTATTTTCTTGCCATGGAGAGACACTACTAGAGTGCTCAAAACACCTTCAATCGGAGTGTTGTATTAGGTTGTAAATGTCATATTATCTTGTCATCTGCAGGCATTTTTAGAGTGCTCCAAGCACTTTCAATTTGAGTGTTGTGTTAAGCTCGTAAATGCCCTATTATCTTCCCATATAGAGACACCACTAGAGTGCTGCAAACACATTCAATTGGAGTGTTGTATTTTGGTTATAAATGCCCTATTATCTTGCCATCTGGATACACTACTAGAGGGCTCCGAACACCTTCAATTGAATTGTTGTATTATGGTTGTAAATGCCCTATTATCTTGCCATCTGTGGACACTACTAGAGTGCTACAAACATCTTCCATTGGAGTTCTTAATTAGGGTTACGACTACCCTCTTATGTTTTTATCTAGAGACACTACTAGAGTGCTCCAAATACACTCAGTTGGTATGCTTATTTGGCTTACAACTACCATCTTATGTTTTCATCTGGAGACACTACTAAGAGTGCTGCAAAGACTTATAATTGGATTGTTGTATTAGGGTTGCAACTACTTAGTTCTCTTGCTTTTTGGAGACAATACGTGCTCCAAACACCTTCAACTATAGTGTTGTATTAGGGTTGTAAATGTCCTATTATATAGCCATCTTGAGACACAACTAGATTGCTCCAAACATCTTCAATTGGAGTATTGTATTAGGGATGTAAGTGCCCTATTATCTTGCGATCGGGAGACACTACTAAAGTGCTCCGAACATCTTCAATTGGAGTATTTTAATAGGGTTGTAAATGCCCTATTATCTTGCCATATAGAGACATTTCTAGAGTGCTCGAAACACCTTCAATTGGAGTATTGTATTAGGATTGTAAATGCCCTGTTATTTTGTCTTATGCAGACATTATTAAGTGCTCCAAGCACTTTCAGTTGGAGTGTTGTGTTAGGCTTGTAAATGCCCTATTATCTTCCCATATAGAGACATCACTAGAGTGCTCCAAACACCTTCAATTGGAGTGTTGTATTTTGGATATAAATGCCATGTTATCTTGCAATCTGGACACAATACTAGAGTGCTCCAAATACATTCAGTTGGAATGCTTTATTAGGGTTACAACTACCTTCTTATGTTTTAATCTGGAGACAGTGCTAAGAGTGCTGCAGAGACTTATAAATGGAGTGTTGTATTAGGGTTGCAACTACTCAGTTCTCTTGCTATTTAGAGACACTACTAGAGTTCTCAAAACAACTTCAATTGGAATGTTATATTAGGGTTGTAAATGCCCTATTATATTGCCATATTGAGACACTACTAGAGTGCTCCAAACATCTTCAATTGGAGTATTGTATTAGGGTTGTAAATGCCCTATTATCTTGCGATCAGGAGACAATACTAGAGTGCTCCAAAGACCTTCAATTGGAGTGTTGTATTAGGTTTTTAAATGCCCTATTATCGAGCCATATAGAGACATTACTAGAGTGCCACGAACAACTTCAATTGGAGTGTTGTATTAGGGTTGTAAATGCCCTATTATCTTGTCATATGCAGACATTATTAGGTTGCTCCAAGCACTTTCAATTGGAGTGTTATGTTAGGCTTGTAAATGCTCTATTATCTTTCCATATAGAGACACCAGTAGAGTACTCCAAACACCTTCAATGGAAGTGTTGTATTTTGGTTATAAATGCCCTATTATCTTGCCATCTGGATACACTACTAGAGGGCTCAAAACACCTTCAATTGGATTGTAATATTATCGCTGTAAATGCCCCATTATCTTGTCATCTGGAAACACTACTAGAATGTTCCAAAAACCTTCCATTGGAGTGCTTTATTAGGGTTACAACTACCTTCTTATGTTTTAATCTGGAGACACTACTAGAGTGCTCCAAATACATTCAGTTGGAATGGTTTATTAGGTTTAGAATTACCCTCTTATGTTTTCATCTGAAGCCACTAGTAAGAGTGCTGCAATGACTTATAATTGGAGTGTTGTATTAGGGTTGCAACTACTCAGTTCTCTTGCTATTTAGAAACAATACTAGAGTACTCCAAACACCTTCAATTGGAGTGTTGTATTAGAGTTGTAAATGCCCTATTATATTGCCATCTTGAGACACTACTAGAGCGTTCCAAACATCTTCAATGGGAGTGTAGTATTAGGGTTGTAAATGCCCTATTATCTTGCGATCGGGTGACACTACTAGAGTGCTCCAAGACTTTCAATTGGAGTGTTGTATTAGGTTTGTAAATTGCCTATTATCTTGCTATCTTGAGACATTACTAGGGTACACCAAGCACCTTCAATTGGAGTGTTGTATTTGTAAATGCTCTATTATCTTGCCATCTGCAGACACTACTAGAGTGCTCCGAACACTTTCAATTGGAGTGTTTTATTAGGGTTGTAAATGCCTAATTATCTTGCCATAGAGAGACATTACTAGAGTGCTGCAAAAACCTACAATTTGGGTGTTGTATTAGGGTTCTAAATACCTTATTATCTTGCCATATTAGAGACATTACTAGAGTGCCACAAACACCTTCAATTGGAGTGTTGTAATAGGGTTGTAAATGCCTGATTATCTTGCCATAGATACTATGAGAGTGCTCCAAACACCTTCAATTGGAGTGTTGTATTAGGGTTGTAAATGCCCTATTATCTTGTCATCTGCAGACATTATTAGAGTGCTCCAAGCACTTTCAATTGGAGTGTTGTATTATGGTTGTAAATGCCCTATTATCTTGCCATCTGGAGACACTACTAGAGTGCTCCAAACACCTTCCATTGGAGTGCTTTATTAGGGTTACAACTAACTTCTTATGTTTTCATCTGGAGACACTTCTAGAGTGCTCTAAACACATTCAGTTGGAATGCTTTATTAGGTTTACAACTACCCTCTTATGTTTTCATCTTGAGACACTACTAAGAGAGTGCTGCAAAGAGTTATAATTGGAGTGTTGTATTAGGGTTGCAACTACTTAGTTCTCTTGCTATTTAGAGACAATACTAGAGTGCTCCAAACACCTTCAATTGGAGTGTTGTATTAGGGTTGTAAATGCCCTATTATATTGCCATCTTGAGACACAACTAGAGTGCTGCAAACATCTTCAATTGGAATGTTGTGTTGGGGTTGTAAGTGCCATATTATTTTGCAATCGGGAGACACTACTAGAGTGCTCCAAACACCTTCAATTGGTGTGTTGTATTAGGTATGTAAATTCCCTATTATCTTACCATCTTGAGACATTACTAGAGCACCCCAAACACCTTCAATTGGAGTGTTGTGTTAGGGTTTTAAATGCCCTATTGTCTTGCCATATATAGACACTACTAGAGTACTCGAAACACCTTCAATTGGAGTGTTGTAAATGGTCTATTATATTGTCATCTGAAGACACTACTAGAGTGCTCTGAACACCTTCAATTGGAGTATTTTATTAGGGTTGTAAATGCCTTATTATCTTGTCATCTGCAGACATTATTAGAGTGGCACAAACACCTTCAGTTGGAGTGTTGTATTAGGGTTGTAAATGCTTGATTATCTTACCTTGGAGAGACACTACTAGAGTACTCAAAACACCTTCAATTGAAGTGTTGTATTAGGGTTGTAATTGCCCTATTATCTTGTCATCTACAGACATTATTAGAGTGCTCCAAGCACTCTCAATTGGATTGTTGTGTTAGGCTTGTTAATGCCCTATTATCTTCCCATATAGAGACACCACTAGAGTGTTCCAAACACGTTCAATTGGAGTGTTGTATTTTCGTTATAAATGCCCTATTATCTTGCCATCTGGATACACTACTAGAGTGTTTCAAACACCTTGAATTGGAGTGTTGTATTATGGTCGTAAATGCTCTATTATCTTGCCATATGGAGACACTACTAGAGTGCTCCAAACACCTTCAATTGGAGTGCTTTATTAGGGATACAACGACCCTCTTATGTTTTCATATGGAGACACTACTAGAGTGCTCCAAATACATTTAATTGGAATGCTTTATTAGTGTTACAACTACACTCTTATGTTTTCATCTGGAGACACTATTAGGAGTGCTATAAAGAGTTATAATTGGAGTGTTGTATTGGGGTTGCAACTACCCTCTTCTCTTACCATATAGAGATACTACTAGAGTTCTCCAAAGTTATTCAATTGGAGTGTTGTATCAGGGTTATAAATTTCCTATTATGTTGCCATATGGAGACACTACTAGAGTGCTCCAAACACCTTCAACTGGAGTGTTGTATTTGGGATGTAAATGCCTTATTATCTTGCATCTGAAAGCACTACTAGAGTGCTCTAGACATCTTCAGTTGGAGTATTTTATTAGGATTGCAACTATCCTCTTCTCTTGCCATATAGAGACATTACTAAAGTGCACCAAACACATTCAATTGGAAAGACTAAGGCTAACGACAAATTGATTTAAAAATAAACATTCTTAAAAGATGATTTTTCTTATTTTTGTTATATAAAAGTTTCTTGAAGTTTGAAAAATATTTTCAAAAATAAATCCCTTTTTAAATCTAGACCCCGATTTTAAAAAATATATATAATAGTTTGTGTATATATATTAGTAGAATTCAACTACCATCTTCTCTTCGTCCGGAAATATTGGGTCTTGGATGGAGGGAAGTATTTTCCTAAGAATAAGTTCTCCATGTCGTCCCATGTCTCGATATGGTCCCGGTTGACGGTTCTTAGCCACATTCTTGCGTTGTCTCGGAGGGACAAGTGAAAGCATTTGAGCTTGAGGTTGTCTAGCTCGTCTCCTTCTCGAGTGAAAGTGCCACAGTGTTCTTCAAAAACTGCCAAGTGGGCGTGTGGATCTTCGTTTAGGGCTCCTCCGAACTAATTTTTGCCAAGTAGGTGGATGAGAGAGGGCTTAATGTCACGTGGATCTTGGCCATGACGAATGAAACCGAAGCGGTGCTCTTGTTGATGGTAAAGGTCGTTTCTGTTGTTATTGTTGTTGTTCCTCCCGTTATTAGGTGGGGTTAATCCTCGCACGCGAGAATCATTGCTGTCATGGTGGGATTGTTCGTCACGGTGGGGTTGTTCGACTGGGTTTTCGACTGGGATTTCCATGTTTTGACTTTCGTCTTCTTTGTCTTCTATAATCGTGGGAAAAGAGGTTCTCCCTAGGCTCATAGAGTGCTGAAAAAGAACTAAGGTTAGTTTTCAAATAAAAAGTGTAAGAAAATCTAAAAATTTATAAAGTAAAAACTTAGTATTTAACTATACCGGCAACGGCACCAAAAAGCTCGATGAGTATTTTGATATACAGAATTATGCTTGGATTATACTCTTTTTGCCTTTAAATTTATTATCCTTAATACCCAAAGAAAGGTTTATTGCAAGCGAAAACCAATCAATGTAGACTTAGGGTGTCGAACCACAGAGAGTATGGTAAATACTTAGTTTAAACTTTAATAATTAATTTCAAAAAATAAAAGAAAGTAAAGTGCAAATAAAGTAAACTAGGGGGTTTGTTTTAATTAATCCTAAGTTTGGGTTCAATACCCGGGAGAAAGGAATTTTAAACAATAAATGAATGTAAAATAAAGAAAAGAAAAGTTGGTTTGCTTTCAAGTTGAGGAGATCTAGGGGTATTCGGTCTACAATCCCTTGATAATTCTATCTATTCGGTATTTGTTTAAATTCATGTATGATTTGATGAGGTTTCCAACCTAAAGTTGTTATACTAAGTGCACCGCTAATTAGCTAAAAAAACTGAAATTAAATTGCAATTTAAAGTAAATAGATGAGTTTAGAGAAATTTGACACGTGGGATGTTAACAGAGTTCGGTAAAACAAAGGCCTACGTCTCCAGAGCATCGTAACCTCTTCTAGGTGCGCCTTTCTATTACCCAATACGAAATGATTATAACTTGTGAATCGGTGAGCCCTTACAAAGTAACCGGGAAGTCATACGGCCAACTAGAGATGAGAGCCGGTGAGCCCTTACAACCAAGGGAAGTCACACGAGCTACTCGAGGTGAGAACGAAGTCTCAAAGTCTAGATGCTCAAGAGAAATACTCAATAGATCACTCTAACCTAATCTAACTCAAGATTAGTGAAGTAGGTTTGAGGTTGTTTGAGAGATATTGAAGTTTTAAGTTCAATCAACAATGGTGGAACCAAGCTCACAGAAAATCACCCCTTTTGCAATTAGGGACGGGTGGGTTGATTTGGGAAGAAAGCACAATCACCTATTTATAGAGTTAGCTCAAAAATAAGCTAATTAAGCTAAAACGTTACAACGTTTTCTGAAAACGTTATAACGTTTTTCCTTTGCGATTTTAGATTTTCAAATTGTCTGACAACTCAGCTTAAATGCTCTAAAACGTTACAACGTTTATAAAACGTTACAACGTTTATAAAACGTTACATAACGTTTTGCTCTGTAAAAACTTGATCAAAATCAGGAATTTCTGAAGTTTGGAAATTAATTAAAACGTTACCAACGTTTTAAAACGTTACAGCTTTTTTCACAAACGTTATAACTTTTTAAAACGTTACAGCAAACGTTATAACTTTTTAAAACGTTACAGCAAACGTTATAACTTTTTAAAACGTTACAGCAAACGTTATAACTTTTTAAAACGTTACAGAAAATGTTATAACTTTTTAAAACGTTACAACAATGTTTTTCATGTTTTTTGACTTTGATCGAGTTGTTTCACAGCGTTTTCTTAAGATATAATTGTTATAACATTTTACAAATGTTACCAACATTTTTATTCTGTTGAAACAACATCAAAAATACTTTACCAACTTTAAAATATTACAAATTAAATTCTTGATAAATATCTTCATGATTTCTTCAGTTCAAACATTCTACATTGCAATTCCAATTCGGCTTGAACCTACATAATTCTAAAATATAAGAAATTGTAAAAATTCAATAATTGTATGTTCTGCAAATTAGTCAAATAGATGAAAAAGATTATTGCTTGAACAACAAAAGTGTTAAAAAGGGTCACTTTCGTGAATTAATAACGTGTCTAGATAGTTTCGGACTTCACTATCGTTCATCACCCTAACTATCTAGACCCATTAAGCTCTTGTTAGCCTATATTGACTAATTATTGATGCAAGTATTTTGGTGGGTTGGGTTAATGTTCCTCGAATTTTAGGTGCTGTCACCATTCTAGAGGGATATTTAACAATCACGTTCACACAAAATACATATCAATACTTAATCAATATAGGTGTCCTAAGTAGGGGTTTGACTTCACTTTCGTTCATCACCAAGCCCTAACCCTTAATTTCTATAGTTCCAGTTTGGATATCAAAGTACGGTCGCTTCTAACCCAAAACCTAAGATATTTGTGTTCATAATTTGATACTCTCCTCTCATCCTAACTTCTTTGGATTCTTTGCATAACAAAGAGATTCCAAAGCGGGACTACTTCGATTGTAAGTACTAAACTATGTAATCAATACAAATGATAAATCACAGAAATTAACAATCAAATTCCATAAAATAATCATAATAAAAACAAATAACCGAATAAGATAAAATTAAACAAGTTCATGCATTGACCTAAACCCCTAGAGAGAGATCTACTCTCTCTTGGAGAGATCCATTACAAAAATTGGCAAAAATAAGAAGAAATAGAATAAAGAAATGATTACACCATTTCTTGGATCAAAATCCTCAATCTTGCCTACTTCTTGCTCGGATCTTCTTCTTCTCCCTCCTTGAAAAGCTTCCTTGGCTGCAGAATTTTATGCTAAGTGTGTTTTATGGAAATGGACATGCACCCAGGGTGAGAGAGAGATGAGAGTTGTGTCCCTTGAATGGAAATGAACCCCCTCTTTTATAGCCAAGGATATTGCCCAATTTAGAGGCTAGAAGGTGGAGGTTAGTGGGTGCTATCTTTGGATTGTTTCCCAGATTGCCATGTCCACATTTGGCTGTCAAAACTCGTCCTTGGTGCGCTAAAAATATAAACCGTGTTGAAAACGTGTAATTCTGGCTATTTGCGGGTTCAGTGTGTCTGCACTGGTGGTGAGTGCGGATGGATCACCCGCACTGTGAATTGGAGTGCTCCCAGAGTGCTCCAAACACATTCAATTGGAGTGTTGTATTTGAGTTATAAATGCCCTATTATCTTGCAATGAGGATACACTACTATAGATCTCCAAACACCTTTAATTGGAGTGTTGTATTATGGTTATAAATGCTCTATTATCTTGCCATTTGGATACACTACTAGAGTGTTCCAAAATACCTTCAATTTGAGTGCTTTAACAGGGTTACAACTACCCTCTTATATTTTCATCTGGAGACACTACTAGAGTGCTCTAAACAAATTCAATTGGAATGCTTTACAACTACCCTCTTATGTTTTCATTTGAAGACACTACTAAGAGTGCTGCAAAGACTTTTAATTGGAGTATTGTATTAGGGTTGCAACTATCATCTTCTCTTACCATATAGAGACACTATTAAAGTTATGCAAACACTTTCAATTGGAGTGTAGTATTAGGGTTATAAATCCTCTATTATATTGTCATATGGAGACACTACTAGAGTGCTCCAAACACCTTCAATTGAAGTATTGTATTAGGGTTGTAAATGCCTTATTATCTTGTCATCTGGAAACACTACTAGAGTGCTCCAAACATCTTCAATTGAAGTATTTTATTAGGGTTGCAACTCCCATATTCTCTTGCCATATAGTGACATTACTAGAGTACACCAAACACCTTCAATTGGAGTGATTTATATTGTATTTCATATATTTTCAATGAAATATATTGAACATTTCTAATATTTCAATACAAAAAATAAAAAATTTAAAAAATTTCTGTTTTGCAAAAAAAAAAAAAAAGTTGGAATCGTGGAAAAAAAATCCACAGTTTGGGTACTTTTGAAATTCTATCTAAAACCTAGTTATTGTTATTAAAATATTTTGCTAATTGGATATTTTTAAAAATGTCGGGCAACTTGTTCTTCATCTATAGTATTTTCCTATTCTAATTAAATGTAGGCTGGTAGTGGTTTTTGTTAAAATAGGATTAATTTAGGCTTTTACTTAATTTTATTGTTTTTATCTACTTTATGTAATGGTAAACTTTTCATATTCAATAAATTAATGTTACAGGTTTCATCTCAAAAAAAAAAAAGGAAACTCTTCCACTCAAATTGTTTACGGAAGGTTTTGCTTTGTTTAGAAATTCGATTTTTTTTTTTTATAAAAGGCATAACAGCCCGCAAATGCAAATATAAAACTAAGCCTAGGTGAAACTAAAATAGTCCATCCAAACAGTAATCAAAGCTAGCATTAAGTTTAGAAATTAGAATTTAAAGCATAAATCAGGACATAAAATTTAGGAGCATATGGATAGTTGATTACATATTCACATGAAGGATTGGTGAAGAAATAAATTAAGTCTATGAACTGCTTTATTTTATTTTTTAGGGCATGATACGGTCAAGTGTAGAAAGTATGATGCATATATTTTTTGAAATAATTTCTCTTTGTTCTTTCAAAGGATGAGTTTGATGGATTCAAATATAAGTTCATTAAGCGCAATGTTGGATGGCAATGGCAGAAAGAAGGGGACTGAGAAGGGTGCAAACGACTAATCTGAGCTAACAAATGAGAAGTATGGAGCATCACGATTTCCAGAATTTACTCGACAAGAGACCAAACTACGTACTTCTACTTCTACTACTCTTGGACATGACAGATTGTTATTCTAAGATCATTTTGTAATCAAGTTAGTTTATCTAGGTGTCAAACTAAATTTTTGTTGACTAACAAAGAATAGATCTTAGAATTGTTGCATTTTAGTTAAAAACAACGACCATTATGTGAAATGTATTTTGTAAGCAACAAAGTGTTATGAAAACAAAGTCAGATATTAGTCATGGAATTACATTATGTGTTTTTAGTTTTTTTTTTGGTGTGTTAAAGTGCATATTCTAAAGCTGTTAAACATTTTTGTTTTAATTTTTGAACCACTGTTTATTTGTTTCTGGACATTTTAGTTGCAAAGTTGTTGGTACACTGCTGGTACGACATGTGTTAAAATTGTGGCTATAATATTATTTTTTATTTCAAAAATTTTCCCCAGCCAAGATAGGTACTGGTATTTTGAGTTTAAATGTAGTTGTAACGAGAGGATAGGTACTTGTATTTTTATTTCATAATTGTAACGGCCTAAGGCCTTTGTCTAAAATTATGAATATATATAGGAGGGTTTAAATGCACCCAAATTTTTGTGCACCCAAATGCATCCTATCTTTCAAATAATTTTTCTTCGTTTTCAAAGTTCGAATAGTCAATCCAAACCGTTAGATACGATCTATATATTAAGATGTGTTTGGAGACCAAATTTTACATTTTTTGGAATTTTTTTACTATTTATTAAGCCACTTTGAAAATCGCTGATTTTGTATTTTCTGGATCATTGAATCAGCGATTTTTAAAGTGGCTTAATAAATAGTAAAAAAATTCCAAAAAATGTAAAATTTGGTCTCCAAGCACATCTTAATATATAGATCGCATCTAACGGTTCGGATTGACTATTCAGACTTTGAAAACAGAAAAAAAAGGATAGGGTGCATTTGAACCCTCCTCATATATATATTCATAATTTTATTTGTTAAATTTGTGTTCAACATTTTACTGAAAATTCTAATCAATTAATAGCATTCAACGTATGTTGTTGTATTAACAAAACTCAACAAGGTCATAGGGGTCATTTCCTCCTATGTTTATATTTTAATAAGATTTACTTTTACTATTCCAAATTTTCAATCATTGAGTTTATCAAGCACAATTAGAATAAAGAAAAAGGATGATCAATTCTCAATTCCACAATTTCTCTATTCTCCTTTATTCTCTTGCTATTTCATAACTTGCCGAACATTGTTATTCGGCCGGAAAGGACTTGCAAATGAATGTTTGGATTGATTTACGTTCTAGCCATAAAATGAAAGCCCCATGCGTCAGGTGGTCCCTGCCTTCAGCCTCTTAGTACCGCATTTTTATTATTTCTCCGACTGCTGTCCCTCACTTGGAAGGGTTTTAGTTTTGTTATTAACAGAGCAAGCCCATCAAGCTAATCCCGCTAATCGCTGAGCACCATCCTCTTTTCTTCCAACAAAATGGAGCTTGGTCAACTTTCTTAACGACTATTTCCAAATTAGGATAAGCAATTGCTAACAATTTCTTATTTTCTCAATGTCTTATCCTTTCTCAGTTTTTTGTACATTTGCATTGTGAGATGCAGAAGGAGAAGCCAAGGCGCAGACTGCCATAGAGGCTTATGATTCGATTAAAAAAAAATGTTTAGTTCTGATGAAGAAAGGGAATAAAGAAAGAATGTTTAGATGTAATTGGGACATGAAATTTTAGTTTATCACAGAAAAATAGCAAATTTTGAAAGTGTGCTTTTCTATCGACTCAATTTTCAATTGTACTAGCGTAAACTATACTATAGAAAAACATACGACAATTGGGAACATTGAGAACTCCAAATAAAAGATAGATCCAACCAAAAAGAGATGTTATCCTTTTATCAAATCAAAGGAGCAAACTAAGCTTTATACAAATACTTTCCTCTTTAAATCCACAACAGATTTAAGGGAACCAGATATATATGAACAAGCTAAAAATGTACATCAAGGATCGAGCTAACCAAGTTTTATACAAACACTTTAATTTCCACTTTAAATCTTCAACAGATTTAAGGGAATCAGATATATATGGACAAAAGCAAAAATAATTATATACCTCAAAACCAAAAGGGAAATGAACCAAAAATTAACACCAAAAGGTGCCCCTAATTTATTATATTGCGTCAATTTAACTCTTTAATATCCACCATTTCCAACTGCCATAATTCCCGGTGGTTCAGAAGTTGTTGTATGCCTGGTAAGTCAAGCCAACACCCCAGTAGGCGTCAGCCACATTGTTGCAAATGATCGTGTCTGACGAGCTGCTGGCCCAGATTTGAAATGAGAGTGCCTGACCACCCAAATTGGAGAAGGCTTGCCACATGACACCCCAGTTTTGGCTCATCCGCATCCAACCTGTTTTGCTACCCTTGATCGACATGGCACCGATATCCCCTGCCCCAGCTACATTGAATGGGGTCACCAGCAACCAGTACGCATTCCCTGAGAACTTGAATTTGATACCGCCGGTCCTCTTGCACGGGACCCTATGTTTTCAAGTGTATATATGTCATTTTTAATTGTGGTTCATTACATTTCACAAGCTTTGGAATTATTAAAGAGGACATGGATGATATATATTTATTTTCTGATTGCTGCATTCCCACAAGCTTTTGGTTATAATTGTCAGCCCTGTAAACTAAAATGCTACACATATTCTGCCACGTTGCAAGTGGATATGTACGAAATTTAGGTGGCACTATTTAAACAAAAAAAATAAGGTGGTGATAGTTTAGTTAATTTATTATATGATAACCATGATGCTATATATTCGAGTGGAAGGTCGCAAGTTCAAAACCTGATTAGATATCTAGTGAATAATTAAGTTGAAAAGCTTGAACTCTATGGTTATTCAAAAGAAAATCTTATAATAATTACCTGCGGTACATGACTGGCACGATTCCACCCTCGTAACGAGCGAACGACAACCACGCAGGCATTGCCATGTCAAAGTGCTTTCTTGGTGGATTGCACCAACCACCATTGTTTGAATCCAATGCCCAGTTGGGTGGGCACAGATTTGTACCAGTAACGACAATTGATGAAGCACCAGGTATACAGAATCGGGACCCATCACAACGGATTTCATAACAGCCACCGCAGCCCTTGCCATTATTAAACAGGGGAGTGCTCAGTGCGGCGGTTTTGGTACCAAATCCAATTCCATACATGTTTGAGTATCCACAAGCTCCACCTACACAGCATATTCAAATATTTTGAATCGTTATTTATTTCATACTTCTCAGAAACTTTTACTATATATCAAAAATGGAGAAAAATGATCTTTTGCTTTAGTAGGTCCTTTCTGTCCATATGAAGAGAAAGAAAACATGATTGAGAGAGACATACCCATATCATCACCCACACCGGACTCGTCACCATAAAAGGTCGCATGTGCCGCAGTCCAACCAGACGGTTGAAAATATGCTTCAGCTGTAGCCATCATTAGTGACACAACCGCTACCACCACCACATGACAAGGCGAGAAAGAAGCCATGGCAACTATATATCCTTCAAAATCCTAGAGGTTGGAAGTGCAAATTCAGCTGAGTTATGTTATTGTTCAGGTACCCAAGTCTGATCGTTGGAAAGACACCTTAGTACCTAGCTAATATATAGTCGGCTGTCATGTATGTTTGAAGTTTTTTCTAAGGTCCTTGTACGTTTGTATTTTATAATTAAGTTGGCGCCACGATTATTTAGGCTACAGTGATAATTAAGGCATACTGAAACTTAATCTAGTGATCATCAAAAGAAAAAGAAAAAAAAAAAAAAAACTTAATCTAGTGTAATGGGTCGGATTGACCTGGTTTATTGGAGTTGAGGGCCTGAGGCCCAGATTAAGTTAATAATAAATGAAAACGTCAAATTATTGTTGCATTTAAAATTAACTAATTATAATAATTATGTAATTATACAGTCAGACTCTAAAATTTTTCTAAGGAAAAAAATGATTGTAGGCCTAATTTTTTAATTTGTTTTAAAAAGTACAAAAGAGGCCGTCCTTTTTGGGACGACTCCTTTTTTATTATAACTTACAGTTGATATATAAAATGGTAAGAAAGTTTATTTTATATATAGCTATAGCAAAAATGTCAAATAATTTATAGTTGAAGTACCGATTAACGAAATGCATTTTCATCTTTACTTTAATTGAAATTATCTTTAATTTTACGGCTTACTTAGTACTTACCAACAAATTTGTGGTAGTAAGATTTGTAACTAGAATGCTCTATAGCTTGATGAATTTTTGGAACTGTTAGTTTTTAATTAACAAAGTAAATTATTTTATATAGTGGTTGCCATTTACCTTCACCACTAGATCTAAGAAAAAAAACTATAGTGGATGGAGAAAAGCTATGTTACATTATGATTTTAATAAGAATATATTATAGCTATAATTAAGTAAGTATTAATTAATATTATAATTCCTAAAATTAGATCAAGATCAGAACAATAAGCTAGCTTGTCAGAAGTAATTAAAGAGGAATAACTGGCAGTGCTATGGACCCACCCTAAACTCTCAAAATGCTTCATATTGAGTAGGCATATCGACACCACATACATTTATATTAACACAATATTTTTACAAAAATTTAATGTATGGACAATTTTGACCCCATTAAATCCCTTTCTAACTATCATATTTTTTTCATAATGTAATTAATATAGTGATCATCAAATTATTTGGTTTTCATAATTGATAGATTTTGTTTTCCTATTTTTTTTTTATACTTTGCATTCATGTTAAATCAAATTTCGATGATCTTTTTTTTTTCATGAAAAATAGTTGTATAATTTAAACAACAAAAACATTCAATTCAATTAAGGTTCTAAGCAGTCAAGCCAAAATATATATTAACTTTTGTTTTTGTAAATAATTTTTTTTAATATTAAGATACACTCGCTTTAATATGTGATATATTCCAACTCAAATATATTCTAACTTTATATATATTTTTTTCTTAATTTTGATACTTATAATCTATTAGTCTATTTTAATTAAAAAAAATTATTGTTGTTTTGTAATTAATTTATTTTTGTTAATTCAATAGACGGATCAATTGCCTAACCCGCCAGAAGAAAACCTTGAAAATCAAGTTTTGAATTATGTAAATGAAGGCAATCAACTTCTTAATTTGAAGTTTGAATATTCTGATGATATGCTTCTTGTTGTTCGTGGTTTATATGGTGCTAAAGGCCATGTATGCTAACAACTCGCAACTTGCGACCAAATAAATTTGTTATTTTGTAGTGTTTTGCTGTACTTTTAATTTATTATTTTAATCATAAGTTGAATGCAAAATTATTCATGATAATTTTCATTCAATATGTTTTTTTATGTAAGTAATCATGTCGTTTTATTAGTGTTATTGCGTAAAAAAATAGACAATTGTGAAGTTTTACTAAATAAATCGATATATATAATGTTGATAGATTTTAATAATATAATAAAATTAATTCACTGTTGCAATTTCCTTCAAATACTTAAAGATATGATTAAAATAAATAATGAATACTTATTATATGATAATATGAAGTTTATAAATAGATTTTATAGTAACTTTTAAGTAAGAGATTTTAAAATAATATATGATAGAAAAATATATTTTACACAAAATAGCATACTCTATAACACATAACTTTTAAGGAAAAATAATTATGTGCTAATATATGAGAGAATTAGTTTTTAAAGGAAACACTTAATTAATGAAGGGTAAAATTGTCTATATAGTAAAATATTTTGATAATGTTGTGTTAATATAAAATTGAGTTGTTTTAATATCACCCCTTCATATCACGTCCAACAAAAGTACAATCAAACTATTTAACATTTTATCAAAATAATTTATTAGTTTTAAGAACATGATTTATAGAAGTATGTACTTTCTTTGTGCTATTTCCCAGACAGGATAGATTTAGTTTAGGTAAAGCAAGGAATGTATTTCTTATTTGCTTGCAAAGTACGTTCATCAGATTGATGAGAACTTGAAGAACGAATTTCATAAAATTTAATGCTTAATTACACGTTTTTCATTAATTCAAATTACCAAATTGACCATGTATCGTTAATAAAATATGAGAAAAGGTTTCTGTCCACTGAGTTTTGTCCACCATCTGTCTACAACCTTATCCAACTTCCATTCTAACTGTCGGTCCCCCACTTTCTTCTAACGAGCTCTCTTTCCGATCTCTCTTTCTCTCTTCTTTCTCTCTTTCTCATCTCTCTTTCTCTCTTCTTTCTCTCTTTCTGATCTCTCTTTCTCTCTTCTCTCTTTCTCTCTTCTTTCTCTCTTTCTCTCTTCTCTCTTTCTCTCTTCTTTCTCTCTTTCTCATCTCTCTTTCTCTCTCCTTTCTCTCTTTCTGATCTCTCTTTCTCTCTTCTTTCTCTCTTCTTTCTCTCTTTCTGATCTCTCTTTCTCTCTTCTTTCAATTGAATATCTCTTTCTCTCTTCTTTCTCTCTTTCTGATATCTCTTTCTCTCACAGAAACAAAAGTTTCGATCTCTCTTTCTCTCTTTCTGATCTCTCTTTCCGATCTCTCATTCCCCTTATTCGATCCAGATCTACACGACACCGCCTATGACAAGATGAAGAAGGCGCTGGTGTTGAAGTCCATTAGCGACAAAGGAAGGGATGAGAATAAGACTTCCATCAATAAAGCGGCTACCAGTATCATTGGGAGCACATAGATATCCATATACTCAAGGTTACACTTATTCTTATAATTTTCTGTAGATTTATGATATTTTGACAAATTTCTTTCTGAAATATTACGATTTTGTGATTTTCCAGTTTAGATTTGCGATTTTGATATTTTAAAAATGTGAAGTACATTTTTTGTAGGATTTGTTATTTAAGTTACAGCATTGAATGATGAATTTTACAGTATTGGTGGATATTGAAAGTTTCTGGATGTTTGAAAATTTGAATGACATTTTTTATAAGATTTTTTATTTAAGTTACAGCATTGAATGATGAATTTTACAATATTGGTGCATATTGAAAGTTTCTGGATGTTTGAAAATTTGAATGACATTTTTTATAAGATTTGTTATTTAAGTTACAGCATTGAATGATGAATTTTACAAGATTGGTGCAAGTGAAATGACACTTTTTCTTTATGTTTTGAAAATTGTTATTATATTATTTTAAGCAATGTCCTAACAGCAAGGTCCTAACACTGATCCTTTTCAAGCAAGGTCCTAACAGCACCAAACGGGTGGCAACGACGGAGTACGAGCATACGACAGGTGGGGGCAGAGACTGGATTTGCTCTTGCTACTGGTACTAATACTTACAAGAGGGAAGTTAGGGCTGAAACTGGAGGGTTGCTTTTCGGGGCAAGAAAGGAGGTCGAATTGATCTACACGGCATTGATTTTGCCGTTAAAGATCAAATCGCGGTCTGAATCCGAATCCGGATTTGATCTACACGTCCTTTGATAGATTTATATATGTCTCAAGGTAATTAAATGCAGTTCTTTTCTCTTTTGATCAAACCGATTTTGAATTTTGATTTTCCTAATTAATGCATAGGTGACAAACGAAGAGGAACAACAGCCTCAATCATTGATTTCCCTTCATCAATTTGTTGTTTGTTTTACCTTTGCTCTTCATGAATTTTTGAGTTCAATGGGATTGGAGATCTATTTTTAATTGTATCTGGTAAATTTACTACAAATTTCGAAAGATTTTCAAATTTGATTACATTGCACAATCGTCTCTGGTAATTTTCAAGTAGCAGCAGCTCAATTGTCTATGGTAATTTTACATGATACATGGAGTAATTTGATACATGAAGTAATTTTACTTTACTGGATATATGAAGTAATTTTACTAGATATATGAAGTAATTTTGCAGGATACATTAAGTAATTTGATATATGAAGTAATTTTACTGGATATATAAGTAATTTTACAGGATATATGAAGCAATTTTACTTTACTGGATACATGAAGTAATTTTACAGTATACAGGAAGTAATTTGATATATGAAGTAATTTTACTGGATATATGAAGTAATTTTACTTTACTTGATACATCATTGATTTTGATTTGAATGTTTTTGATAGTTTGTTTTGTAGTTGGTTGAAATGGTTCTGAGTGTCATGCAATTTGAGACGCCTGTCAAGGATAAATGGTTCTTCATTAATCCTTATTTGTCTGTAAGTATCTTTTTATTTTTGCTATTGAAATACTTGAGTGCTCTTTAATGCATTTTATTTTGTATGATACAGGTTTGTATGCATGATTACACTGCATATGCTTTTCAGTTAGGTAAATAACTTGTAAGATTATTTTGTAATTCTTATTTGTTATAAATCGAATTTGTTTCATTGTTTATTTTATTATTATGCAGAATGACATCTCAAAAGAACGTGTTGTTCTTGTGATGAGGCTTCTTATTCATCCGAACAATGAACACATGAGGTTTTTAATGTAAAAGTTATTTGTCCATAGTTTTTTTTTGTTGCTATTATGCTATTCTGAATGTTGCGGTGAATATTTTTATCTTGTGTTGAACAGATGTTGTTTGTGGTGAACAGATTTTGTGTGATGATGGATGTATGTATAGATTTAGCAATTTTATAGTATACATGGTATTATTTTATGGTTTATATTTTGCAATTTTACAGTATACATGATTGTTTGCAGGTTGTAGTTTAAACTGAAATGTAGCATTTTTTACATTTTTTACATTTCACAGTATAGACAATTCAATTGAAAATTTACAGTATTATTTGAAAATTTTACAGTATACAATATTCAATTTTACAATATATATTTTACAGTATACAAGATTCAATTGAAAATTCTACTGTATACAAGATTCAATTTTACAGTATACAAGATTGAATTTTACAATATACAAGATTCAATTGTAAATTTTACTATGTAGAAGATTCAATTTTACAGTATACAAGATTCAATTGAAAATTTTACTGTATACAAGATTCAATTTTACAGTATACAAGATTCAATTTTACAGTATACAAAATTCAATTTTACAGTATACAAGATTCAACCCAGTGCAGACGCTAATAACTCTAACTGCCAATAACCGCTAATAACTAACTCTAACTGCCAATAACTTCCTATAACTGCAATTTCCGAAATTACAGTTTGAAAGTACATTTATTTTGTCATGTTGTGCAAGTTGGAATCTTTTTCTAACTATCATGGGACCACTTCAAATAGTTGCTGGATGTTTTGTGATTAACTGATATTTTTTATGTGATATATTGTATAATTATACAGCATGTAGAAGTAATTTTACAGTATTCGCGCAAGTCAAAGCTGTGAACAAATGGTGGACAAAATACTGTGGACAATTAGACGCTTCCATAAAATATTACTTAAAAGTTTGTTTACTAATTTAATTTCTGATGTCAAATAAAGTATTGCGTAGAGGCAGCAAAACAGAACATACAGGTGCCGACGGACAGCTAATTAAGATTCTAATTTACCAGATTTTAAGGGAGAGAAAATATTAGAGAGAGACTCGCACTTTTATGTGGAAGGCAAATTTTATATTTTTCACATTACTCTAGAGTCTTCTTATTAAAAAGAAATACAGAATAAATAAAAAAGCATAAAATTAAACTTGTAAATATAACCTTGGATATATGCTAAAGTATGAAATAGTAATATAAGAGGCATCGGGAGGAGCCAAATTTTTAAGTTATGAGGTCAAACACATATTGAAAGTCAATTATATCAATTTCTCATGTCAAATATATTGGCCAATTTTAGAGTACCCATAGTTTTTATTCTAAATTAGTCATAAATAAATTTTGAAAATAAATGAATGTCAATTGATTCTGATTCACTCCATGTAGATGTCCGACATCTACCCCTTAAGGCACATATTAACATTATGAGATTAATTTTGAGCATTACAATATTACATTTAATATAAATAAAAAAATTATATATATTAACAATCAAACATTCTAGAAATAGAACATAGCAAATTTTATGGACTCCAAATCCGTCTAGTACTCTACTTTACAATCCGTGTACTACGCACCCACTTCAAATTTCTTGGGCACATATTGTGAAGTAGATTGAACGGATTTGAAGCTCATCAAATTCAAAAGTAAATATGAAGCTCATCGATATTCGGATCTACTCCGCTTCATTCTAAATAACCATAACAACCGCCAAAGAAAATGATAATCACAAGTAAAAACAAAATATTGTAGATTTTTATATGGATTGTGTATTAATTAGAGTTAATGCAATTTGACTGTTTGCAGGTTACCAATCAATTAATTATATTTTTGTTAGAATGATTCGCAGATAATATATTTTTATACAAATAATGCTAACCAAATTGCAAAGAAAAGCAATTCCCGTTGACAAATGATTGATAAAAAAGTGAAGTTTGACGACCGAATATTTATGTAATAGGATTGGGGGGCCACTAAAAAAAATTGACCCGTCTAGAGTTGGTGCCGGCATTTTCTAGTATTTTTATTTGTATTTAATTGATGCAGGGACACTAGGTCGGCCGATTTCTGACGTGGTTACAAGTTACAACTCCAAAATAAATAAAGCAGAATTAATTGTTTGGGCAAGAAGCGAAGAATCGGATCGCCTGCTGAAGCTCCGGGAAAAAAGCGTGTAACCAGCACCGTTCAAATTTTATTAAGACTTTGTACTGTATTTATTTGTGTCATATTAATTAGTTCTTTCCATAGTATTTTTTTTTCTATTATTTTGATCCTAGTCACAACCGAAAATTCGATTAGTTATAGCTCTCTCTTTCCTCTCTCTGTTTGGTTAAGAGAACAAACAAGAAATAAAATTTCCTTTATGCTCTCATTTCACTACTACAAAAAAAAACTCTTTTATATCAGTTAGACGTCTATGGTTGTTGACTTTTGGGAGCTCTCGACTTATCTGTTTGACTAGACTTGCAAAACATACATAATTGCATTTTACAGTTTTTCCTCTTGAGTATATATGCAGGTTCATGACAAGTGAAGAAATAGGAAATACACATCAAGGATGAATTAATATACTGCAATATAATATCATGGATGTAGTTATGATTTCGTATGTTTTGTTTAAAGACTTATGTTTTGTTATTTAGCTTATGTTTTGTATTGTGTATGTTTTGCTAAAGATAAATCCATAGTCTTCTAGTTAAAAAAAAAAATATAGTCTTCTAGTTGAAAAAAAACGTAGTCTTCTAGTTAAATAAAACATAGTCTTCTAGTTAAAACAAACATACCAGCTGAATATTCTAATTAAAAAAACATAACTCATAATTGTTTAGTGTTTACCACGTCTGAATATTCTACTGAGACGACTAGCTATAGGTCAGCTACCAGATGGCTCTGCTTGGCTACTAGATGGACGGCTACCGGATGGCTCTGCTTGGCTATTAAGTGGACGGCTATCGGATGGCTCTGCTTGGCTACCAGATGGGCGGCTACCGGATACGCTTCTTCGTGAACCTTGTGTAGTAGTTGCCTCTGCATACATATCGGATGCCTCTGGACGTGGACCAGATACGCTTCTACGTCTTCCACCAGTTGCTCCTTTAAAATAATGACAAAAAAATGATTAACTATGTAATTTCGTGTGTCAAATAATTAAAATATTCAGTTATTCACTATGTAATTTCCAACCTGAAGTTCTTGTTCTATTTGATCCCTCTGGACGATGTACTACATTGCGTGGCCTAATTCGAGCTTCCATATCATCCATAGAATTTAGAATTCTCTTGTGCTTCCTCCTACACTTATTAATTTTATTTGGGTCCGGCCTAATTGTAGGTGCTCCCGTGTCAAATGGCCAATTGTGGGCGTTACTAAAGCTGAAAAAATTACTTCTTCATGTGTTGACATAATTTTCAACACTATAATAGTGGCTTACACAGTTCGTCGAATTTAGATGTAACTTGCAACACACCGCTAGGACCAGTAAATTGCGATTTTTGATACTCACAAACAAGCATTTTGTATTGATTTCTAATTGCAAATTGACATGATTTAATTGACATCTCTAGGTCCTCCTTTAGACCAGGTTTGATTATATCTGCAATCATCCTGGCAGTCAGATGACGACTGTCTACTTTACAAGCAATACTATAACAATTGTGCTCGTTTGGGTTTGTTGCAATTATCCAATTTCCCGTCGCAGTGGTTTTTGCGTATAACCTCCATGGACACCCCTCTGCTCTACATACAACTACATAACCAGTACGATTGGTATATTTTTGTTTTAATTCTAAGTTATTATCTAGGGCAAATGCACCCAACTGGGATTTAAGATCGGCTTTGGATTCAAACATCTGTCCCACTGAAAATTGACCATTAATTCTGGGTGGATAACCAAAAAATGTTTCATCCTTGTACGGCATCGGCACATCGTCATTAAATACCGGAAAAGGATGCTGCAATCCTCGATTAATAAAGGGAATAGAATTTACCCACTCCTTCATTACATCTTGTATTCTAATTTGATCCTCCATTTTAGCCATATCATCTTTCCCGATAGCTGAGCCACCAAGGTCAGAGTTTGTATCTAAGCTAGAGTTTTTGTCTGAGCTAGTATTATTATCCAGCTCATCAAAACGAGTTACCAAATCATTCACTATCGGTATTTCGGGTGGATCATCACAATATATGGGTGAATCAAACACCGTTGTGTCTGTGCTACTTCCAGGTACACTACCCAGATATGGGTCATAATTGGTCTGACTAACAACTGGTACTGACTCAACCACTAAATCAAGAAGTTTAAAATTCACTATCGGAGTGACATATTCAGGCATCATGTGCCATATCGTTTCCTCATCTACGCTAAATAACTGGTATTTTTCTGCTGAGCGAGGTGGTGCCGTGTTCAAACGAGCTTTGATTGTCAGATTGAACTGGCTAGGGAGCAAATGAATGCTAATATATATATATATATTCTTAGCTCATCAAGACTCGTTAAATTAGTAACAGGAAATGTGCAGGTCGGTGCATCTGAAATTTCGCGTCCATAATAAACATTTATTATCACTTGAGACATTATCCGAACAAAAAAAATTCACAATCAATCGTCGATATCATTTTCAATTTTACAACCTAAAATATGATCGTAATTGAAAAAATTAACTTACTACAATATTTAGATGAAAGCTACCAATACAATGCACAGGCCGATCTGTAAAAACACAATATTTTGATAAAGCTTGATTTTTAGCTGAAAATGGTGAAAATGCTGGAGAAGAAGAAATCAATTGTCTGTTGAAGGAAGAAAGAAGATGGATATTTATATTAAAAAAATTACATGGAGACCGAATCCCTAATTCGGTCTCCAATTTAAATTCTCGAGCCAATAATAACACTTGCTCAGTCAAACTAATAATAATTATTTCTTGAAAAAAATTAAAAAGTTTACTTTAAAATTATTTACAAAAAGTCACAGCAAACAAACAAAAACCGGTTGCAAAAATAATGAAAACAGTAATATTAATAACACTTGTTCAGTCAAACTAATAATAATTATTTCTTTAGAAAAATTAAAAAGTTTACTTATATCTTTACTTTAAAATTATTTACAACAATCATGGCAAACAAACAAAAAAATTATTAGAAGAAATGATGAAAACAAACAAAAAAAAATGAAGAAAACAGTAGTATTAGAAGAAAAAAATATAGACCGGCCGGACCATTCGGTCTGGACCATTCAATAATTGAAAAAATTATTGAAAAAATTGTCTGGTTGAATAGAAAATAAAATAAATAAATAAATAAAGATCGAACAATCGAAGAATAAAGAAAACTGTTGGATTTTCTGTGGCAGTCACAGTGAATAATCGAAGAATAATCGAAAAAGAAATGAAAAAAACAAAAAAAAAACCAAAAAAAAAAGTTGAGACCGAACGGTCCGTTTGGTCTGGGAAAAAGGCAGCTGTGAGATCGAACGGACCGTTCGGTACTTATGGTTTTTTTAAAAAAAAAAATAATCATATTGTTATCATAAAATTTATTTAATTATTTATGATTTATAAAAAAAATCGAGTAGAGCAGCCTTGAGTGAAAAGTTTGAAAAAAAAAAATAGCGGAAAATAGAAAAGTGAAAAAGCAAAAGCACTCGATGCTATGCAGCGATCTACACAGTGAGAGATTTTAGTCCCACTATTGAAGTTAAAAGTTAGTTGAAAGCTTTATATATCATTAAGGTACAAACTGTAACAAATGTGCTTTGCTTCCGAATCCGATTCAGAACGAATAATCTGAATCCGTTTACACCCCTGGCCCTCTCTTTTTTTTTTTTTTTTTTTCCATGCATCTTCTTCCCTTGCAGACAATTGTGTTGCCTCAATCATTTTCTTCTTAATCAATTTTCATGTGACTCGCAACATTTTTGGTTGTAGATATATGGTCACTAATATTTCATTTGTGCACTGTTCAATTTACTGGTGCTCATTATGTAGATTGTAGAACTAGAAGTAAACTATAATTTTATAAAGAGTTCAATTGTTTCTTGCTACATCCTCCCTTGAAGATACTATTTTACTATGGCCCACGGGCCCTTACTGCCTTAAAAGAAAAAGGAAATAACTCTGCTACGATTCTAAAGGGGATTGTAGGTCCTACGATTCTAAATCCAACCTTTTATTTGTTTTGAGATACGTGCATTGAAAACAACTTCTATCGAGATTCGTACTACTAAAAAAATAAAAGGTTGAATTTAGAATCGTAGGACCCTACAATCCCTCAGGCCTCATGATCGTAGCAGATTTATTTCCAAAAAAAAAAACATATTATTCTACTGTACTGATCGTATCGTATCGTATCGTGACCACTTTAATAATGTGTATCTCATCTGCTGACATCAAACTTCTATGAGAAGCAAATTGAGAATTATGTGTTTCATTTTTAAATAAATTTTGCATCAAATTTGAAGATATGTACGGACCAATTGTGAAAGGTGTTCTCTCTGTAACACCTCCATCAGCGACAGCTAATGTTGACGAAATACAATGAGGGGGAAAAAAAAAAAGGAGAGCCAAAAAGAGAGAATACCATTGTTCTAATCATTTTCTTTACTTTCTTTTAGAATAAACAATTCGATCATTTATGAAAGAGCAACGAAAGCTTTACCCAAACAATTTCCGCTTTAAATTTACATCGCATTTAATTTAATGTAATTAAGGAACCACATATAAACACAAAAGTTCTACATGTACATATAAAACAAAAAAGAAAAAGAAAAAGAAAAAGAAAATAAAAACTGAAAACCAATTAAAAAGAAAAGAAAAAGCACATCAGTAGACCCTCATAACTGAAACGAGAATTACATTCAGTAACCAAAGTTGTTCGTTGCCTGATAGATCAAGCCAGCACCCCAATTGCGATCGGCCACATTGTTGCTAATGACTGTCTCTTCCGAGCTGCATGCCGTGAGTTTGAAGGAAAGCCCCTGACCACCTAAATTGGCAAAGGCTTGCCACACAGAGCCGAAGTTTTGGCTCATCGAGATCCAGTCGGTGTTGTCACCCTTGACCCACATGCCACAGACATCCCCTGGCCCGCCTACATTCAGGATGTATACCAGCAGCCAGTATGCATTACCGCTCAACTTGAATTTCAATCCGCCTGAACGCTGGCAGGGAACCCTAAATTTGCAAGTGTATTTATGCCATTCTTGGTTAATATTTTTAATATTTTGATTAGTATAGCAAGCTCCGGTTGATGCATGGAGGACAAATGTATAACTTGCTTTTCTATAAAACTCAGCTTAATTAAGCACCTAATTTAATAGAAAATTAGAAATTTGCTGATCTCAATCAGGATTCTGTTAAATCTAGTACCTACCATCTGAGTTTGTGAATCATTTTCTATTTTGGTTTATAAATAATGAAAAAAATATATGTCTTTTTTTATTGCTTATAGTACGTGGAAAATCTTATTTGTAACAATGCCAGGTGAAAACTTGAAATAATACTCTAATTTTAGCAGATATTTCAAAAACAATAAAACTAAGTGACAATAGCATAGTTAATATAATAATTACCTGCGGTACATGACTGGCACGATACCGCCCTCGTACTGACCAAATGACAACCACGCAGGCTTGGCCATGTCAAAGTGCACCCTCGGTGGATTGCACCATCCACCGTTGTTTGAATCTTCTGCCCAGTTGGGTGGGCACAGGTTCGTACCAGTAACAACAATTGATGAAGCACCAGGGAGACAGTATCGGGACCCATAGCAACGGATTTCATAACAGCCACCACAACCCTTGCCATCATTGAAAAGGGGAGTGCTCAGTGCAGCGGTGTTGGTACCGAATCCAATTACATTCATGTTTGAGTACCCGCACGCTCCGCCTACAGAACAGTCAAATACTCAATGTATTTTTATAATTTTATGTTGGTGGTTATTGATGTATGTATGATCTCATTGTATCTTAATTACCACAAATAAAAGAAAACATGAGGATGTTCTTTTGATAAATTTGTTTTAGTTAGTTTTCTTTGTCGCTACGAAGAGAAAAAATAAAAACATGTTTGAGGTGGACATACCCATATCATCAGCGACACCTGAGTCGTCACCATAGAAGGTTGCATGTGCATCTTGCCAGTCGGTCCCCTTATATTGAGCTTCAGTTGTAACCATCATTGCTATTAGAACCGTAGCCACCACCACTCGATAACGAAAGAAAGAAGCCATTGCAACCATAGATCCTTCAGAACCTAGAGACCAAAAGTGCCAATATATACTACGGGGTGCAATTGTTGAGGTATATAACCAAGTCTGATCGCTTGGCAAGACTCCTTACACAGTAATATATATATATATAAAACATGGCTGTCACCTAGCTAGTTTGTATTAAATATGTTGGCGCCACGATTTAATTTGTGGTAATGTACGAAAATGCCCTTAACTCTGGTAACATAACTCTCTCCAGCTGAAGTGGGTAACAAATTTGATCTTGAATTTTACAAGGAAAAAAAGGAAAATAAATCACTAATCCGCAGCAGATTGATGCATTCCTGAATTCTAAAACGTGCCTACAACTTAAAATTAGTGGAGCTGATTTCATTGGTCGTGCAACAAACGAAGACTATCTACATATATACTTTTCAAAAAAGTTTGAATGGATTTGAATGTTTCTTGACAAAGATAATATAATCACGATATATTATATGTTGGGGAATAATAAAGGCCAAACAATTACATCTTATCTAGAGATCAAACAATTATATCTCATCTAGGGGTCAAACACTTAAACCCCAGAGAAAGAGAGACAGTTCCTCACCTTAACGTAAGGACCGTCTTATGCCAAAGAGACCCAAAATATAAATTATAAGTGCGGAACATAATAACTGATTCCATGTCGTTTGTCATGGAATAACCAAAGCCATAGCAGAGCAAGCCGTCTCCGTGAGCACGAGACAAGTCTTCAATGGCAAGGAGTCCTTCTCGTTTTTTTTGTCGTTGGGTCGAGGAATAAGTCTTCCAAATGGAAGAATAAGAGAAGGCACACGGAACTGTACTTTTCTTAAGAGAAAAACATATGTTCAGTTTCTGTATTTTTCTTAGTTACCTTGTGTCTTGGGGACCAATCCTTATATATAATAACATTTATGGTTATCTGCCAAATTGAAAAAGGTATTTTGTGTTGTGCATCAAAAACCGTGCTAGTGCATCAAAAGTTGCGCGACTGCATCGATATCCGTGCGGATAGCACAATCCCCCATAAAGGCATATTTCTGATCTCTGAAAAGGTACTTTTCTGAATTGCAAATTTCTAAATCAGTCCATCAATGATTTGATCTTTACTTAAATTATTCTACACATTTATGGACCACAATCTAATGAATATATTAATTGTCTATTACCTTATTTGATCAATTTAATTGACAATCATACACAACAAGAATGAGACACTTTTCGCGACGGACTACTCTCATTGTTCAGTTTTTTCTTTTTGTGACGGTACTTTTTGCGACGGACGACCATCATAAATGCGTTTTTTCCCTCGCAAAAAGTGTCTACTTTGTTGTAGTGATATATGACAGTAAACAATCCATAATTAGATTACATATATGCTTAATGTTGGCATTAAATACAACGAGGTTGGCAATAAATCCAACAATTTTCCACTTGAGCAATATGTCATGACTTTTTAATTATACATTGTGTTCCTTATGTGCGCACATTTTTTTACTGTCTTCCTTATATATTCCCAAACCAATTCGGTCCATCAACTATACGTAAAGGACTAAAGCGGCATTCATCGCATTTATTCGCAACTAAACCCTCAATAATCACATCACTAATACAGCTAAATGACATGAATCATGATGTGGATGTGTAGCATAGAAATTACATGCAATTGTGATCTTCACATGCCTATTTCTAACTTGGTCTCCCACTTAAATCTTGAAACTAAATTTTATAAATTAACTGAATATTCAAACATAAACTAGAAACAGAATGTCGAAACTTCATAATATATATAACACTTGTTACATGTCACAAGTTACATATCCAAAATTACAATGAAAAATAGAATATTAAATTTCAAATAACAGACTCCCGATAAGACTGAATATTCTCGATATAGATTACATCCATATGAGCAACATACTCTTCAAACTTAGCCGGTGTCAATCCCTTAGTAAGAGGAGATTCTAACATAGAGTCTGTTCCTACATGTTCTATTTTCAATTCACCATTCTATACTCTTTCCTTTACTTTACTTTAGCATTGTTCCATTAACTGAATAATACTTAGGGCACTTGTTGAGACTAGAATTGTCTCCTTTCGCTATTGAGATTTATTTTCTGGTTTACTGTTTTGCTTGTCATACTTAAGGAGAACCTTATCGATATAATTCCTTTGGGATAAACTTAGAATACTTTTGGATCTCATCCTTTAGTGTTTCAATCCCTAGGCTAAATGATACATCACTAAAATCTTTCATCTCTGAATTATTTATCAGAAAGTTCTTAGTTTATTGCAACATATTTATATCGATATTGACAAGCAATATGATATCCACATATAAAACCAGAAATACAAACTGACTCCCACATAACTTAAGGTATACAAATTCATTCAATAAATTTATCTCAAAATCAAACGAGATAATCTCACTATAATTTTGCAATACCATTGTTGAGATATTTTCTTTAGTTCATAGATGGATTTCTTAAGTTTGCATACTATAGACTTTGTGTCTCTTGACACATAGGCTTCTAGTTGCACCATATAGATTGTTTTATTACTGTCACCATTTAGAAATGTTGTCTTAATGTCACCATTTAGAAATGCTTGCATTCATTAAATAAAATCAAATAGAAAATATCTTAAATCTTTGCCAACAAGACGAGCTTTATATTACTCCTCATTACTAATGAGTTTCGCATCTTTAGGTAATGGGGTAATTTTCTAATGTCATTGTCAGTTAATGATTATATTTATTTATTGGCACTTCTGAATTTTCTTGAAGATTTCCAGCATTATCTAAAACAATCTGGCCTACAACAACATCTTCCAAAACTTCATGCAGACTTGAGTGGCCTGCACCCGTCTCTGGATTTTTATTTTATGTTGTTTCATCTTGTTGAGTTTGAGTTTCAATAATGATTTCATCCGTATAGGTGTTTTGAGTAAAACTCGGATCTATATCCACAAAACTCGCAACACCTAATGAAATATTCGCATATTCCTATTTGAAATCAATTATTTTCTCACCCCCCACAAACTCAACATCCTCCAAAAATTTTGCATTTCCTGTCTCAAATGCATTATGTTATGTAGGATTATAACAATCATTAACCTCTTGAGCGCTCATTAATGCCTCTTCATGAGCCTCTTCATTATCATAAGACATATGCGATTAGACCTGTTCCATTTTCCTTTTCCTTCTTTTGATCAAAAGTACTTGTATCCGTAATAGTGGGACAATTTTCTCCAAATGCAAGGCCCAGATCCATGACACTGAGAACTATTACTATGTTCTCATGTCAAAATTTAAAGTTGGTTTCAGTCAACATAAAGAAAAATGTTGTTTAGGCCTTTAACGATGCTAACTGAAAAATTGCGAACTAAAAATCACAAAGAACAACACGAATAAAAAATCTGAATTTATAAATTACATTCAAATAAAGGCCCAACTTCCTCAAAATATATGAGATGATTTTCCCTTTTATTACTATACACACAAATTTCACAACCTGGTAAGTTCCCAGGTAAGTCAGGGATCCCTAAGGATACACTTCGAATTCCGAGTTGCCTAGACAGAACTTTCCTCGACATTGTTACATTCATAGTATCGTAACTTATCTTAATAAATCATCACATTTATGAGACTTAAAAACCATCTTAAAAACAAAGTATCGTTTTTCATTAAGCGGCTACCTTTGGGTAACGGGTCAATTTCTTATGATACTTTGGCGCAATAATAAAGTACTGATAGCCTAGAACATACCGAACAACATGCCTTTATTTGGACTGACAATGTTGACATATGTGTAAAATTTTTGGTCATCACTATACTTTATTATCACTCACTTGTACAAATAATTTTTGTAACCATTACCTTCCTTTGGGCCGATAATGATTACATCTATTAATTGCACCTTAACTTTCTTTTGTAAAATGAATATAAATTAATCTTGTCAAAAGAGGTACCTTTGGATACAATTAGGACTCAATTAATTTAATTCAAGATACATACAACTTTAATGCCTTTATAAGAATTATAATTTATATCTTAGCCATAAAACAAAATTGTAATTAAATAAAAAATATATATAATTGCATCATAATAACTGCAATTTTAATCTCATAAATTATTCTGTAATTTTTCAGAGAATTCTGTGGCCTCCACAAATTTTAGTGCGATTTGCCAATTTGAAAACGGTAATTTGTGCATTTGCATCAACAACAGTGCTGTCGCATCAAAATCCGTGCGGCCAAATCTGTTTTTTGAGTAGCTGTAAAACTGTATTTATTATGCTGAAATTGACTTATGATCTAGAGAGATTTCATAATTTTGGAAGCACCTTAAGTAACCTTTGAAATTTAGAAATTTAATTCCAAATCTATATCTTTTGTTTTAGGAAATTTATCAAAAATAAATTTCACCAAAAACCAAAAGAAAATTCATAACTGTCTATTAAAATTTGCCAATAAAGGCTATGCGAAATTTTGCGTAGCCTCTGTGAATCCACACGGAGGGTTGTACAAAATCTGTCAGGACCGAAATTTTGATTAAAAATTTACGATTTCAATTGGAAATCTTCTAGCAAATTTTAACCAACTTAATAACTTAAAAATAAGCAATTATGGCTGCAAACTTTTACAAGTTTTGTGCTCTCCAAACAAAAATTTTCAGATTTAAAACAATCAAGAAAAATAGAACAAAAATTCGACGAAAAAATCATCAGTAATTTCTTATTCTCTCTAGATCTTAAAAAACTTAATCCTTCGGCATATGAAGGCTCTGATACCACTTGTTGGGGAATCATAAAGGCCAAACAATTACGCCTTATCTAGAGATCAAACAATTACATCTCATCTAGGGGTCAAACACTTAACACCCCGAGGAAGGAGAAACAGTTCCCCACCTTAACCTAAGGACCGTCCTATGCCAAAGAGACCCAAAACATAAATCATAAGTGCGGAACATAATACCTGATTCTATGTCATTTGTCATGGAAACCAAAGCCATAGCAAACCAAGCTGTCTCCGTGAGCAGGAGACAAGTCTTCAATGGCAAGAAGTCCTTCTTGCTTTTTTTGTAGTTGGGTCGAGGAATAAGTCTTCCCAGACAACAAGGTGTGGCCCTTGAGAAATCCTCTTCATATTTCCAAATGAATTTCTCTTCTCTATTCTTTGATGGTGTAAGAAAAAGAGAAGACACACAAAACTGTATTTTTCTTAAGAGAAAAACATATGTTCAGTTTCTGTGTTTTTCTTGGGGACCAATCCTTATATATAATAACCTTTATGGTTATCTGCCAAATTGAAGAAGGTATTTGTGTTGTGCATCAAAAATCGTGCTGGTGCATCAAAAGTTGTGCGACTGCATCGATATCCGTGATGACAGCACAATCCTCCATAAAGACAGATTTCTGACCTCTGAAAAGGTACTTTTCTGAATTGCAAATTTCTAAATCAGTCCATCAATGATTTGATCTTTGCCTACATTATTCTACACATTTATGGACCACATCCTAATGAATTTTTTTTTTTTGAAAAATAGTGGTATATACCACCGATTTTATTGAAATCAGAATCCATAGCACAATCGATCTGGTACCTAAAATTGGTACCAAAATCAAATGTGGCAAGTCTTTACAATAGTTCAAAACAAAAGTAGCAACATGAGAAAGTAGCAAAAACATAATAACATGCACAAAACATAAGGCAGCAACATAAGAAAATATCTAAACAGCATAACATGCACATAAAAAACTAAGTACTACATATCTAAAAGGTCTTCATCCTCCTCTTCTCGAGACATTGGAGATGGAGGGTTGTCATTGCCAGAACCCTGCATATCTTCCATTGGTGTTTCCTGGGACAGGGACAACAGAAGGTCCATAGCTTGGGTCGTATCGGGACGTCTTTCTTCCTCCAACAGAATGAGATCTGGGAGATCTTTAACATCAAAAGACATTATAAGATTTAATTTAAAGAAAGAATTGTCTCCTCTAGATTTACACCAAAATTGAGTAAAAGAAATAATCTTAGTACCAATAACCCTAGTAGAACATGGAGAACTATCATTAAAGCATAATCTATTTTGTTCCAACCAAATGATCCATAAAACAGCCCCTCTCAATAATTTAACTAATAGTCTATCTTTTAAAGGGATATAAGCATCAATCAGCCATAATTCATCTAAAGTATGACAATTATAAACAAAATTATTATGATTTGCAATCCAGATCCAAATTAATATAATAAAAGAGCATTGAGTGAACAAATAATCAGTGCTCTCTGGTTGATCACAAAAACACAGGTAGTATCCCCTTGCCACCCTTTAGCTACTAAATTGAGTTTGGTAAGTATTTTGTCCCTTCTAACCAACCATAAAAAAAAAAAAAAAAACTATTTTCAAAGGCATATGAGATTTCCAAATTGTTGAATACTCTTTATTTGGTATTCCCCCATATTCCAACCACTTATAAAAAGAATGAACAATAAAATTATCATCCTTAGACCAACGCCATATAAGCTTATCCTCTAGCTGATCAGATAAAGTAAAATGTTGAAAATGAAATTGCAAAGCATTCCATTCTACTAAATAAATACCTGTAAGTTGTCTCTTGAAAGACAATTGTAAGGAGTTAGCAAAAACATCTGCCACAGAAATAAACCTATTATAAACAATTGAAAACAAATTGGAATATAAATGTTGCAAAGCATGTTCAGTAAACCATCTGTCTAACCAAAATGCAGTTGTTCTACAATTACCTATTTCTTTATTAAGGCCTAAATTAATTACCGCATGATCTTTTCGAATAGATCTCCAAAAAGGAGAACATACAAAAGGGGTAGTTCTAAAACCATATTTACAGTGAAGAATACATTTCCATATACCAGTAATAAAATTGTCATGGAATCTTATCCCCCACTTGGCTAGAAGAGTCTTATTCATAATTTTCAGATCTAAGATACCAAGACCACCTTCGTCCTTACTCTTACCTTGGTCCTAATGAATATATTAATTGTTTATTACCTTATTTGATCACTTTAATTGACAATCATATATGACAGTAAACAATCCATAATTAGATTACATATATGTTCAATGTTGGCAATAAATATAACGAGGTTGACAATAAATCTAACATTATAACCTCCCAAATTTAAAAAAAAATGGAGCTAGAGACGAAGGCATAAAATTGGAAGTTAGTGCTATTTTTTTTCCATTTGATGTTACTTTTTAAGCATATATAAATACAACCACGAATAACTTCACCTCTAAATAATGAAACAATCATTTGTATTGGTTATGAAATCTATTATTGAATTCACTAAGACCGACACGACAATCATTAAAATATTTTTTAAAATAAGATAGGGATGAAGTCCTCTAATTGAATTATGATGATTTATATGAATTTTTTTATTGTAATCTTAGCAGATACTCTACAGAAGTCCGAATCCGCTCTAGCGCAGTATGGTGCGGTGCACGCATTAAAGTCGTTGTTGGATATTTGAAAAGGTGTTTTTATTTTTTATTTTTTATTTTTTATTTTTTTCCGATTCATAACAATTTGTCCGAATCTCAGAATAGTCACTACGCACCGTTCGATGTGCGCGCTGCACGATGAACAACTGCACTGGATATACGAATTCAACCCCCACAGCATGATTTGTATAGAGCAAAATTGTGTTTCCTTCGTTATTACCCACTATATATGCATGTTGCATAAGAGGTTAGAATTAAGAAAACAAATCGGCTGTTATACCATTGGAATAACTGGATCATAGGATCATGTTATTCTAATAGAGGCCGTTCTTTGTTGAGATTCATGTATGAAAAATATTTTTGTCAAAGGAAAAAAATATGAACAGCTGCCATTAGAATGACATGATCATGCTATTTCTGGAATAGAACACTACAACAGATGCAACTATCAGCGACCGGTGAAACCAGTCTCTGATAGTTATGGCGTCGGTCGCTGATGTTCAATTCGGTCGCTGATAGTCAAAACCGGTCGTTGAATGACGTCATCCCGGTCACTGATAACTTATCAACGACCAATTTTTTTTTTGTCGCTGTTGGTTTTTGCTAACGTCATTTAAAGGCATCGGCGATTGTTAAACCGGTCGCTAATACCCAAAAACCGATCGCTGATACTTTTCTATCAGTTTTTTTGGATTTTTTTTTATTATTTACTTTTTCCCCATTTAATTGGTACCACGCGTACCAAACATTCACAAATATTAAAAAATAATATCAAATAATAGCTCGATTCGAATATAATATCAAATAATCATAACATACATAATAGCTCGATTCAAATTTAATATCAAATATTGTACAACAATTCAATATTGACATATAACATGATATCATATAACATAAATAAAAAGCCATCACATATATATACACACATTGATATTTTTCTACAAAGTTACAAACTCCATTAGTTACAAATTTACTTATTTTCTAAAGATGTTTCTTACATTTGTAGTGAAACATAGATTTCAGTGAGTTCTCTTCGAGCATGATGATCGGCCATGAATCTTGTTATATCCCGAAATTTAAAACATGATTAATTATGCTAATTTAAAATTTTCACTCAAGTTAAAATTTTACTAATTAAACTAATGATCATTTAGAATTATATTATCAATTTATAATGCAAACTAAAAATTTCGAGATATAAATAACTTATGAAACTATGAGAATTTGAAAATAAAATAAAATGATTTGTGTAAAAATAAATAAATAGATTTGTAATTAGTAGAATAAATATACAAATTTTTGTACGAATAATTTTATATAAGTTACAAATTTTATTCATTTAGGAATTATAAAGATGTGATTTGATAGTTATATGTATATATATATACTAAATTGAAATCGAATTATTCGGATTGTAAAATCGAATTATAAGCACTTGAAAATATTCGTATGACATTATGAAAATTTTACGAGACCTTGATCCAAATTCTTTATAACATAACGCATCTTAAAATAATCCATCGAAATCGTATATTGAAAATTAGAATTATTTAATCCATTGATCAAGTTATTTTATGGTTACACTTAATCAAATTTTATGCTATGCTTTGTTTTGCTTCCCGTCAGGTGCAATTCCGGCCATTTTTATTAATATCCCTAAAAAAAATCAAAATTTTAAAAATGTCCATGTTCCCCATTTTTTTTTAAAAATGCCCTGACCGCCTGAGCCCAGGGCGGCCCAAAATTCCCCATGGGGCGCCAGCCCCTGGGGCGGCCCATAGCACAAGTGAGGCGCCAGCCCCCAGGGCGCCCCATATTTAATCTGATTTAACCCTTCGTTTTCTGCCTCTGTCACTTCCCGATTTGAGAATTTCGCTCGAGGCGAGAAACTGAGTGAATAGGTATGTTTTTAATTATAATAATTAGTCATTACTGTTGATAAAGACGGAGTACTGTAGTTAATTTTGACTGTTGTAGTTACTGTAGTGTACTGTACATTTACTGTAGCACACTGTACATTTACTGTATCTGACTGTTGTAATTACTGTATCGTACTTACTGTAGCGCACTGTACATTTACTGTATCTGACTGTTGTAATTACTGTATCGTACTGTAGCAAAATTGTAATTTTTTTAAAACTTTTTTTAAATTATTTTCAATTAGTCATTTATTACTGTACCCATTATTATGTCATGTAATACTTGTAAATTTTTTTTTAAAATGTAGTTTGTTAAAGAAGAGATGTTAGTTGCACTGTATGTCGGCGGCAAGCTAGAAAGGGATGAAGATGGCGTGCATTACACGAAAGAAGTCGCATTTGGCTTCGAGATTAATGAAAATACCACATTTGAGGAACTGAAGCAGCTAATATACGAAAAGACATTTGTAAACCCCAACAGGTATGAAATAGAATTGGCTACACGGATTGACAACTCACGCGGGGGGGGGGGGGTAGACCTTACTTTGTTAAGTTTCCAATAACAGATGTCAATTTGTGGAGAGTTGTGTATACTCAATTTGTAGCTTGTGGGGTCCCGGTAATGGACATATATTCGAAGAGGGTTCCCCGAACGAGGGCCGGACCTTCAGGTTATGACAATTCGGGTTATGACAACCAGGGGTACCACCAGCACTCCCCTTATGACCAACAGGAGTACCACCAGCAATCCCCTTATGACAACCAGGGATATCACCAGCAGTCCCCTTATGACCGTCAGACACAAATAAAAATATGTAATCCCAAAATACAACAGGCTGTGGAGAGGTCGTGAACTTGCTATCTGCAGGATATTCGGTAGTTGGAAGGATTCGTATGGCTATCTGGCACCATTGCTCCAGGCCATGGCAAGTACAAATGTCGGCACCGTATATGAGCGATGGCATGGCCCTTTTTTTGATAAAGACGGAGTACTAATAGAGGGAGCTCAACAATTCAAGGGCATAGCATGGGCTTTCGGTGCTTGTATCCAGGCTGTGCCATACATCAGACCCGTTATCAGCATTGATGCATGCTTCATGTCTGGCCGTTACGAGGGGAGGCTACTGATAGCATGCGCATATGATGCTGAGAACCAGCTGTTGCCTTTGGCGTTTGCAATTGTTCATAAAGAGGACGGCGAGAACTGGGGATTCTTTATGCAGTTTTTAAGAAGACGGGTGATTGGGGAAGGGAAGTTTTTCTGTGTGATATCAGACCAGCACAAAGGAATAAAATATGTTTTTGATCGTGAAGATTACGGTTGGTCAACCCGTACTGGCCAGTGTGTGCACAGGTTGTGCATGCAACACGTTGCGGAGAACCTTTCCAAGGCAACCGGGGGTGACAAGTGGGTTACTGATACATTTAGATGGAATTGAAGAAAGAAAAAACCGAGAAGGGTGGTAGAGATGACTAGCAGTTTTGCAAAGGTACATGTATTTCAATTGTTTACATATACTATTGTACTTTAAGAAAACGATTTTTTAGTACAATTGTTTACTTACATTATTCTATTTCCTTATTTTTTGTGTAGTACATTCCAAAGGCAAATCTCTACCTAATGAAGGTGGACAAAAATAATCCCCGAGATGTCAACGAAGATCCAGCATACGAGAAAATATATCAATCCTGTGATGGAGGTTGGCGTTGGGGAATTATGACAACCAACGGGTCCGAGTCGCTGAATGCAGTATTCAAGCAGAGCCGGATGTTGCCTGTGGCTGCAATTGTAGAGGACACATTCTACAAGTTAAATGCCTGGTTTCAGGAACGACGTGCTAAGGCCGCAGAATTAATAAGGATGAACCAGTCATTTTCAACAAGGGTGGAGGAGAAACTAAGACGACACAGGGACAAAGGTGCAACTATGACCGTTATCCCGATGGGTAATGATGGAACAGAATTCGAAGTGAAAATACAAATGAGTACGTTCCTACTAGCCGTAAACCAGATGGGACTATGGCGTTTGTCAAGAGGGCTTGCAAGTACGTGGTTAAATTCGGAGATGCCAGGGCGGTAACCTGTACATGCCAGGGACCCCAACTAAGTCACATACCCTGCAGTCACGTGATGGCGGTATGCCGAGTGAGGAACTACTGCGAGGATCACTATGTTGCTGACATGTACCGTACCGATTACCTTGCTTCCACTTGGGGTGGATCTTTCCATTCTTATCCCGATCAGCACGAGTGGCCTGCATATGTCGGTGATAGAATACTCCCTTCAGAAGGATGGATAAGAAAGGGGAGGAGGAGACACAAGCGTATTGTAATGACCATGGACGAGATGGGTGGTAGGCGACCGTCGGGAAATCGGGCTCGCCATTCTGTTTCTGACAGGCGCACGGCAGGTATGTAGCATTGTACGAAATTCATTTATGATTTTATTATATTACTAACTGAATTGTATTCTTATTTTCAGATGCCATAAACGCGCACAACGAAAGAGAAAATGCTAGAGTTGTTGCTGAAGCAACTGGTAGAACACAACCCCCCCCTTCTCCGAGCCAATCATCTAGTTGCCAAGCCTCTACAAGTAATGCCGCACCTGCAGCTCATACCAGTACAAACTAGTCGTTTGTTAGGTTTATCGAGACGTCGTGGTAGGGGCAGATAAACTATGGGACTGCTGTATTACATTGGCGCGCATTATGTTGAATATAAGCTTTAATGGTGCAGAATTTTAATAAAAACGGCGATTTTCAAACCATCTTAATAAATAGTAAAAAAATTCCAAAAAATGTAAAATTTGGTCTCCAAGCATATTTTATAATAGATTGAACATCTAACGGTTTAGATTTGTTGTTTGATACACACTAAAATATAACCCCGGAAGCACCTCGGCCGAAATGCTTCCGGTAGCCATACACATAATATTTTATTTTTTGACATACACATACACATATACATAAACCCTAAACTTTTTTCACAAAATTATTCAAATCAAAATACTAAGATTTCTCTAAAAAAAAAAAAAAAAAAAAAAAACACATGAGGCGCCCTGGGGGCTGGCGCCTCACTTGTGCTATGGGCCGCCCCAGGGGCTGGCGCCCCATGGGGAATTTTGGGCCGCCCTGGGCCCAGGCGGTCAGGGCATTTTAAAAAAAAAATGGGGAACAGGGGCATTTTTAAAATTTTGATTTTTTTTAGGGATATTAATAAAAATGGCCGGTGCAATTCGCACCATGCATATATCCATCTATGAATATTTTACTCCTTTGAGATATCTCAACCATTCAAATAAAGTTGACACGAATTTTAAAGCCATGATTAAATTATTTTTGGAGAACTTGGCTTAATCAAATTTGAATGTTTTGTCGGGTCCGCACCCTACCTCTCTATTTCTCTTTCTTTTAATTAGTCAAACCCTTTGTTTTTGGTTCTGCACCCTCTTCTCTCTGGCTGCCTACGAGCCCCACAGCCGAGATCCCCTCTCTCTCACGCATTCCTTCATGAAGAAGGAAACTAGTATCCCGCTCTCTCTCTCTGTGGCACCGTACACACCCATTCCGTCGGCTGTCAGTAAACCCACGCCCTCCCTTGACTTTGCTGTCTCTTTGGGTATAAGTCTCTCTTTCTCTCTCTCGTTGTGGTTTTTGTGCTCTCCTTTGTACTCATGTGTTGAGGCTTTGATCTCTCTCTCTCGCGCCATTTTTCTGGTCCTTTAGTGTTGTGAATTTCAAAACCCTAGCCGGGTTGTGACTGTGCTTGTTGTGGTGAATCTGCCTCTGGTGCTTGTTTGGTGCTGTTCTGGTACTGGCACGCTGTTTTGGTGCTTGATTTCCGACGACCGTGAGGCTAGGTGACGCTCCTTGGAACCGGCCGTGTTCGTTGCCTCCCTCTGTGCTTGCTCTAATCGGGTTAGTAAGCACCTTAACCTTCGTTTGGTTCGTTTAGATTGTTAATTTCACCTTTGCTCGGGTTGTTGATTTTCCTGGCAAAGTGTGCTGACTTGCGGCTTGTGCCTTGTTTGTTGATCGGGTTGACTGGCTGTGTTGCCATGCCCTCTGGCTTGTGTTAGTTCTGTCCTTATTTTGCACTTTGTTGTTGACCTGCTTCCTCTATTTCTCTTGGCTGTGTTCTTTGCTCTGTTCTGGTTCTGTTTGCCTCTAACTTATTGCCTTGGCTCTACCTTGCTTGCTCTGTGCTGGTTCTGTTTTCCTTGACCTGCGCCTGGTTTTCTGTTTTTGATGCAGGAGCATCCGAATCAGAAGATTAATTTCAGCAAGCAAAATCAGAAAAAAAAATTTATTTAATTTAGCTTTATGGTAGTCTCTTCTATTTAGATTTTTATTTCTGAATTAAGCCTATGGACAGCAGGTCCCTGTTGTCTAATTTCTGTTTTAGTAATTCAAATCATTTCTATAATATGTTACCAAATATTAGTAGCTTTCCTAATTATTTTCTGCATAGAGTAATAGCTATATAACCCGGCTTGTGGGTGAGAAAGAAAAACAATTTTTCTGGATATTTTCTATAAAATCAAGGAGAGACAATTCTCCCTTTTATTTTGGAATTCTCTCAAATTTATTCTCTGAAGATTATTGGTATCACACGCCTATAGAACAATCATCCGTTCTGTCCGGCGTCAGTTGGTATCAGAGCCGAAATCCTTCGTCTTAGTGTTGTTTCATCAGTTTTAATGGCTGGTGGACGTGGTGATCATGGTGGTCGCCGTGGGCAGGTTCCGATGGAGGAAGCCCCGCACCATGATCGCAGCATCGAGGATGCTATGTTGATTGAGGATCTGCAGAGACAAATTATAGAGCTAACCTTGCTCCTACAGCGTAATTCGCTATTGGAGGTTGCCGATCGAAACCAAGACCGCCGAATGAGGCATGGATCTTTGAGAAGCAAAACTCGTATGAGTCGAGACCGCCGACTGAGGCACGAATCTGCGAGCTACACCGACATTTCTTCTCACCACCACCTTCACAACATCTTCAGCGACAATGTTTCTCCTTCACCTCATCCCCAGCAGAGAGACAACCATTCGAAAGACTGGAATAGTTTGCATTGTGGTGCTAATCCAGAACATTTCTGTGAAAAAGATGAAGGTATGTTATTTCAAACTCCTCCAATCTTTGATGAATATCCCGATGATGAGCAGGATGTCAACACCTTGATGGGTGAACCTGAGGCAAAAATTGAGGCCATTAACAACCCTTCAAACATTGATGAAGACTACATTGGCGATTTGTCGAATAGTCTAGCAAATGCTTTGTCTTTGAAGGTTGAGGCTAATGTTCTGTTGATATCAAAACATTTGTGTTTGACCAACATCGAGATCTTTAAGTCCGACTACAATGATCCGTTTTTGCAGTCGAGATACAAACCAGAAAATGCAAGGTTTGTGCTCAATAAAACTCTTGGGATTTGCACAATATTTGGTCATGAACTTCTTCAACAAAATTTTAAGATGACCCAGCAAAATCTACATGCCAAGTTGCAGAAATTCAAGTTCACAAATTTGGTGTTTGCGGAGTACACCTTGCTGGACAAATCAACCAAATCTGACCCTATCGATTTAATGGATTTTTATCTGAAATTGTATTGTTTAAGAGAGATCTACAAGGATAAGAAATGCTGGTCTTGCTTGTGCTTGGCTGTGCTATTTCCTCTGTCCCGTTTCTGTTGTTTGGCCTGGTCTGTTCTGTTTGCTGGTTCTGTTGTTGCTTGGCCTGGTCTGTTCTGTTATGCTGGTTGTGCTTGTTGTTGTGTATGTGGTGCTGGTACCAGTCGGTACTGGTCCAGTGATACCACTGGTACTGTGCTGATTTTGTGTGTATACCGGCCTTGGAACTGACAGGAACCATTTTGCGATTATTTGAAAGTTTAGGGGTTGTTATGCAAATTACCTTGACTTGTGTTAATAAATTAAAAGGGAGGGGCCTCTATGCAAATCTGATATGAAATATGGTAATTTCGGCTTTGAATTGATGTATATTAATTAAACTTTGGGCCTCTTCTTTGCTGGGCCGAAATGACATGTATAAAAATATAGATAAATGGATTAAGGGCTTTGGGCCTTTCATAAATGCTTACTTGAATTGGGCTTGAACTTAGCATTGGAAATAAAAATTATGGTATTTGATTTAAAAGCTAAGATCCATAATTGTTAGATTCAACTAAAAGTCTAAAACACTACCAATATATTTAAAAATAAAATAAAAGTTTCATAATAAGTTTTTAAATTAAAATATATCTTTTAAACATTTTCGAAGTAGTACAAAAACTCGTTGCTAATTAATAAAAGACAATTAATTAGTAACGAGAATATTTATTTTTGACTTAGATTCGAAATGATTAATTACATGTAGAATTAGATTAGTTATAAAATAACGAATTGCTCGACTTAGAAATAATTAGAAAAACACGTACAGTAGATAAACATTTCTTTTCTAAAATTTTGTAAGACTAATTTACGTATTCAAATTATAATATAACTAAAAGTATATTTTAATACTTATTAGTTTAGTAATAATTACATAATTTATTCATGTTTATAAAAATAAAGAGAAGGGTTCAAATGCCTCCATGTTTTTGTGCCTCCATCATGCCTCCATCTCTCTCCATCATTTTCAAAGTTCAAATAGTCGATCCGAACCTCTTAACCTAATCTCCATACTAAAATATGTTTGGAGACCAAATTTTATATTTTTAGGAATTTTTTTACTATTTTTTTAGATAGGTACAAAATCAGTAAATCTGAACCATCTAAAAACAGCATTTGTGTACCTATCTAAACAAATAGTAAAAAAATTCCTAAAAAATATAAAATTTGGTCTACAAACATATTTTAGTTTGAAGGTTAGGTTGAGCGGTTCGGATCGACTATTTGAACTTTGAAAATGATGAAGAGAGATGGAGGCATGATGGAGGCACAAAAACATGGAGGCATTTGAACTCTCCTCAAAAATAAATAGCATTAGGAATTTTTGAAAATAAGTTAACTTTTGAAATCGCATTTCGACCGATTTAAAATAATTATAGTTAAGCTAAAATAAATCAAATAGATAAGTAATTATGATATATTAATAGGTAAGACACGTTTAAAATTACCGTAACTAACAAATGATTATTTTTGCGAATATTTCGACATTAGAATTTTTACAAGCAATTTATCTTCAAATTAAATTATTAAAAATATAAATTATTTTAGAATTAAATTAGATTAATTTAGATCAAAGTAAATAATTAATATCTGACTAACCATTTCAGTCGGACTGACTGAATCGGTAATTTTTATAAAATCGAAATAATCGAGAATTTTACTTGCACATTAATCAGGGCGAGGGTTATAATAAATTAGAGTAGATCTTAATTAGTTATAATTACGTAATTTCATATCAGCAGATCCCGTACAAGCCCGATCATTGGACTGATCCGACTGACCCGCAGTTTGGAGCATACGCGGAGCACACTAACTTTGCTGAGGGTTAGCAACAGAGACTCCAGCCCTACAGGTGTGGGATATCTGAATTATTCTTTTCGTGGACGTGCTCTTACCAGTCATTCATCTGACCTGACATCCGCACTTTATTTTTAAGTAGTTGCATTAAAACTTTAGAGCATGTTTATCCTTTCTGCACTATAGGTAGAATTGCATAAACCCTGAAAAATTCAAATTTACTGTATTTTAGGAGTAGAGTAATTAAATAATACTATATGTATATTATTAGGTTATTTGTCTGTCATCTTCTCATAGAAGACAGTATATATATTATTATTTTACGTGCATATGCATACATTGGTGAGAGCTGAGCAGAGCCGAGTGACTTCGTTCCGTCTTGGTGTCACTTGGCATGGGACGGCCTGACAGCCACTGAGCCGAGGGAGTATTGGATTCCGACTTGATTTATATCTGATATTACACCTTGATTTTATTTTGGGTTTATTTTGCATGTTGGCATAATAGAATAATCGAATCATGGTATCATTCAAAAGCAGTGTTATTAAAATCGGACCGGACCGGCCGGTTGGACCGGAAAAAACCGGAACCAGTCACCTGTCCGGTTTGGTTTGATTGAAATATCACTTCTGAAGTTGAACCGAAAAAACCGAATTAATTAACCGATTTTTATTCAAAAACCGTGAACCAATCATAGAAAAAAACTCGATCTTAAGCATGTTTCACTTTTTCACGCATAACGAGGAGAGAGAGAGAGCAAAAGACCCTCTAGTTTAACAGGGGTGTGATCTTTTGTCACGTGTCACCAGTACTAGTAGTCTAGTATTACTTTTTATCTCATATATTTTTTATAAAAGACTCCTTGTATTTTAAATATTATAAATAAGTCAATGAAGCATACACTACAATTACTTATATTTATATACATATCTTAAAACAATAATAATTATTATTTTATTAATTATATTTTAATGAAATTTGGTACTGAAAAGTTATACATTCATATATCTTTATAACTTAGTAAACTTATCATACACATTTAAAATAGTGAGATGTTATATTTTTCCAAAAAAAAAAAAATTGTCATTTGTTGATAAAAGAAGTAATTTTATTATATTTTGGAGGATAAAATTTTAATTAATCTATAAATTTATAATTATTATTAAATATGTATGTCTTCACTGTATAAAAAAAAATTATTTGTACAATATATATCATAAATATATAAGTAATTAAAAAGTCAGCAATTGAACCGGTTGAACCACCGGTTCGACCAATGAACCATTGAACCGAAGCTTTAGCGGTTCGATGTCCGGTTCGGTTCTGATAACATTGTTCAAAAGTATTATAAATTCTATTAGATATTAATATAGGTTCACACATGTGCATATTTTTAATTGTATTCATTTTATAAATAAAAGTGTTTTGACCGTAGAGGATCCATGAGGGGATAATTCTGGGTCACATATTAGGCGATTCGTCGCTCACCCACAAGTTGTTTCGTGGGTTTTAGGTACAGGTTCTAGCGGTCCGCAGCAGGAGCTGTCCCCGAGGGCCACACCACTTGACCAAGTTAGGGTTAGGCTTTTGATTAGGTTTACGAGTCCCGTATTTCCTGTGTTATATATACGGGCTCGATAGATCATGTATCCCCTTCTATAGATGGTGTTATTTGGATTCGAGATGGATCGAATTATATGTTATGTATGTGTATGTTTATTTATTTGCTATGTGACTGATGCTTGATATTTATATTATATTGCTTCCGCTGCTGTCTGATTTATTATTTATGATTAGCCTTGCGTGCTTAATGATTAATTAAGCACGAGGCGAGGTTGATCACACCTTAATCCAGAATTTTTGGTTTGGGTGTGACAAATCTAACAAATGCAAATGATAGTAACACCAATTAATAAAAGGTACCAAGCAAGGAGGACTTATTGTGAGAAATTTCAGTTTCAAACGATAAGCCGATAGGGAGAAATTCAAATCATATATGCTGTATAATATGCTGTTTTTATATTTTTGAAAAGTCTAACTTTGAAAATAGCTAGAAAATAGCAGAAAAATCCAAATGAAGAAAAATATAAAAATGATTTGGATTTTGGATTTTGGATTTGGACTTTTGATCAGCCTGCACTGGCTGATCTGTCATAGGAGGTCAAGAAGGGATCATAGCCAACTTTAGAAATTCATTCCAAGAGTTTTACTAATCCAAATTTCATGTTCTTTATATGAAAATTCTCAAGACATGGTGTTCTATATGCTGGTAAAGTTTCATAAATTTTGGGACTTCCTAGCTATACCAAACAGTAGCCTAAACACAGGGGTAAACTAGGAACAGTTCTGTCATTTTTGCTGTTTTTTCCCATTTCAAAAACTGAACTTCAAAAATTCATTAAAAATAACAAAAAAAGACAAATTGATCAAAATTTGAGCCTAAACTGCATGAAATTAAATCCTCTATCTGTCTGTCCTATTTATTTTACAAGAATCAGAGTTTATATTCTCTAATTTGCCAGTTTTCAACAGAAGAGTATTTTTGACCCTTTTTGATGACAATTGAGTCAATTAATAGGCTTCATCACTGATACTTTCAAGCTGAAATAAATGGACAGACTCAAACTCATATTCACTAAACAAAGAAGTATACATGATAAATTCAATACCTATGTGCCGATTTGCATAGCCACCTGCAATAATTGAGTCGATTTGCATAGCCACCATGTGCATCGCAAGAGTCATTAAGCTCAGTATCCTCCAATTTTTCCCTGCATTCAATTATCTGCAATCGTTTTTAAGATTTATCAGATGTAATATTTTAGTAAATGAGAAGGCGACAGACTAAATCACAACATAAAAAAGGTGAAATTTCTACCATTTGGAATATAGTGTGTGATCTGCTGCTATAAAGGTTCATGTTAGTCTCTCCTATGTGCCGATGAGCTAAATCAAAAATAAAACACAAGGTGCAATCTGATGAAACATCAAAAAAGACTTAGAATGTAAATGCAATTGTAACCTGTGTATGCTATGAATTACATGCAATCAGACATATGCAAGATATCCACTGTTATGAACTATTTTGAGTTTCTCCCTTTTGAGATTGATTTGTTACAGAGAATGTGGAAGAATGCTATGAACAATTATGAACTATTATAACAAATAAGATTAAATATCAAGAGACAATTACAGAAATTATAGGGAATGCAGGGTTGGTTATCCACTATTATGAACTATTTTGAGTTTCTCCCAAATAATGAAGGGTTGGTTATTCTCACAAACTTTAAGTATTGAGAATCACAAGGCAACCATGCCTTTTTCCAATTTTAATAAAGAAGAAACAAATTGGTTTGTACCTTTGCCTTTTTCAAGTAAACAATCTCTACCTTCTCGGACTCATAGTTCGTCCTTATATCGTTAATTAATTGCCTACCAAAACAAAGTGAAGTCATCTCATGAACTATAAGGCACCAACCAAGCTATTCACATCATAGATTGTATTAGTCAAGTCAAATACCAAGTTATTCACATCATAGATTATATTAGTCAAGTCAAATACCAGTATGAGCTAATTATAACCTTATCATTTTTCTACCAGAGATCATTTTGCCATGTTAGTATCTCTTTCTCAAACATCAAACACAACACAAACATCCAAGTATACTTCCCTTTAAATTAACCAACTACTAAAGATAAATAGAAGGCCATATTTACAATAATCTTCTAAAGACAAATATAGAAACATATATAAACTCCATTTTCTGCACGTTTCTGAAATATTAGCCTAAGTTTAGTTTTTTTTTTTCACATGCATCAACTTTATTAAAGTCCAAAAATTTACAATCCCGGCATGTCCAAAGGCTTCATGAGCATTCCAGTTGCAAACCTTCTGGTATTAATTTAGTACTTTCAATCTGTCATGGCTCCGACTAGCTATTTTTAATAATACTTAACACTTTTTCTAACACTAATTATCAACTAATGTGAAAAGAGAGTCAGACCTCTCTTTACCAGAAAATAATTTTTTTTAAAAAAGAGAGCATTACTGTTACTAGTTCTAATGTGAAAAGTTAGTTACTAGTTCTATCACAGAACAGCCGAAATAAGAGCACCTAAATCAGTCGCAATCTGTCAATTTGTCAATAGCTAAACCAAACAATCGCTAAACCAAACGATCCGAATCTAGTGCCAGAATCGCTAAACCAATTCAATTCAGTGAAATATCTGGAGACGGTGATGCGCTGGGAGGAGAGAGGCGACGGCGAACAATGGAGAGAGGCACCGGAGGAAGGAGAGGCACCAAAGGAGATAGAGGAGATCGGCTCCGGAGGAGGGAGAGGCACGGAGTAGGCAGTGACAAGTCGACAACGAAGGAGAAGGGAGGCGGCCCCTTTCTTGCGCGAACTGGAGGAGAGGGTTTCGATCAGGATGGCGCGTTTTATTTTTGTAGCCGCGCGTTTTTTTCCAAAATTTCAGCGGCATTAATAATTTTTTTTTTCAGAGATCGGTGTTGGCGCCGGTCACTGATATTGTTTGTCGTCTAATTTTGAATTAATTTCTTTTTTTTTTGAAAAAAATTAGTACTAGTGACTGGGACTAACGCCGAACGCTGATACCGGTCACTAAAAATCATTTTTGCTGTAGTGGAATAACAGCCGATTTTTTACCTAGAATTAAAGGATAATTAAATGGACCCGAACAATTATTAACACAATGGTTATATTGGTACACGCCACAATAAATGTTGGAAACAAGCACGCGCGATTGGTAAACTTTTTCTTTTTTTAAATAATATCATATTATTCCGGCCTTGTAAATTTTGAAAACCCTCGAGTAGAACTAGGTTGTTCTTAAGTTCATCAAGTCCATTTGTGAACTCAACTCAAAAATCTATCAGATAATTGACTTCAAATAACGAATCCGAATAATTAAAACTCATCTAACTTACGAGTGATGTGTCTACATGCAAAAATTTTGAAATTTTAAATTAATTTAGTATAGAGTAAATCGGTGAAAATTAGAAGGTTTATAAATTAATTTTAATGCATTTACTTTTTGGACTTTTTTATCACTTGACTCTTTGCAAAATTAATTCGGAAATTTAAAATTTTCGTATGTAGACGCATTACTCATAAGATAGATGAGTGTCAACGGTTCGTCGTTTCACAATCCAATAGGTTTTAGAGTTGAGTTCATAAAGAAATTTGGTGAACTTAAGAACACCCTAATTCTACTCCAAATTTATCTATTTATTGTTTGTTCCATTCAGTGTTTTAAAATGCGGCCGCATATGCCTATGTAGTCGGCAGCCGGGCTCAAAATGTCATGCAGTCTCTTTTATGAGGTTTTGAATATGCGATTGCATGTGCAGATATGCGGGTACAAAATTTAATATTTGTTTGTTTAGTGTTGGACCATCTATAGCAGCCATATCAGTTCTACTAAGCTATTTAGTAATTCCTTTTGAATATCGTCTTGTTTTAGCTGATCTCGATATAGGTGTTTTTTTATGGATTGTCATTTCAAGTATTGCTTCTAGTGATCTTCTTATGTCAGGATATGAATCGAATAATAAATATTCCTTTTTAGGTGGTCTACGAGCTGTTGCTCAATCTATTAGTTATGAGATACCACTAACTCTATGTGTATTATCAATATCTCTACGTGTGATTCGTTTGAATATGAACTTTTATCTTTTTTTTCTTATAGAAATCAAAGACAAAAGAGGTTCAATGTATTAAATAGATATTCCCATTTTTTTTTATTCAGCATTTCAGGTTGATGAGTTAAACCAGATAGTTATATTATGAGTCAAACAAAACAACTTATCCATTTGTAATAAGAAGAAAAAAATCTCATTCCCTGTGTACAAGAATCAAGTTGAAGTAAACATAAGCAGCGTAACTTGTTTACCCTAAGATTCTGAATTTTTTATTAATCATCATATCTTGAAGCGGGTGCAAACAAAAGATCAATTGTATGGAGTTTCTACTACTTTCTTGTATTTATTACTATATCGGCAATCAATCAAAAGTCAATGGACATTTAGGAACACCAAGGTACACAAAAGATTAGTAATCGAGATAATGTAAGATATCAAAAAAGAGGTTTTTTCACATAATACGAATCAAAATAAGGACTTGAAATTGGTAGAAATGATCAAGTAGTACTTCCTATTGTTCTAGCAATAATCTTTTTTGTCTATTTGACTAATTTGCAAAAACATACAATTATTGAATTTTACGATTTCTTCTATTTTTGAAAGATATATAGGTTCAAGTCAAATAAAATTAAAATATGGAATACTTGAACTGAAAAAATTATGAAGACACTTTTTAAGAATACAAATTGTAAAATCATAAACTTTGTAAAGTAAGTTTGAGGCTGTTTAAACTGGGAACAAACGTTTGTAAACTGTTATAATGTTTATAAAATGTTATAACATTTTAAGAATGTCAGAAATGCTGAAATATAGCTGTATCAAATTCAAATTTAATCACAAATGTTGGTAACGTTTGTCAATCGTTACAACAATTTAATTAAATCAGTGTTGTAACGTTTGACAAAAGTTGTAACGCTTTAATTAAATCTGAGCTTCAGAAATTCCTGTTTTTGATCAAGTTTCTACAGTGCAAAACGTTACATAACGTTTTACAATCGTTGGTAACGATTTAGCTAAAGTCTCAGAAAATCAAAACCTAAATCATAATTTGAACTAAAACGTTGTAACGTTTTAAATCAAACAACTCATTAAACATGTGTCTCTATAAATAGGGCTTTATTCCCAAAGCATCTAAGCCGACCCTAATTTTTTAAAATGCGATTTTCTAAGAGCTTTAGTTACTCCATTGGTGTGAGAGCTTAAAACTTTACAATCCCTCAAATAATCTCAAACTCACTTTACTAATCTTGAGTTAGATTAGATTAGAGTGATTTATTGAGTGTTTCTTTTGAGTTTCTAAAACTTTATGACCTTGTTCTTATCTCTAGTTGCCGGTTGACTTCCTGCTTGGATTGTAAGGGCTCAACGGTTCACAAGTTGTAATCCTTTCATATTGGGTAATAAAAAGGCGCACCTAAAAGAGGTTGTGAAGTCCCGAAAACGTAAGCCTTTGTTTTTCCGAACTCCGTTAACATCCCACGTGTCAAATTTTTCTAAACTCAATTATTTACTTTCAATCGCATTTATTTTCAGTTTTTGAGCAATTAGTGGTGCATTTAGTATAACAAAGTGGTATCAGAGCAAGTTACTCAAATTAAGACACACTTAATTGGAGTTAGATCAACTTCACAAATGACACCCTATAGATCCATGAAGGAACCCCTAATTTTTGGTAATACCACCAAAAATTTCATGCATTAGAAGAAAACCACGATTAATTACTTGAATATTCTTGAGATTTAGGATGTGGTTGACAAATGGCATATACCAACATTCACTACCGTTACTATCAGTAGTGCAAATGACATTAAAATCGAGACTCCCGATTCCAAACAAATCACGAAAGACAATGATCTTGCAACAAATGTCATATTTAACTTGGTAAGTGAATCGGTTGCCTCAATTTTTGGTAGTTCCTCAACCGCAAAAGAAATGTGGGATGCTCTTATAAACCGGTATGAGGAAAATATCCAAATTGAATGAACCAAAATAACCAGTTTAGAAGCCAAATTAAAAACCTTTAAGGTTGAAGATGGTGAAAGCATTGAGAATATGTATAATAGATTTATGCATATCCATAATGAATTTACCGAATTGAGATAACTGCTTTCTAACAATAAAATTGTAGGGAAGCTATTGAGGGTGATGCTCATGAGGAATAGATTGTCACACCCCATGACAACTCGTCACGTATTTATACGTAAGGCGTGAGCATGTTACACACATCATCAATAAAATTTTAATAAAATATATATACTGCCACAAATATATATATAAATCACACAAGTATTTTGATACAAAGAACATAAATGGACATGGTTATTATATAAATGTCTCATAACTATGTTCATTATATGTATTCAAACAAACAAAATAAACAATCTAAGTGGCAATAAAATAGTTATCCTCGCTTTGCCTTCTCATTTTATTCCTCACCTCGCCTAGTCACGTTGTCTTCGTCACCTGGAACCCACATAAATAAAGTGGTACGAATGAGAGCTCAAACAAAAACTCTCCGTGCGGATTTTTAGTTCCAGCCCGGATCTTTGTGAAATTAACTTTATATATCAAATATAAATTTCTCATTCAAATTCAATTAATGAAATCTATCAAATGATGCACCAATTTAGTTATGTAATCAAAAACATCTATTTTCCCTTTTTAATTCACATTTCTTTCGCCTGACTAAGCGGTGCATCCAGCTTTCCGCTAAGTCTTAGTTGTCTCACTAGGTGGTGCATCTGGCTTTCCGCTAGGTCTTGACTATCTCATTAGACGGTTAGGGGTGTTCAAATGGTTCGGTTTATTTGGTTTTGAACCGAACCGGTAAGATTCGGTTTAAATGGTTCGGTTGTTCGGTTGAATTGGTTCAGTTCGGTTGATTTTGTGACTTAGTTCGGTTTAAATGGTTCGGTTCGATTTTGATTTCTCAAAACCGATTAAACCGAACCGACCGATTTTATTGATAGGGTCAAGACTTCTAGTATTATTTTGGTTCATTAATCAAAACCGAAGTTTAAATTGGTTCATTAATCAAAACCAAAGTTTAAATTGAGTATTATAGATGTATTGAGTTTTGATTTTTGAGAAAGTTCGGTTCAACCGAACAAACCGAAGTTTAAATCGGTTTAAATGGTTCGGTTTTAATTCGGTTTGCTATTTTAGTTCGGTCGGTTCGGTTGGATTTTCAAACTTCGGTTTTAAGTTTGGTTTGATTATTTTAGTTCGGTTTAAACCGAACCGACCGTTTGAACACCCCTATAGACGGTGCATCCGGCTTTCCGCTAAGTTTTGACCCGTGACAGGACCGCTTTTGCCTACAGTCACGTTAACGAGGGGTCTAGTCAAACACCAGACCCAATGTATACATTCCAATATGTAAAACATATCAGCCCATGTTCACTGATCGTATCCTAGTCTTTTCTATTCATATATAGCATGTTCATTTCAAAAATCCATTACAATAAAAATCATGGCATCTTTCCTTAGATTCCAATGCATCATTCATCACATAACTATAGAATAAATATTTAACCAAACGGTAAAGTAATTTAACAACTATCCAGGAAATACACCGCACCTGAAATTCCGTGGGCTCCTGGAACATACTCTTCACATTCGACACGTTCCTCAATCTCTAGATATGAACCTAAGTTATTCAGTTACTAACATAAATTATTTTCGTTTCCAAATAATAAATATTTATAATAAGTAATTATTTAAAGATTAAAATATTCAGATTGTAAAGATAGAGAGTGTGAAATACGAAAATATATGATAGAGAGTGTGAAATGAATTGTGACAGTGACTATAGTTTACAAGTGAAAAGTAATTTCTGGAGAGGTTTAGATACTTCATATATTTTAATGTAAACAATGTTGAACATAAGTTTTATATTTAAAATTAGCAGATTACGATGAATATACAGAAATAGATAATAATAGATAAATATCACATACCTATAGAAGTAATGAAGAACGAGAGGTCAGACCGGATCAAAACAGAGGGAAATTGTTGTTCACGGTTACTGTTTACACGAGTTACTATTCACGAGTCAAGAGAAGAGGGTGAGTGTGTTTTGTGGAGAGAGAGAGACTGCATGTTAATATAATTAATGACTAGTCTTCATGAATAGATGCAATTGCACCCTTTGGCTGTTTAAAAGGTTCAATATGAAATGGTGCCAGTAAAAATGCTGCTTAGGAAAAGATAAGGACAGCAAAGAAAATTGGATTCGGCCAGTAAAGGATTGATTTTCGAATATGGGCTGGGATTTATTTAAGGAAATATGGGCTTTATAATATTAATTAATTAAATTGGGCTGAAGATAAATTAGAAAATATGGACTGCAGAGAATCAATTGGACTATGGTCTAAGTTGTACTTTAATTTAAATTTACATGGTGTTACATAGATGGTCCGGATTGGTGAGTGCCCTTGAAGCAATCCAAAGCACACATGACTCATTCACACCGGATGACCTCTGTGAACACTTCCGGAGCTTTGAAGAGAAACTTCGACAATCTGGAGAATTAAAGCAAAACTCAAAATAAAAAACCGTAGCTTTCCCGGTACAAAATCGTAACTTCCCTAGCTCCTCAAATGCCCGTCAATAAAATGACCAATTCATCAATAAAATTGACCATGAATCATCCAAAGATGCCATTCTCTTATCCAAAATTTTCCAAGGAATGCTTGATTTTGAAAAGAAATTCAACAAGGAATGAGAAGAGAAAAGTAAAAGAGTAATGTGCTTTGCTTGGCATAGAGAAGGGCACACTATCCAAACATGCTTCAAACTATTTCCACAATTGAAGAACACGGATGGTGAAGGGCAACAATATAGAAGGCCAAGGCAAAAGTATGAAGGGTTCAAAGGCAAAAAGAAGGCCAAAGAAATGCAAGCCTTGTTTTCCGATGAGAGCGAGGAGGATCAATCCAACACGGAGTCAGAAAATTAACAAGAGATCAACCTTGCATTGATAGCAACTGTAGATGAAGGTCCCTCAACAATCGACATGGTCTCAATTATTGCAAGCAAGAATATCACCGATGAGACCACTATCAACTTTCTCATGGATCTTGCTAAATCAAGAAACACCAAGAAGATAGATAATGAAGTCAAAACCTCAACAAACTCTGCTAACGAGGTACATTCAAATCTTAGTCTTGATGGTTATTGTCACACCCCAGATTTTTACTATCCGGAGCGTGATTATATAAGCATCTTCACACCTTCCTTGGCCTGTCAACCTACGTCGCCAACAGAAGTGAAAACAAAAATAACAAAACGGAGTCAGCTACAAAGCTCAGTAACCGGTTATTTAACGACGCGCTTCTCTATAATAGACTTAATTTAACAACCATTCAAATAGACCGGATTAATCCACACAAATACACATCAAATTATGCACGCATATTTAACTAGCAATAGCACGTCGGTCTAGGTTATTCATAAAACCAGTCATATCATATTCACACATGTGTAATCCCTGTCACAGGCGATTCCCACATTCTCATAACACAATTCCTTTAATCCGCCAATCCAATGGGAAATCCATCCAACATTGGAAGGCCGCCAACCCACTGGGAAATCCATCCAACAGTGAGAGGCTACAATCACATATCAAATTCCAACCTCAGACCCGCTATCCCATTAAATATGCCATCATAATTCAATATGCAATACCAATATTCAAATCAACCATACAAAACGAAAACACAGTTATAGAGAAGTCCGGTTACCTGATAGCGAGATATTCAGAATTTCCAATCGAATTGCAACAATAGATCAAAATCACTGCGACGTAGTCGGGTTCGAATCGGGCATTCAATAATTGATATCAAAACATCAACAAAATATTTCTTCTATATATATCTCTATTTATCAAAAATAGAGAGGGTCGGATCCAAACAGAAAAGAGGAGAGCGAATTCATATGAGTTTAATCAAATCATTTGAATTTGGTGGTGTAAGTCAGAATAGATGGGAGTGTAATTTGCGGCAAAGAATAATTAAAAAGAGACGGTTAGGTTATGATTCACAATGATCTATATGGCAGCGTATTTAATATATACAGATGGTTTAGAAGGTCGGTCAGGGAGGGGGCGGGATTTTGGGGAGCATGAGACGCGTCTCATTAACTTTTTTTTCATAATTTAGAAATAAGCTTGATTAGATTTATAATTAAGGAAATAAAGTAAACATAGAAGCTTGTAGCGCAAATCTAAGTTTTAAGAATAAAACGTAAATGGAAATTTTATTATTTCATTCTTCTTCTAACAAAAACTAAAATCTTTATATATTATAAAAATGTCTTGTAAACAAATAATAATTACTTAATTTTTCAGAATGTTACAGTTATGAAATCAAACTTGAATTGGAAAATGAAAATGAGGGTGGTGAAGAATTTAGTGGAATAATTGATGATGCCAATTGGATAATTATCAATGAGACAAGCAATTTCACAAATGAGATTCTAACACGGTATGATGATGAACCTAGGTGGCAATCTCTTCTTGATGAATCCAATATAACCTTGGTTAAAAATGAAGGTATTATTCAAAAATTAATTGCTAAAAATAACATGTTAGAATATGAACTAGGAATTTAAGAACATCGCACTTAGGTAAAATTGGCATATTGAAAGTTAAAATTCAAATCTTAGAGACCGAAAATAGGGCATTAAGATCTCCTAGAGAATTTTCAAATGTTACTAGTCTTGATCCTTACTATGTGAATAGTTTGATCAATGGCCAATCTTATCGCAAAATGGATAAAATTGGTCTTGGATTCGAGAAGGGTCAATACTCATTTGAATCTAACCACATACAAGGCCCAAAAGAAAATGGGGGACATACTCAAACTTTAAACACAAAAAATTGAAACTTAAGTTTAATTGTGATCAATATTCAACTTATCAATTTTTTACCAAAAATGGTAAAACTCCTTGAACAAGGAGTCACTCGAAGTAAAGTTTTCTCATACCTCAAATGCTAAACAAGATCAAAAGTCACCAAAAATTATGCATTTAGGTACAAGTACAACAATAAAAATTATAAGAACAAAAATAATTTTCAAAATAGTGATAGGAACACTTTTAATCCAAAAGGGTCAAACAAAACTTATTTTAAAGGACCCGATGGATGATTTTATGAACTCAATAATAAAAATATTTTACAAAATCAAACTCAAAGAAATGATTTAATAAGAGATGTTCCCCAACATCACAATAGAATTGAGTCTATCAAAACCACAAGTGTCTCATCTAGAGTTGCAAATAGGTCGTGTGGTAGTCTTAAGAGTAGTTTGCATGAAGTTAAGTACCAATACCAATCCACTTTCAAACAAGGTTCTACCACTCAAAAACAATCAATTACATTGTGTAACTATTGTTGCAAAATTGGTCACACCTCTTTAGAGTGTAGATTTAGGAATGCAAACAACAACCTAAATGTTGTTTGGGTTTCTAAAACTAAACTAGCTTAGATTCACACTTAATCTTTCCTACACTAGTCAAATTGCCAAAAACAAAGGGGGAGATTAAAACAAGATATATGCTAGTTACTAACTCAACAATAACTAATATATACTTTGTAGGTGTGTTTGATTACTACTCAAAAGGAACGTGCTTAGATCATTAATAGTGGATGCTCACACCATATGGCCGGTGATAAATCTATTTTTAAATCTTTAGAACTACATGATGGAGGCATGGTTACCTTTGGTAATGATCAAAGAAAGAACTATATTATTGGAGTAGGCTCAATTGGCAACCAACACTTTACCATATCCAATGTATACCTTGTTGATGGGTTAGACTATAACTTAGTGTTACTAAGGTATGTGACTCCGGATATTATGCTAAATTTGATATTGATTTTTGTCACATAGTTAGGTCTTTGGATGATGCTTTAATATACTCGGGTAAAAAGAAAGAAAAATATTTATTACTTGTATTTTACCCATTTTGATTTCGGAGAGACATGCCTAAGTGTCATATCAATGGCATCGTAGATTAAGTCATATTTCAATTGATACCATTAGAAAATTGGTTAAATTAGACCTTGTACGCGGGTTACCAATCCATAAGTTGGAACTTGAAGGACTATGTGATGCATGTGTTCAAGGTAAACAAACCAAAAGTAGTTTTAAATTCAAAGACATGATTTCAACCGATCAACCCTTACAAATGAATGATCACTGTCTTGAAACCCAACAACAATACCTAGCAATGTAAAAAGGGTTCCAAGACCTCAAGAAGGGGCAAATAAGAATACAAAAACAATTGCTACAACACGCCAAGGCCCTTAACGCACTTGAGGAGGCTCAATCAACCCTCTCAAACCGATTCGTCAAGCAATATGGTGCCTTGGGCCCGGCTCGATAATGTGTGAATATTGTAGAAGATGAAATTCTCGAGGATGAAGAAGAAAATGAAGAAGAAGAGGCGGAAGATGAAGTAGAAGAGGAGGAAAATGAAGAAGAAGAGGCGGAAGATGCGCGTGATGACAACATGGACGACGAGTAGCTATCTTTAATTTTTTTTTTTTAAATTTAAATTAATTTCAAACTAAAATTTGCTAATTTGGTTGCTATGCATGAACTTTTCTCTTAGTTGCATGTTTAATTTGAACTTTAATTAGCTTGAATTGTAGTTTAATTGTTTTAATTGCTATGTGTTGTTTGAATTTATTGAATTGTAGATTTTATGCATTATGGATTATTTAGGGGTTTAAATGCAAATTTGTTAATTGCTTAAATTGCTATATCTTGGATATTTGGTAATTGTTGTTGATATGCAAGAGATGTAGAAAATTCTATGAATTGCATGAATTGTTAACTTGTCAAGGGTTAAATTGCAAAATTGTTAAATGCGTAAACTTGTATATCTTGAAACCGTTACAAGTGGTATGAGATGTTGAAATGCATGAATTTAATTGTTATATATGAATTGTGACATGCATTGTGAGGATTTTCGATTAACAATCCTTGATTAAAATTGCGAATTGAAATGAAATTGTCAATTGTGTTTATCATAACATGTGAGATTAATCCCTCAATTTTATGTCATTTGTGATTTATTGGTATTAAATTGTAAATTAAGGAGGAGTGCATATTTTGAGGGAGAGCACTTTGAATTTGTGCTAATTTTTATCTCTTTCGTCGATTTCCAAAAGGGGGAGAAATTCCTAGACATACAAAATAACAATTGGGTAAACCAAATTGGGAAAAAAATATGATTTGTGCACTTACTCGCATTGTATGTTTTTGCAAATCGTCAAAAGGGGGAGATTGTTGTTCTAGCAATAATCTTTTTTGTCTATTTGACTAATTTGCAAAAACATACAATTATTGAATTTTATGATTTCTTCTATTTTTGAAAGATCCACAGGTTCAAGTCAAATGAAATTGCAATATGGAATACTTGGACTGATGAAATCATGAAGACACTTATCAAGAATACAAATTGTAAAATTATAAACTTGGTAAAGTAAGTTTGAGGTTGTTTAAACTGGGAACAAACGTTGGTAATGTTTGTAAAACGTTGTAATATTTTCAGCTTATCAGAAACGCTAAAGTAACAGCTTGATCAAACTCAAAAAGATCGTAAAATGTTGGTAACGTTTATAAAACATTATAACGTTTTAAGAATGTCAGAAATACTGAAGTACAGCTGTATCAAATTCAAATTTAATCACAAACATTGGTAACGTTTGTCAATCGTTACAACGATTTAATTAAATCAGCGTTGCAACGTTTGACAAAAGTTGTAACGTTTTAATTAAATCTGAGTATCAGAAATTCATGTTTTTGATCAAGTTTCTACAGTGCAAAATGTTACATAACATTTTACAATCATTGGTAACGATTTAGCTAAAGTCTCAGGAAATCAAAACCTAAATCACAGTTTGAACTAAAACATTGGTAACATTTTAAGTCAAACAGCTCATTAAACAGCTGTCTCTATAAATAGGGCTTTGGGCTTTTTTCCCAAAGCATCTAAGCCGACCCTAATTTTCTAAAACACAATTTTCCGAGAGCTTTAGTTAGTCCATTGGTGTGAGAGCTTAAAACTTCAAAATCCCTCAAACTCACTTCACTAATCTTGAGTTAGATTAGGTTAGAGTGATCTATTGAGTGTTTCTCTTGAGTTTTTAAAACTTTGAGACCTTGTTCTCATCTCTAGTTGGCCGGTTGACTTCCCGCTTGGATTGTAAGGGCTAAACAGTTCACAAGTTGTAATCCTTTTGTATTGGATAATAGAAAGGCGCACCTAGAAGAGGTTACAAGCCCTGGAGACGTAGGCCTTTGTTTTGCCGAACTCCGTTAACATCCCGCATGTCAAATTTCTCTAAACTCATCTATTTACTTTCAATCGCATTTATTTTCAATTTTGGAGCAATTAGCGGTGCATTTAGTATAACACTTCCCTACGATGCCGATCTAGAGTATGCTCTACTTCATTTATTAAAGAAATAACTATCAAGAACGAATTAATCTCTTTTTTTTTCTGAAGTACCTTCCCTTGAGGAAAAAGAAGAGAAAAAAGAAAGAAATGGAATGTCATATATGGAATGAATAATAAAAAAATATTTCTTTATTCTTTCTTCCATATTCATACATATACAATTCTTATCATGATTCATGAACTAATGCCTAATTCTTTCTATTTATTGATATAACGAGTATTTTATTTAAAGATTCAGTTATTACCGAACAAAGAGAGATTCTCATTATAAGATCAATTCGGAAGTAACTTTTTTATTATTCCAGCAGACAAAGAAAGATGTATCTTTATTCTGTCTACCCCAAAGAAAGATGTTGATAATACCAAACTAGTCCTTACATTTTTTGTGGCCATAGAGGACCTGTATGAACCTAAGGTTTCATATACGGTTTTGAAATAACGATGTTATTTTCAACTATGATTATCTAATAATTCAATCATAGTTGATATAGTTGAAGCACAGTCCAAATATTATTTTTGGGGGTCGAATATGTGGCATCAGGCTATAGGCTTTCTAGTTTTTCTAATTTCTTCCCTAGCCAAATGTGAGAGATTGCCCTTTGATTTACCAGAAGCAGAGGAGGAATTAGTAACAGGTTATCAAACCAAATATTCGAGTATCAAATATGCTCTCTTTTATCTTGCTTCTTACCTAAATCTATTAGTTTCTTCATTGTTTGTCACAATTCTTTACTTAAATGGATGAAATTTCTCTATTCCATACATATCTATTCCTGAACTTTTCAAAAAAAATAAAATGGTTGGAATTTTTGGAGTGACAATTGGTATCTTTGTTACATTAGCTAAGGCATCTTTTTTTTTCTTAATTTCTATCACAACAAGTTGGACTTTACCTAGAATGAGAATAGACCAGTTATTAAATCTTGGATGGAAAGTTCTTTTACCTATTTCTCTAGGTAATATGTTATTAACAACTTTTCTCACTATAAATAACAAAATACGATAACAAGATTCTCGATTCATAATCTCTCTCAAACAAGAGAAAGAAACTCTAATTTTCTCATTAATATTTACAATATGTTCCCTATGGTAACTGGGTTCATGAATTACGGTCAACAAATAATACGAGTTGCAAGGTACATTGTTCAAAATTTCATAATTACCTTATCCTACACATATTGTTTACATGTCACTATTCAATATCCTTATGAAAAATCGATCATGTCAGAGCGTTTCCATGGTCAAATCCATTATGAATTTGATAAATGTATTGCTTGTGAAGTATGTGTTCATGTATGCCCGATAAATCTACCCGTTGTTGATTGGAGATTGGAGATTGGAAAGAGATATTAAAAATAAACAATTGCTTAATTATAGTATTGATTTCGGGGTTTGTATATTTGCGATAATTGTGTTGAGTATTGTTTTTTTATCAATGACTGAAGAATATGAACTCTCTATTTATAATCATCATGAATTGAATTATAATTAAATTGTTGTAAGTCAGTTACCAATCTCCATTATTGGAGATTACACAATTCAAATTGTTATGAATTCAACTCAAATCCAAAGAGACAGAGAATTCCTTTGATTCAAGAATGATTACTAATTACTAAGATTTTTTTTTGGTTAGTCAATAACTACAAAAAAAAACTAATAACTATTGCTTGTCGAAAGTATTGAAACTGAGAATCTATTTTTCGTAATGGGATGATTTCGAAATATACAATTTGAACCACTATGCAAACTAGTCTTCTTTGGATAAAGATTCAATTTACATTAATCCATATTCCCATTTCATTCTATGACAAATGGATCATAAACTATATATATTATATACAAGAAGAAAAGATTGTAACCTCTTTTCCTTTCATGGACCTTTTAGTACGGTTATGATATATTTTAAGTTCTTTGTTCTTTTTTTATATACATAATGGATTTACCTGGATCAATACATGATATTATTGTGATACTTCTGGGATCATTTCTTGTATTAGGGGGTCTAGGGGTAGTATTACTTACCAATCTAATTTATTCTGCCTTTTCGTTGGGATTGGTTCTTATTTCTATATCTTTATTCTATATTTCATTGAACTCTTATTTTTTAGCTGCCACACAGCTCCTTATTTATGTCGGAGTCATGAATGTATTGATCTTATTTGTTGTAACGTTCATGAATGGTTCAGAATATTCCAAAGGTTCCTATCTTTGGACCAATGGAGATGCGGTTACTTCACTGGTTTGTACAACTATTCTTTTTTTCACTAATGACTACTGTCCCAAATACATCATGGTACGGGATTCTTTGGTGTCACACCCCAAATCCACCGGGTCTGACAGCCTGCCGCGTGTATTTATCTAGTGTCACATATACACGCGAGGCAGTGGATCTTTTATATGTATTACCAATATCCTCATTTGCTGCGTCCGTGTAATGAACCTGAAAATAATCGGGGAGAGGGGGTGAGAATAAATTCTCAGTACGAATTTTGCCACAGTTATATTATTGGACTTGCAATCAAACTCCATATTCAAAAATGAAACCCAAACAATAACAATGCAAACAGATATATATATAATCATAAATAACAGAATGCCAATGCTCGACAACAGTTTATCAGATGAATCACAGTTAACGGAATTTCCAAGATGAATTTCAAACACAACATATATTTTGGCTTAACTCAATTCAATAGGGCTTGTAGCAATTACAGATGTTCTTTCGAGCTGGACCCTTTATCAAACTCACATCTGTAGGGTTACTGACACCTACAGATGGCCCACCGAGCTGGACCCTTTATCTGACACCCATCTGCAATTGCTTGGCTTAACAGTTATTAAGGTCTGGTTCAAGTCACATAAAGAAAATTCTCTTGAGATGTCGTTTCCAATATTCGCAATATTCAATTGACCTTCCAAATGCATTAACACGTAGGAGAATGCCACCGAGCCATAGACGTTACACAAGTCACCCACGATTTCCAATCACATCTCATAACATAATCACCCTCCCTCGTCCCAACCGGTACTGGGAACATCGAGGGCCGTTCACCTAAGGCCATTAGGATCCTGGGAATCCAAGTCAGCATACAGCCCGACTTGACAAATTCATTGGATCCAAGTGCTTAACTTCGTAAATCCATTCACATACATATCAAATCAAATCGTGGTGACTTTCAATCAAGATCAGATCATAATAGATCGACACAACCTATAACCATACCAGCATGCAAATCATTCAAGTCACATCAATTCGAGTTTAATTTGATTGGGCTATGCAAATGTTTTACACAATTCAATGATGCAATCAATGATATTCAACATGACAAACGAATACACAGTTTAATTCCTGAAAATAAAGTATCAAACAAGTCCAAGAATCCCGCACCTGATTACGAAGAGCGTATCGCGCACTTAAGGTTCAGACGTCTTGAGAGGTCCCGCGAAATCGTGCTCAATCGAGCCTACGCCTATATTAACATATACATACGTGGTTTAATATTTGTTCGACTATCACTATGTTTACTCGAGTCATATTAGTTTAAATCATACTTTCCTTGACAAATTATAATCTCATACAATTTACCATTGGGTCCTATAACCCATATACATTTTCCACACATCGGAACAATTGCACAAATACCCATTTAATTATTCATTTCTCTAACTCCACAAACCCTAATTCGATTTAACCCAAAATAATTTCAGATTTTGGAAGGGAGAAAAACTTGTAGGTTAACACCTCTATTTGTTGGATCAAACTAGATAAATCACAATTCTTTGCAAATTTTCGGATTTGGACCAACCCTAGATGGAAAATCAAGGTTTGGATGGAATCGAGAAAGAAATTACCAAATTAATCACATGGAAGCTCAATGGAGATGGATTATTCACCATTTACACAACAATTTCGAATTTGAGCAAAAACCCTAGCAATGGAGATGAACTCAGATTTTGAGAGAAGAGAAGAGGAAGAACTTACCAACGGGAGAGCTAGATGGGGACTAGGGAGAGATATTCAACCGATTTCAAATCCCTCACTTTAATTTCTCACTTGTTTTGATGGATTTTAGAGGGAGAAGAGGGTCTCTCTCTCTTTTTCTTTCTTCTGGACGGAACACACAAGGGAAAAGGGGAAAGGATGGAGAGAAAGAAGGAGAGACAACAGGAATTTTGCTAAATAGACCCTCACACTGTCGGATAAAACGTTACAACGTTTTAGTAAATCGTTATGACGATTCAGCTGGTGAAAAACGCAGGAAATAGTGTATAAAACGCATACTTTGGTGTATAAAACGTTATAACATTTTCTGAAAACGTTATGACGTTTTAATTGAATCCAGCCTTCATAAAATTACCATTTTTAATCAAGTTTTACAGTGAAAAACGTTACGTAACGTTTTACGAAATTTTTTTTTTTTTTTTTTTTTTTTTTTTTGCAGATGTAACATTTGGACTACAAGATCAAACCAAATTATAGAACAGGACCTCATAAATAACGTTCAACAAATTGGGATTCATTTAGCAACATATTTTTTTTCTTTCCTTTGAACTCATTTCTATAATTCTCTTAGTTTCCTTGAGAGGTGCAGTTACTATGGCTCGACAATAATAAATACTTCGAACGATTTCAAAGTCTTAGAATTCTCAATTCTAAATAAAAAAAAATCTAAATTTTTAGTCCTTTTTTATTTTTTTACCTTATCTTAATCTCTTTTCCTATATTTCATTTCCTAAAAAAAAAGGTTCAATTCTATTAAATTTAAATCTAATCAAAAAAATTAAATTCATTATTTGAGAAATTCATTACCTTAATATATCTTTATTACCTTATTAATAATTGATAATAATAAATTAAAAAATTTTGAATTTTTATATTTGACTTAAAGTCTTATTGTCTGATTTCTTATTTATTTTTTACATTATTTTTGAACTTAAAATATTTTTATAATAAAGAATAAGAATAGGTGAATCAAAATTTCAGGAAATGAAAAAAATATGAATTAACAATTAATCTTCTTAATATCTTATGGAATATATATATCAATATGCATGGATAATATCTTTTTTTCATTTCCAGTTCCGATATCTATAGGGCCTGGACTTTTACTTATTCCGACAACAATAAAAAATATTTGTTGTATATGGGCTTTTCCAAGTATTTTCTTTTTAATAATAACTATGATATTTTTCTTGAATTTTTCTATTCAATAAATAAACGGGAGTTTGATTTATCAATACTTATGTTCTTGAACCATTAATAAGGATTTTTCTTTAGAATTTGGATATTTGATTGATTCACTTATCTCAATTATGTTAACAATTATTACTACTGTTGGAATCACAATTCTGATTTACAGTGACAATTATATGTCTCACGATCAAGCATATTTGAGATATTTTGCTAATTGAATCTACACGGAACCAAAAGTTAATATGTATTATGTGGACCCAACTCAAATCTCAAATTTAATATGCATTGTGCGAATTTATAATTGTTGCATACAAAATTTGTTGTTTATGCAGAAAGCTGGTTTAATTATTGTTGTGAAGCAGTTAGTAGGTTTGATTGTTATGCAAAATTTATTGTATTTTCATATATAATAAGACACACTTTATGTTGTTTATGTGCAAATAAATTTAATACATGCATATGAATATGCATATATATATGAAGAGGGAGATCCAATTACATCATTTTATGGTGACACATCTTGACACCATATGTTATTTACTATTTATTTAGACTTTTTCAAAATCAATGTTTTTCAATGGTTTAGAATTGTCTGAAAATAACAATTTTGTACATATCTTAATAAATAGTCAAACAATTCCAAAAAAAAAAAAAAAATTTGGTATCCAAGCACATTTTAATATGGAGATCATGTTGAATGGTTGGGATCAAATATTTGGACTTTGAAATCACAAAAATGACTTATAAACAAATGGTGTCAATTTGTGTCACCATACAATAGTGTAATTGAATCCCTCATTTATGAATTCTCATTTAAAATCCGCATATATATTCAGCTGCATACTGCATATGCAATATGTAGTAACTTTCCGCATGCATGAACAAAACTGCATTTTAAAATATTAGTTCCATTAGAATTTACTTTCTATTTATATATTTTTCATTTATTTTTTAGAGAGCACCTAGCTATCCCTCCGTAACAATCCCTCATTTCATCCCTCAATCATTAACTACTTCGATAACTACTAACTACCTAGGGGGGCCACTTACTATTTGGGAACCACATAATATTTGAAAGATTTTACAACTGGCGCGCTCAAGTATTCATCTATAATGCATCAAGTATTCATCTATAACACATCAAGTATTCATACCTAATATATCAAGTATTTTTTTTAAAAAAAACTAACACGTTTTTAGAGGTGGGATTTTTTTTGTTCGTTCAATTTAATCAATATTTCTGACGATCGGTGAGGAATTTTGCAAATCTAAAACCACGAATGTTTTTTACATAATTTTATCTTTAAAATGAGATCCATGATGATATACTTTTGAGTTGTCTGTTGTACAAGTATTCATCCTTATCGAGAAAGTATTCATCCTCGTCGTGCAAGTGCAAATATAAAAACTGGATACATCACTCATCCATTTTTTACACATTTTTAGAGGTGATTTTTTTTCTCCATTCAATCTAACAAATATTTCTGACGATCTGTGAAGAATTTTGCAAATCTAAAACCAAGAATGTTTTCTACACAATTTTATCTTTCAAATGAGATCCATGATGACATACTTTCGAGTTGTCCATTGCACAAGTATTCATCTCTTATTGAGAAAGTATTAATCCTCGTCGTGTAAGTGCAAATATAAAAACTGGACACATCACTCATCCATCTTTTACACATATTTAGAGGTGGGTTTTTTTTTCTCCGTTCAATCTAACCAATATTTCTGACGATCTGTGAAGAATTTTGCAAATCTAAAATCACAGACGTTTTCTACACAATTTTATCTTTCAAATGAGATCCATGATGACATACTTTCGAGTTGTCCGTTGCACAAGTATTAAAATCTTGTCACGCAAATATTCATACCTAAGATATTAAATATTCATTTATACACATTGAAGTATTCATTCATATATCTCTATTTTTTTTTTCAAAATTTGTTTTTATGTCATTTATTGAATATGCAGTGGCCTAATTCATCATTAATAAAGTTTTTTTCTTTGCAAAACTTGCTACTCTATGAGGAAGGGGAACATAAACATGAAAGGGATTAATTGCATATACATATACAAAATTATTTTTCTACGATCAATAGTGACGGATCTGACCTGGTACAGACGTGCTCTAGTATTCATTCATACACATTGAAGTATTCATTCATACACGTTGAAGTATTCATTCCTGGCAAAGGCGTGCTTGATTGGAATGGAGTGACGGATGATCTCCGGTAGAACGTTCGTTGGAGCGGGAGCAGCAGGCATAGAGGAAAAAAACCGAGGCGAAAGTGTAAGAGGGAGGGAGCTTATTGTATTTACCATTTCAAGGTGGGAGAGGGTGGGAGGTGGGAGAGGGAAGGGAGCTTTTCGATGGAAAAACGGAGGCGGAGGAGGAGGTGCGAGAGGGAGGTAGAGGCGAAGGTGAGATGAGGTGTGGGAGGCGAAGGTGAGAGAGGGAGGTGGGAGGCAGAGGTGGGAGAGGGAGATGGAGGCGGAGGTGGGAGAAGAAGATGGAGGTGAAAGAGAAAAATAGAGGTGGAAGAGAAAGAGAAAAGAAATAAAGATTGTTAAAAATAGTAGTTATAGTTATAGTTAAAATAGAAAGTTAGTTGGGGATGAATAGGTGGGGAAAATTATAATTACTCTATTTTTTATTAATATATAAAAAAAAACTTGTATAATAAACTAGAAAGTCTCTACTATAAAATTCAAGCTTACTATAAAACAAAATATAACGAATAGAAGGGAAATTTTACAAACTTCCCATCTTTTAGAAAAGATCAAACAAAATATCTTCTCACTAAATTTCTTGACAAAATGGCCTTGTAGACCCCAAACTTTCCTTTCCTTCTCCTCCCCTCTCTCTACGTTACTCTCTCCCACTCTCTCTCAATATTAATTACCCTCCTTTCTTGTAGACTTTAATTTATAATTCCTCATATGATAGTAAATATAATATACAAATTTCTTCATTACATTGCCCTCCGAAAAGAAATCAAATCCTCTGCCCCCCGGGGGGCAGGAATCTCCTGCCCCCAGAGTCTCTGCGCAGTGGGACCGGGGTGGGACCATTACTGTTTAAGGGTTTAATTTTTGTTACTGTTTTTAAATGGGGTCCCACCCGCAGAGACTCTGGGGGCAGGAAATTCCTGCCCCCCGGGGGGCAGACGATTCGGTCTCCTCCGAAAATACCACATACAGTATACAAATTATAATTTCATGTTTTATGCAATTATTTTATGTTTTACGTTTTTTCTTGCTATTCAGTGATGGTATGTGATAAATAAGCTGAACAAAATTAGAAAAATAATGTGTCTTAAAGTAGTACTATATTAACTTCAATTAATATTGGTGCAAAATACAAGACAATGTTCCTAAGCTGTTATATATTTTTTAGAATAAGAATAATTATGGATATATTTTGCTTCAAATTACATCAATTGAAGTTAAACTAGTCATCAAGGATTGTTTTAAGGTAAGATATTTCAATTGACCTCCTTTACTGTTTTCTTTTGTCCGTTTTCTTGAAAGAATTTTCTGTTCCAATTTTCTACGAGATAGATAATAGGAGAAAGATGAACTTAAATAAGGTTTCCAGAACATGGCTATATTTCCAATTAAAAAAAGTACACAAAAGAGTTTTCTTTTTAGTTGGGTCATTTTTTTTTAGATTATTTAGCTGATCTACTTTAATCTTTGCGCTATGTAAAGAACTAAACTAATCTTCAACTCAGTATGGTGCAAAAGAGTTTTTCTGATAGCCAATTCATATATGTATCGGACCTGTTTGTAAAGAAAAAATATTGATTACTGTGGTACTGAATTCTTTTTTTAGTCATGTTCTGTCTAAAATGACCTTCTATCAGAGGCCCAGGTAAATTTATCATGATCTAAACCCAAATTCACTAATATGATCGCATTCAGTTAATTATAAGGGACTGACACAACAACAACAACACATAGAAGGCCGGGGTACATATGGAATTGGACAAAATAATGTTTTAGAGGGTATAAACAAAAGGGCACTATAGATGAGAGGGGTCTCTTTTACAGTAGGCTATCTTGTACAGAATAATGTTTCATATTTTGTCACATAGAGGGAATAGTAGTAGTTAGTTTTATATTTATTTGTTGTAACAGGGATATGCGTCCTTTGGTACCAGTCTTGCTGGTATTTTTTTTATCTTTTTTCCTTAGTACCAGTCTTGCTGGTATTTTCTTAACCTTTTTTTCTGTGTTAGGAATGATATGTAAGCTTATATTTTAATGTGCTTAGAAACAATATGTAAGGTTTTTGAAGATTGTCTATTATGTGAATGATTGGAATACACAATTTCACTTTAAAGGTGAGTGATAATCTATATGCAGCCGTGCAACTGGATCACACAATTTCACTTGTTTGGTGATCAGCACATGTTCATCTACTTACCTAGTAGATAGTGCCGGCCCTGGCCTTGGGCCTGGGCCCCAAATTTCAAAGGGCCCCGAAATAAATAAAAATATATATATATATGTTAAAAACTTAAAAGGTAGAAAGGAAATCTAGTTTAACGAACAGTCGACGGCTCAAAAAAAATATATTTGTTTTTTGTCATTTCTTCAATCTCGCCCAAAATTAAGAAAGGTTTACAATTATTTCGTTATTTCCTTTTTTTTCATTTCTTCGTATCTTCACCCAAAACGTTTATTGTTTTGACTAACTTACCAAATCAAAAGCAACGCAACAGCCAACAGCAAAATATTGGAAATCTAGTTCCGCTGTAAGAAGAAAAATCTCTGTAAATCAATTCTTGAAAACCTAGCTAGTTCCGCCGTAGAAGAAAAACAATTTAAAATCTAGTTCCGTCCTTCTTCTCTACAAATTAATAAACGAGGGAAAAAAAAATTAAGATGGCAGCGGTAGCACAGCACCGACTGGACTGGGCTTTGCAGACCACACTCTTTGAATTGGATTGCCTCTGCTAAATTACCTAGGTTTTATCCTTCTATTACTTTGTGTTATTTTTCATTTAAAACAATACTTCCTAGAAAATATGCATCAGGTAGCGAAAAAAGAAACAGAAAAAGAGAGGGAGAAGAAAAAATAAAACTCCAAAAAGGTTATATTTAAAAACTTTGGAAGAAAATTAAACCACATAATGAGTCTTTAGAAAACCAAATTGAAAGTGAAGTGCACGAAGAAACAAGAAATGCATCTAAAAACCAAAATCAAAATGAGATAAATGAAGATGAGGTAAATCAAGAAACAACAAATGTGTCTGAAAATGAAAATGAGGTAAATGAAGAAATAACAAATGTGTTTGAAAATGAGACTAGTGAAAATAGTGAAAAAAATTAATCATGTGCCTAAATGCTTAGATTCTTCGTTATCTATAAATATATATGATCCTAGAGTGTGAGATGGTTTAGATTCTAAACTGAGAGACTTGCTTGTTGAGAATGGTCCTATTAGAGATTCTAATATTAATTTTCCTAAGGATAATTACAATAGGGGGTTCTTGATGTATTATTTTGATCAAAAAATAAGAAATGGGGAACTTATTGATGAGAAATGGTTGGTTTACTCAAAAGATTTAAATAAAGTGTTTTATTTTTGTTGTAAAGTTGTAAGACATGTTCGCTCTAAAAGTCAAATAGCAACTATAGGTATTGATGATTGAAAACATTTAAGTGAAAATTTAAACTACATGAAGATAGTAGTGAACATTAGATTAGGAACAAATCAAACTATCGATAAAGAATTACAATAACAAATCAAGAAAGATATAGAACATTGGAAACAAGTTATGATTAGAATAATTTTTGTTGTTAAGCGTCTTGCAATGAATAATTTGACATTTCGTGGGACAAATGAAAAGATTAATGAGGACTCTAATGGAAATTTTTAAGCTTTTTGGAATCTATTGCTGACTATGATCAATATCATTTTCGACTCATTCAAAATAAATAGATTCATTATCATTATCTTAGTCATAAAATACAAAATAAATTAATTGGCATGTTGGCATCAAGTGTCAAGAATGCAATAATAAATAAAATTAAAGAAGCTAAATACTTTTCTGTGATTCTTGATTGCACTCCTGATGCTAGTCACACAGAACAAATGACTTTGGTGAGAATCCAAATTAATGAAGTATTGTACAAAGCAAATGAAGATCATAATAGGAGTACACTGGAAGGTTCCAGGATAACCGAAGTCAACAACATCTCAACAGAAGCAGTTACACAAGCTTAGTCAGTTAGTTAGTTATAGGAACTAAGTGAGCTGTTGTTAGAGAATATGTTTTCCTATATATAGATAAGAATGTACATTGTAACTGTTGCTGTGAAATAAAACAAGTTTAGATCTTGATTCACTTTTCTATCTTCTCTTTCCCTTTATGGTATCAGAGCACACATGATCCTCTATCCAAAATAAAAAAAATGGAGTCTGCTAACCCTCTGCCTACAGTAGATTCAGAGGTCACCACTACCACGAGCTTCCATGATCCAATTGTGCAAATCACCATTCCTGTTTCAATCAAGCTTGATCGTCAGAATTTTCTCACATGGAGATCTCAAATAGAACTGATTGTAGACGGGTTTGGACTTACTGATTTTCTTGATGCAGCAACACCAGCACCACCACGCCAGATTCGACAACCAGGAGCAAACGGTCAATTGATCAACAACCCGGCTTTCCCACCTTGGCATAAGCAAAACCGATTGCTTCTTGGCTAGCTCCGCTCTACCATCTCTGGCGAAGTGCTTACTCAGTATGTGAAGTGTCAGACTTCGGCCTCCCTCTGGCATGATCTTCACCAAGTCTATGCTACGATTTCGTCTTCTCGGGTGATAGGCCCATGTAAACAAGAGCATTAGAAGAATGGATTTGGTTCATGAATAACCCGGTCCCGAACCCTTTAGAGGGTCTGGCCAGGACTAAGAATAAGACCCTCGTCCCCAATAAAGTCAATATGGCGAATACTGATGAATACTGATGTCAGGCTTGTCAGAGTCCATATGAGGGCGGGTTAGCCCCACATAATTGTACTAGTTGGCCCCACTCGAGTCTCTTATTTTTTGCCTTCTAAGGCGGGTTAGTCTCTTATTTTTTGCCTTCTACAATTACCCTAAGTCACTTCAGCGCGACTCGAACCGGACTTCCTAAGTCGAGACGAGTTAAACTCCCGAAACCACCAAAACACTACAGTCTCGTCCTCCGGGACTTGATCCGTATCATCGGGTAATGGAACTTTGCCGTCTCTTGCAATCCACAACCAAAGGAGGCTTGTCCTGTAATTATTTCTTTGAGAAGATGCATGGGATTGCTGATCAACTCACAGCATCAGGCGATCCAGTCCCTGACTCGGAGCTGGTACGGCATATCCAAGCTGGCCTTGGCTCAAATTACAACTCTTTTGTTGTCGCCATCACTACCAGATCCGATCCTCTTAACCTCACTGATCTCCACGCCTTCTTGCTCTCCCATGAATCACTCATGACATCTCAATCGGGTTTGATCTCCTCCTCTCTCCCTTCTTTACAAAACTCGACTGTTTTATTCACCAATCCAAGACCAAGCAATCACCGCTCTTCATACTCACGCCCCTCTAACTCTTTTACACCCAGACCCGCTAATTCCCAACCCTATCATCCCAATTTCCCTCAGAACAATTCCAACTCTATTGCTCCCAGGCCACAATACACTCCCGGCCTCACTATAGCACTCAGCCTAATAAACCTTTTAACCCAGACAGAAATGAAATTTGCCAAATTTATGTCAAGAAAGGTCACACAGCCAAGAATTGTTGGCATTTCTCTGACTACCTAGCTTCCCAGCCCCTATCTCATTTTCAGCCCAAATACCAGTCCAATTTAGTTCAAACTGAGAATCAGGTGTCAACCGAAAATTCCAGTTTTGAGGCATATAGTGCTCAACCTCCAGGTCAGACTTTTGGTGCGGATTGGTATTTGGAATCCGGGGCTATTCATCACGTGACTAGCAACCTCAATAACCTTTCTTCCTACATGCCTTACGAAGGTTTTGATGCATTGCAAATTGGTAACGGTACCGGTATGAAAATTAGTAATATTGGTTCCACTTACTTATCTCTTGCTAATTGTACATTTTTCTTAAAAGATGTACCTCATGTGCCTTCTTTCACCAAGAATCTATTGAGTCTTTCTAAGCTCTTATGGGATAACTCGATAGTAATTGAATTTTGCTCTTCTTTTTGTCTCATTAAGGAGCGCCGCACAATGAGGGTGCATCTTCAAGCTACACTTCTTAATGGGCTCTACCTTCTTCCCTCTTCTTCTCCAAGTGCTCATCTTAGTGTGAAAGCTTCGGCCGATTTATGGCATTCAAGATTGGGTCATCCTTCGCCTTCTACAACCTCAAGAATTTTACATTCCTTTATTTTACCATGCACAACAAATAAGATGAGCATGTGTCATGATTGTTGTGTTTCTAAGGCATATAGACTCCCATTTTTACCTAGTTCTTCTTCTACCTCTTCTCCTTTAGAGCTAGTTCATTCGGATGTTTGGGGTCCCTCTCCCATCATCTCGAATAATGGGTTTCGGTACTATGTTGTATTCATAGATGATTTTACCCGTTTTACATGGATTTATTTTTTGAAGGCAAAAATGGAGGTTGTTCATGTATTCTCTCTATTCAAAGCTAAAATTGAGAATTTTCTTTCTTGTTCTATCAAGACATTAAGATCCGATGGGGGCACCGAATTCAAACCGATCACTCGGTTATTTCCTTCTATTGTGCATCAAACGACTTGTCCTTACACACCCGAGCAATATGGTGTTTCCGAATAAAAGCATCGGCACATTGTCGAGCTCTCCCTCGCTTCTATGAACCATGCCTCTATACCAAGCTGGTTTTGGGATGACATTTTTTCAAGTACCGTCTATTTGATTAATAGACTTCCTTCTTGCAACAATTCTTCTTCTTCCTATTTCTCTCTTTTTAGTAAAGCACTTGATTATGGATGTCTTCGGGTGCTCGGCTACTTGTGCTTCCCGTATGTTCGGCCTTACAATGAGCATAAACTCCAATTTCGGGCAAAACTGTGCGTTTTTATTGGCTATCCGGAAAATCAAAAAGGCTATCGGTGTTTGGATTTAGACACTAATCATCTTTTTGTGTCTAGGCATGTGCAATTTGATGAATTTAATTTTCCTTTTAAATCTATTTCGTCTACAGGTGATTTACAAGCACGAGGCGCAGATCTCTCTGTCTCCTGGCTTCCTCTACCTGTTGTTGCCCAACTTTCCCAACCGACACAGGCCTTTCTACCTTCTATTTCTACTCAGGCCTCCAGGCCCGCTTCTTAGCCTATTTTCCCTTTTCCTTCTTCCCACACACCTGCGGCTACATCCTCTGTTGGAGCGGATCCTCTATTACTTCCCTCCAACTCGTCGGGTGCTTCACTATCTGCAGCAGATTCGACCTCCCCTCCCTCCAACCCATCGGATACACCCTTTGTTGCAGCTGATCCCACCCGTTTTTCCTCCAACACTTCGGGTCCAACCCCTACTGCTAGATTTTGTTCCTTTATCCTCTGATATTCAGACAGAACGAAAGTCTTATAACCAAGCTGGACTTTCAAATTTGATGCTCTTCGCGTGAATAAAACCTGGACCCTTGTTCCACCTATGCCCAATCAGAACATCATTGGCTGTAAATGGGTGTTTAAGATTAAACGACATGTGGATGGCACGCTTGAGTGCTATAAATCCCGATTGGTGGCTAGGGGGTTTCATCAAGAGGAAGGAGTGGATTTCTTTGAGACCTTTAGCCCAGTCGTACGCCCCACGACTATTAGAGTTGTTCTTACCCTTGTGCTATCTCATGGCTGGCCACTTCGACAATTGGACGTCTCTAATGCTTTCTTACATGGGGATTTACAAGAAACGATCTTCATGGCACAACCACCTGTTTTTGTAGATCCCACCAAACTGTATCATGTGTGACGGCTGTCCAAAGCACCGACTTAAACAATCGCCAAGGGCATGGTTTAACACGCTTAGTCAAGCTCTTCTCACTAATGGGTTTCGTGCCTCTAATTATGACCCTTCGCTCTTCATTTTCCATACATCAACTAGCACTCTCATCGTGTTGGTTTATGTTGATGATATCATCGTCACGGGCACTAACCTTTCTCTCATCCAAAACCTTGTTACATCTCTTCAAGCCTCTTTTGCACTAAAGGATCTTGTCCCACTTCATTACTTCCTTGGTATTGAAGTTTCCTATATGAAAACCGGCATTCATTTGTCTTAAGGGAGGTATATCCGTGATCTTTTAGCTCGGGCTAACATGACCCTTTCTAAGCCTTCTCCATCTCCAATGGTGCCATCTACTCATCTCTCTGCCCATGAGGGTGATCCCTTTGACAACTCGACTTTATATCGATCCATTGTAGGCGCTTTGCAATATGCTACCTTGACAAGACCCGAAATTTCTTTTGCGGTAAACAAAGTGTCCTAATTCATGCAAGCCCCTACCACTGAACAATGGGCTGTCGTTAAACGGATTCTTCGGTACTTAAATGGCTCCATTACACATGGTCTTTCACTCAAACCGGCTACTTCCTTCTCTCTACACTTATATAGTGATTCCGATTGGGCCGGCTCAATTGATGATAAACGCTCCACTTCGAGATTTTGCATATTTTTAGGCCCGAATCTTATTTCTTGGAGTTCAAAGAAACAACACACGGTTGCTCGCTCAAGCACCGAATCAGAATATAGGAGTCTAGCGAATACATGTGCCAAGGTCGTGTGGTTATAATTTCTTTTGGCCGAGCTACATGTTACTCTTTCGGGTCCTCCACACCTTTGGTGTGATAATGTTGGGGCGACATTCTAAGCCTCGAATCCAATGTTTCATGCTCGTACGAAGCATGTGGAAATTGATTTCCACTTCATTCGTGAAAAGGTCGCTAACAAGTCATTACTAATCCGATTCATTTCCACCCATGAGCAACTAGCCGATCTTCTCACCAAACCCTTAGCGGTCACTTGGTTTGCTTATCTCAAGACCAAGCTTACGGTGATTGACTCCCCTTACGCTTGCGGGGGGGGGGCTAATAAGAGTACACTGGAAGGTTCCACGATAACTGAAGTCAACAACATCTCAACAGAAGCAGTTACACAAGCTTAGTCAGTTAGTTAGTTATAGGAACTAAGTGAGCTGTTGTTAGAGAATATGTTTTCTTATATATAGATGAGAATGTACATTGTAACTATTGCTGTGAAATAAAACAAGTTTAGATCTAATTGATTCACTTTTCTATCTTCTCTTTCCCTTTAGATCATTATCTTCATGAAATACAGAAGAATCAATTCATATTTAACCAAATGTGATGCATTATAAAATAATTAAAATGGAATGATAATTGATGCACAACTATCTATAATATCAAAATAACTATATATATTTCTTTATATTCTTTTAACTTATCGAGTGATGTTGTTCTCCTATTGTATTTATTGTCTCTATTCTACATATTTTAATGGCGACAACAAAATGAACACTGATTGGATTGTCAGACAACATAAAATTCTGATGTGGATTTTGTAGTGTTTCCTTTAAAAATTATTAGAGAACAGTAGTATACATTGAGACTGGAATGGAGCTAGCGGCCACTGACCAGCCTTATTTTTTGTCGGTGGCTTATTGGGCCAACTAGGCCCATATATTAATTGAGTTCTATTATCGATCGTAAGAAAGGTACGTAGGTGCTTGTTCTGTTTATACGTACCAAGAGATAAAAAGGAGTCGTAGCTAGGATGTTATAAGAAATTAAATTCCATATATTAATTGACATTATACTGCATATTAAATTTATAAATATATATATACCGTGGAATATATCATTTGAACAACCAGCTCGTTTTTTTTTAATTCCGGTGAAGAGCTATAATCACCTAGTAATTAGTGGAATATGATCAGTTGTAGTCAAGTGTAGACTATACAACTAAATTAATTAATTAATTAACTCGTAGGTACACCTTCAACATCAGGGCTTTAATCACGGGCCCTTTAACATGGGACTTGATAAAAAAGTTGATTTGTCCTTTGCCTTATGGAACAGGAACAGCTAGATGGTGGATTGGTGGCAATGGCAATGGCAATTAGGTTTTTCTTTAGGCCTAAACGTGGTTGGATTAAAGCCACTCAAATCAATGCCTGACAAGGACAAAATACATGTCACCATCTTAATTTACCAATGTCACCGTGGCGTATAACCAGGCTAGGCAATGCAACGCTGAATGGTGGGTCCTAGCTACGACCACTGCACCTCTCAAGGTAATTAACCAGTTATATATGGATTATACGGCCACCCGGTACATATATGCATGCTTATATATACCTCTATAGATCGGATTTTAACATGTACGAAGCGTCATTTATTTCAGCCTTGCATTACATCGTTTTCTTTCTGAGAAAAAATTACTAGATAGTATAGTATCAATATAACTAGTTATTATAATAATAAATAAATAAATCTCATGAGGTACCCCACGTGAAACACAAGAGTCGTTGCCCATTTGTTAAAAATAAAAAATAATAAATCATCCTATGACATCATCTCCGATAAATATCATTTCATTGCAAAAGTGTAAAATTGCTAGCTTTTTCAGCTCTGTGAAACGCCAACTATGCAAACTTTCGAGATTTTTATTTCATAGGCATCGCTCTCCATAATTTGATCCTATCGCATTTTCAAATTCAAATCCGAACATGTCTCCCCTCTCCCGATTTACTTAATTGACCAATTTAATTCTTTTGAACAGGTTGGAGTTTAAATTAAAATTTTATTCTCGTAATTTTAATTTATATGTTGTAAATTTGTAAAATTAGAATTGGAAAGACCAAAACTATATTAGGGTTTAGGATATTACTTATTTGTTAGTGAAATTAGAGTATTTTATATCAAGGTTTTAAATAGTGTTTATGGCGTCATAGCGAAAAGACTTAAAAAAAAAAGCTATTGCGAATAGCGTAGTTATAGCGAAAGCTATCTTACATATCATTTTTTGTTTAAAAATTTATATTTTATATTTCTACTAATTATCAACATTATCTAAAGTCTCATAGAGCAATAAGTAATACAAAATTGATTAAGAAATTAGAATATTCATATTAAACCAGTACAAAGTCCAAATTGCTATTCAAAATATCCGTAATAATATCATAAATTGTCTTTCTTTTTCCATTCAAAATAACCTAAGCATCACGGCATAAACTATATATTTTTTCTATTTAAAAAAACATAGGCATCATGGAATAAACTATCTATCTTCTTTTTTTATTTAAAAGCAAAATCAATCTGGACCTTGAAAAAATTGATCTTTAAAATTAATTTTCAGTTTAGATTTTTATATAAAGCCTATGTAGCATAGCGAGCAGCGCAAATAGCAGACCGCTATTACCGCTATAGCGACCGTAGCTGAAATAACGCATTTTTATCTCATAGCGTAGCGTTTGAGGTCCCAAAACACTAAAGTGCCGCAATTATGTCGCTATAGCGTACTATTTAGAACACTGTTTTAAATTGTTACGTGCCAATTAGAATTAGAATTTCGGAATATGTATGAAACAAATTGGTAGTAACTAAATATTATTTACGCAAATAATAGTACGGTAAGAACAGAGTAAGTACATATGGTGCTCGTGCTTCCGGTGGAGATGCCCCGAGAACATATGTTAATTACCAATGAGGATGATTCTAACACATCTCATAGTGCAGAGGTTTGTTGCTCTATAAATTATCAATATTTTAGGCTAATTTTTGAATTTAGCCTAAAATATTGACAATAAAAGAAATTTTATTGTCTAAAATATTGACAAAAATAGGCCATCTCATAGTGTAGAATACTAATTTTTACTATTTTTTATAATTTATGAAAGATGGTCAAAATGACCTAAAAATAAAAGAAAATTGTCAATATTTTAGGCCAAATTTTGTTACTTTTCATAAATCATAAAAAATAATAAAAATTAGTATTATACAAGTTTATTATATAACCAATTTATTGAGCTACTTAAATCGAAGTTTAAAGTTTATACGATAGATTTTTTAGTCCGTAGTATGGATAACCTTATGCTATCCATAGCACCCAAGTCTTACTCTACATAGAGTGTTTTTCTTTTTTTTCTTTTTTTTTTCTTTTTTTTCTTTTTTTTCTTCTTTTTTTTCTTTTTTTTTTCTTCCAGACTTGTTGTTTAGTATGATGTTTACTTATATTATGTGTGATGATTATTTTTGTATATCATACTATAATATAACAATATGTTGTCTTGGTGACACCAACAATAATTAGTATGATGTTTTCATTTACCTTATTGGATACAGATAATAATGAAGTTTTCTTTTTATTAACATATATAACAGGTAGAAGTATGAAAATGCTATCACCCGGTCTGTTTTGTACCCATTAACACCCCTATTTGGACCCCTTACAAACACTAGCATGCTAGCATTTTTGTTGCTAAATTGATATTTTTCAGAAAATTATATCATAGATTATTATTTTTTTTAAATCCTGCACTTAACAAAATCGGGAATTATTGCTATGCCTGATGCACAAATAATGACACATATATACAGTGTCAATGACAATATTGGAGCTGGGAGGGAAGCGTCTAATTGTCCACAGCTTTTTGTCCACCATTTGTCCACAGCTTTGACTTGTGCGAATACTGTAAAATTACTTCTACATGCTGTATAATTATACAATATATCACATCAAATATATCAGTTAATCTCAAACATCCAGCAACTATTTGAAGTGGTCCCATGATAGTTAGAAAAAAGTTTGCAACTTGCACAACATGACAAAATAAATGTACTTTCAAACTGTACTTTTGGAAATTACAGTTATAGGAAGTTATTGGCAGTTAGAGTTAGTTATTAGCGGTTATTGGCAGTTAGAGTTAATTATTAGCGTCCGCAGTGGATTGAATCTTGTATACTGTAAAATTGAATATTGTATACTGTAAAATTGAATCTTGTATACAGTAAAATTTTCAATTGAATCTTATATATTATAAAATTGAATCTTCTACACAGTAAAATTTATAATTGAATCTTGTATACTGTAAAATTGAATCAGCAGAACTGTAAAATTAAATCTTGTATACAGTAGAACTTTCAATTGAATCTTGTATACTGTAAAAATTAAATCTTGTATACAGTAGAATTTTCAATTGAATCTTGCATACTGTAAAATATATACTGTAAAATTGAATCTCGTACACTGTAAAATTTTCAAATAATACTGTAAATTTTCAATTGAATCTTGTATACTGTAAAAAGACAGTTAGATGAGAGTGGATAAGGTTGTGGACAAATGGTGGACAAAACCCAGTGGACAGAAACATTTTCTCAAATAATATAGGCAGTCTAAAACAGAGTGGGGCCTCCCTATCAACCAATAACTGTGCTCAATTCTTGGTAGATAAGCTGTATTATTCTCGTTCTCTCTAGTGCCCCTTGGATATTTTGTGCATAATAGATTATTGCTTTCCTCTCCGGATTTGCGATATTAAATAAATTAAAATATGTAATCGAACAACAACTTTAATTTGCTCCCATCGGGATAGATCATATCATTGGGGCCAATAATACAAATGGGGTATGAAGAGAGAAAGGTACGCAGATTAAGCTGTAGGTTTGTTTGTTTGTTTGCGCTTTTCAGTAATTGAAATAAAGATTATAACCAACCATTCTGCTAATTAATTTTCCATTAACAACTTTGACATGTACCCCAGAAGTTGTGCGTCATTCTTTTAACAGCAATGTAGCAATACACCTAACCATTAAATTAATTAATTAAAAACCCAAAATTCTACAAGTTGCTTTCCAATAAATTAATTAAAACCGAAACGATACGCTCATATATAGATTGTCCCTTTATTAATAGAGATATTAGTTGGACAAAACAGTACTATGACATCCACTCCTAATTGCTTTTTCATTTCATCTTCTTCTTAATTTGGATTATTTTATCCAAAAATCATTTTAGATACATCAAGCCGGAGTTAGAAACTATCACGTGGCGCGTATATTTTCTTTCAAGTAGAAGAAGAGAAGACAAGAGGAGGCATTAGAGAGCCCACAGAAAAGGAAAAGAAAGAAAGAGATGGAGATCACTTTGAAGAACCATTACTATGAAGCAATACTGTAAGTAATCAAAAGCTAGCTTTCCCCTTTAGGTAAAGATGGCAATGTAGCAACAGTTGATTAATTGATTAATTGAAACCAAATTCTCAATTTCTCAGGGCAGATTATCTTCACTATAATACAAATAAATTGAAGCTATACAATGAATATAAATTGAAACCAAATTCTCAATTTCTCAGGGCTGATTATATAAACTGTTTATGGATTATATCCAATAAACTAGTGATACTTGCTATCACTTGTTTCGAAAAATAAATTTCTAAAGGCGGGCGTGAACATGATTAATTAATGCCCCATTTTTTTTGTTTCTCTTTTCTCTTTTATCATTACTGTAGAATTAATTAAACCACACCAATATCTATGTTTAGCCTTTTAATTAGTTAACACAATTTCTATATATTTGCAGGAACAGAACTACATAAGCAAACATTAATCAGCGCTCTTCTAGCTGAATTTTGCAATTTTATCTTAGTTATAGGTCAAAATCATCATATCATAGAGCTTAATCATCAAGATAAAACCCTAAATCTATAAGATAGTTAGCATGGCCCATGAGTCTAATCTTTCTCAACTCTTCTATCCGGCTACGGTGAACCATGAAATTTTCAATCTCCATACAAGTAATTATGATCACCAACTTCCAACTAATAATTCATGGAGATCAGGATTCTTATGTGAAGATGAAACCCTTAACAAAGGAAACCCCAATAGGAGCAAGGCTTTTGTGATGTCTCTATACAATACCGATCAGAGGACGGTATCAGAAGACTACATGCAACAGTTACAGCCCTATCAATTTAATAATTGCAAGTACATGAAGCCTTGTGGGGAACTGTTAAGTGAGTTTTGCAATCCACAAGGGGAGATGGTACAAAGAAGAAAGCCATCAGGAGGTAAACAAGAAGAGAATGCTACTAACTCATGGATTAATCAATACCTTTGTTCCATGGAACCCTTGGAACTCCACAGGAGGAAAACAAAACTATTATCCCTTCTAGAAGAGGTATGATTTAAGCTATCTTTCACCTATATTATACAGACTATTGGTTATAAATGTTAGACTAAACATCTTTCACCTAGAATTTTTTCTTTTTCAGAGAAAAACATGAGGATAGCGCCCTCAAATAATTTTCACATTTACACATGCTACAATATGAAATGGGGAAAAAAAAAGAGTACAGAATCAAGGTTTTATTGAAATTGAACACCGAAATCCGAAGCACTCTATCATAATTTATAACTTGTTAAATGGTCAGATAGTTTTTTACTCGAACTAATAATTTACAAAGTATATTCTTACTATCTCATTATAGCTCTACAGCACATGCATGCAAACACAATTGCAGTTCAATAACAGAATGTGCCTGGTTAAACCATGTATTCAGGCCATTCTGTTGGGGTGAAACCACCATTAATGTTATAATTTCACGGATTTTTTTAATTGCAATATATAAGTAAATTAATTAAGTTTCCAAAATTCTTATGAACAAGTATTTATACATAGGTCCTGTGCAACTTAAATTCATTTTTTTTATATCCAAAGTTTGATCATAACATGTATTAATTCTAGAAATATGACCAGATCATGAAGCTATTTATGCATCCCCGGCCGGCACTCCAGTGATTAATTAAATCCTAATTGTTCAAATAAAACAATCCAAGAAATTAAAGCCAAAAACATCCTGCAAATCAAACTTGATAAGATTTCCTATGGTCCCGGTCTTTACTCTTTACAAAGCATTAAGTTGTTGATTTTATGTCCCATAGCAAATATCATCAAGGAGAATGACTGCATACCTAAATTAGATTATATAACCTTGGTCCACATGACTCCATAAATATATCAAATTAATACGAACATTTTTTTAAGTACACATATATGGCCTACTGGATTTTGTATTCTTTTTTGAATAATAGGATTGCATCAAATGAAAGTCATGCTATTAATTATCATAATAGGCACTTATTCTTACGTAAAATGTAGTGGTTTTGCCTATATATAGTGATCTACTACTAGTTTTGTGGCTATATTGGTATGTGCATGGGTCCTTTTCTTTTTGGAAAAAAGTAGCATTATAAATTCCAAAATTTTATTGGATCATCCAGGTTAACAAAAGATATAGAAGGTACTGTCAACAAATGAGTTCTATAACCTCTTCATTTGAGTACATAACCGGTGAGGATACCGCACAAATCTATACGAAACTTGCATCAGAGGCAATGTCAAGGCACTTTCGTCATCTAAAGGATGCAATTGTAACTCAACTCCATGCAACTCAAAAGGCAATGGGGGAAGATAATGCACTCCCTACAGTATCTGGTGCAACAAAAGGCGAGACACCTAGGCTAAAATTGCTTGAACAAAGGTTGAGACAACAAAATTTATTTCAGCATGGAGTTATGTTAGATAGCAACCCTTGGCGTCCACAGAGAGGTCTCCCCAACAAGGCGGTGTCGATACTTAGAGCATGGCTTTTTGAGCACTTTCTTAATCCGTTAGAGCTCTTTCTCATACTATTATTTCGTTAATACTTAATAGTAGATATCATTGGTTCTAAATTAATATTCATTGTGTTCTCATACTTTAAATTAATTAATATTCATTGTGTTTTATCATATGAGGGTAACCAAAAAAATCAAGATTGAACCAACTTATATAATTGGGGTTGATGAAATATATATCTCACAGCATTTTGTGTTATTGATTAATAGAGTTGCAAAAATGCGTATGCAAAGAATTTAAGCAGAGCTTATTTTGAAAACAGCCACATATTTCCCCTATTACAATTTTGTTATATCTTTGCGAAGTTTGGATGTGCACGTTAAGCAAACATGCCGAGTACATGATTATCAATTAATGTCCGAATTCCATAATATACATGAAAATAACAACTGGAAACAGGAAATTGTGCTATCTAGGTGTCTTTCTCATCATATACAAAGCATATATACAATTAAGTCAAGCACTTTTCTTAGTTGTAGGAACCTTTGCATATCTGACCACATCAGCCATATACTCATAATTCATATTAAGCAAAAATATTTTGTTAATTATTTGTTACACTCATTAGGTATCCAAAAGATGTGGATAAGCATATACTCGCAAGGCAAACAGGGCTATCAAGAAGCCAGGTTTCTCTCTCTCTCTCTCTCTCTCTCTCTCTCTCTTTCTCTCACACACACACACAGTGTGTGAGAAAGTGATTATATATCTCTGGCAAATTATCAGTGGCTGGTTATATATTTCATTTTTTTTATAATTGGCACAGACTTTACACAAAGTATGGTGCACGCTTGCTAAAATAACCAACCACTAGCATTGCTAGTGATGTGGACAAATTAACCCGAGCAAAAATATTTTCCAAATAAGATTAATGAGCCTATAAGCCTCGCAAGATTGGAACTTAGGACCACTTGCTCTAATAATTCAAAATTTAAGAGAAAAAATTTGAAGAAGTAGAGGAGATTATTAATTTATTAATTAATTATTCACTTACAAATGAATTACTTTCCCATCTGACAATGAATGAGTAATCCAGGGCTGCAACAGCAAAATGGAAGCATGACGAAACAATTGATTGAATTTTACAGGTCTCAAATTGGTTCATAAACGCAAGAGTTAGGCTTTGGAAGCCAATGATAGAAGAGATGTACAAAGAAGAAAGTAAGATGAAAGATGACCAAAACCCAGAATCTAATCACCAAATCCATGCTGTTGACCAAAAGCCAATACATGGCTACTACTCATCAACTGCAAATGTCAGCACCGGGGCCCACAATGTAGCTGCTGGAGGCGGCAATGTCTCGCTTACACTTGGTTTACAGCAGAATGGTCATGACCCGACATCTATTGCAGTGATGCAATCACCTCACCGAGAAAGTCTTCTTCTGATCTCTAGGGATGATAACTTTGATGAAGGACAACATGGTCATTTTGCTATTTTAGGGGATGTAGACGGTCTACCTTACAGAAACTTGACAGATGCTGATCAGTTGCTTCATGACTTGGCCTAAAAGACCAGTTCCCTGGGCTCTTTATACGGATACTATCGTTGTTGAGTTAGCTATAATATTTAACACTTGTATAGAAAGAATACATATCTTTTGCTTCGACCATGCATATAGTTAGTCTACGTATGAAAAAATAAAACAAATTAAAGGTTTCCCCTAGGGGTGTCAATATATATGGTACCCTTTTTATCGTTTATCCGATCCGTACCGTATTTGATAAGACAGGTACGATCGAGTAAGATTTTTTTTTTTCCGTAAGCTTATCGGGTACATGTACGGATAAAAAAAATCTATTATCTAAACGGATAAGAGTACGAATAAAGCCTATTTCGTACCCGTTACCCGATCGGATAATTATAAAAAAATTATATATATTAATAAGCATTGAAAAATTACTTTAATTGGTTTACTTGCGCTTAGAATGATCGAATTTTTTTCAATAAAGTACTATACATGTGTGAAATGAATATATATGCATTAATGTTTTATTTAATAAATAATAAAAATAATTATTATATTAGTGTTACCCATTATTTATCCGCTACCGTTTTGCTATCCAACAACCATAACGGATAAGAATATAGTATAAATAAAGACAATTTATAACAGATACGGATATGAAAATACTTTGAGCAAAACTAGGATGTGATGTGCTCACCAAAAAAGATTGGTGAGCATATTTCCAAAACACTATCGAATTGACTTCGAACTACGAATTTAAACAGTTGAAATCCAAGTACTTCACAAGTGATGTATGTGCATATAAAAATTTTAAAGTTTCAAATTCATTTAGTATATGATCAAGCGGTCAAAAAATAGTGAAAAATTAATACATAAAACAATTAAATAGTTAACTTATAAAATATTCATTGTTTTGACCGCTTGACCATGTGCTAAAAAAATTCGAAACTTGAAAAATTTTACATGTACATACATCACACACGAAGTACTTGGATTTCAACTGTTTGGATTCATAGTTTAAAGTCATTCCGATAGTCATTTGGAGGTGTGCTCACCAACCCTTCTTGGTGAGCACATCACACCCTAGTTTTTCTCAAATACTTTTATTCGACCCTTACCGTATCCATTGACACCCCTAGTTTCCTCTCTCTTGCACTCACATCGACTACGTAAACCAGTATGCGTGCTACTGCTATCACCAGAACAACGCCAACAAAGAAGCCATTAACTACAACTACGTAATATTTAGTGTATACAAGTCACTTTACGACTTATGCAAGGTACATATACAGCTAACTACAGAGAAATAAAGTACACAATGTTGCTAGACAAAGTGTGTAAAGAAGGATTGTCCATTCCGCATGAAATTGTAGTTCAGCTCTCCCGGCTTTGCCGTCTTTTGCCTGAAATTCCAGCCAACAATTCAGAAACTTCACTTCTCTTATCATTCCTCAATGAATTGTAGTACTTTTTACTTATTATAGCCCCCGCAAAAGGTTTAAATTATGTATATAATGAAGAAAATGTACCACAATTGATCTTTGAGCATATCGTCAGTCAGACCAAAAGCTTCGAGTTCCTCTTCTGTGTGATGCACGAGCAGACTATATCTATATTCAATTTAACAATTAACCTAAATATGTAAAAGTAATAATTTATAGACAGCACATGCAAACTAAGTCATAAAGGGAATTCAAGAGTACCTCCCACCATCTCCGGTTTGCATAACAAGCATCCCTCCATTGTCAAAATTATTAAGGCCTTCAAATTGCTCCACAGTCCATTTGTACCACCGCATCAAAAAGACGCGAAGTGTGAGCCCATGAGAAACCAACACGATATTCATGTTGGGACTTCTCTGACCAGGCGGCTGGAACCGACCTATGTCAATGTCAGCTCTTAGAGTTTCCCTGAAGCCTGTAGGAGTAACACTGCATGAATAAACAAGTACATTTAAGGGTGTTTGATGTATTTTAAACTATGCCACCCTCATTTGTACATGAATTAGTCTTCATTTTTATTTCTAAGGTTGTTTTGAGAAATCAGACAAATATGGCCTTGGTATTAGACAGAATTTTAATCCAAAAGTGTCTAGAAACGGACCTGTAATGCGGTCGTAGACATCAGCAGCAGATTCACCATTTGGAAAACGGTAGAAGAACCGGCCATACCGGCGCCGAGTCGCTTTCTCTACTCTCATTTTCTCCCTATCCTGGAAATTTCCTATTATGCATATGTAACAGCCACGAGAAAATGATAAAATTACGATACTCATATTTACATACAAATTTTCCAAAATGTAAAAGAAAATTTTCTCACCAAAATCTTGCTCTCTAATCCGTGGCTCTTCTCTTACGCCAGCAATTCTCTCAGGTTCAAACGCCTTTCCAAGACCTCTAAGAGTCTCAAGCGTTCTTCGGTACGGCGAAACATAAAAATAAACTTTCCAATCGTCAGGTCCTGTCGAAACAAGCTCTCGGATTCGGTGACCACAAGCGTCAGCCTCCTCCCATCCTTGGCTTGTGAGGCCTATGCGCGGGTCTGGCACGCGAGTGTAGGCCCCCTCATCCACATTGCCTTCACTCTGGCCATGACGTACCTGCAGTCAGCACCATTAATTTAGGCAAGAAACTGATTAAAAAATTAAAAAAAAATTACAAAATAATGACATGTGAAGACCAGAAAATGAAAAAAAAATATATCTTGTTCCAGATTCGACCAATAGAAACTAGTTGAAATAGTGATCTAAATAGTACTGTACCATTAGAATGCTTGCTTATAGAGTTAATAGTACAATGTTGTATCATCTGCCCTCTAGCATAAAGTTATATATGGACAATAGTTTAATATTATTGATTTTTTCTTCTTCTTTTTGTTTTTCTTTTGAAATATACTGGTACATGACAAAGCATATTTGTATATTATTTTTGGAATATACTGGACTATAGTTGAATATTATTAATTTTTTGGCTTGTAGCAAAAGTTACTATTACATCCTTACAGGCAGCCAGACAGGGGTGTCAATTGGTCAGGTGGAAGCATTTTCATACCCTTATCCATCATGTTAATAAAAAAAAACTTCACCCTTATCCTACCCGATAAGCTAATGAAAAAAAAATCTTACCCATACTGGTCTTATCAAATACGGTACGGGTTGGGTAAACGGTAAAAGGGTGTCATTTAATAGATATATATGAGTCGTGAAATAAATTATATCATATCGATCATTCATCATCTGTGTATAAATATATATCTATATTATAATTTTTTTTATTTTTTATTTTTAATTATTACCGTACAGGATAACGGGTAGAGAATAGTTTTACCCATACCCTTACCAATTATCAGTTATCTTAACAAAACAAAAAAAAATTACCCTTACCATTACCATACCTGATAAGCTAAACGAAAAAAAAAAAAAAAATTACCCCATACCTGTCTTATCCTGTCTTATCGAATATGAGATAAACGTTAAACAGGTGCAATTGATAAATTACAGGCCATGGGTGGAGGGGGACATTGTGATATCCTAGCAATTAATTAACCATTCTCTGTAATATTAGCAATTACCAGAATGATGCGGCGGGGCCGGGGTGGAGGCAGGGGCATAGAAGCCCGATAAAGTAATTCCGGGAATTGGAGCTCGGGTGAAGTGGGATTCCACCTGCGGGTGTGCTGGCGACCCAGCGTGTCTTCACAGCACCGGATCCGAGCTCGTGATGGATGCACAGGAGATAAACAAACCATTTTTATCTTTATTTTATTACTTTCTATTTTCTCAGCTTAGAGTAATCTTGTATTGTATGTATATTGGCTTCCTACTAAGGAAGGCTAGGGAGGAACAGTGAGAGGGGAGAGGGGAGAGGAGAAAAATTCGCAATGTCAATTTTGTTCGTTTTTGCGGTGATAGATTTGTGAACGAAAATGCAAAGAGACAAAATCAGCAACGGTGGATCGATACTGGATAGGAGGAGAGAAGGGGGAAGTGTACCGTGCCAGTGCAACCCGCCACATCACACGTGGGCCACGTGGTGATAACTAGGCCCATCAATTTATTGGGCCGGGTCTGGTTATTTAGTTCTGATTCGGAAATGAGGTATTTCATTATTCATCGCTTTTATGGTGTTCCTATATTTATATCTATATATTTTTTAACATATATTTGGCATGGTGCTACAATTAAAAATAAATAAATAAGAGGTGTAATAAGTGCAGATGTCGTTTTGGGTTTGTTTTATGTACAGGTGCATCTTCCACGTTAAAAAAATAAAATAAGAACGAAGAACGCAATATAGGTGGTTCAGGTTTGCTTAGTCCAAAACCAATTAATTCATTTCACGTCAATGCGTCAAGTGGCAAAAGCTCGCGTCCCCTTTTTTTTGGGATCTGTTTACTTTTTAGAAAGTAAGAAAAAGAAATTCAACTCAAGTATATACCCTTTTATGAGATATCTCCATTTTTTTTCCTACTTCTTTGGTTAATCAAATGGGTAAACCACTAAAAAGCTAAATTATTATTATAAATTTAAACTAGACGAAATATTTTATAATATTATTAACTTAAGTGTCAAAATATGCATCTTATTGAGCCTCGTTCTAAAAAAAAAGCATCTTATATCAAGTAGATAGGGATGTTGGCAACTTGGCATGTAGCAGTAGAGCACATTTTCCTCATTCTTTTTAAAAGGCAAGAAAAACAAAAGATAAAAAAAATAATAATAATTCAAGAATCAGTCATTGATCTAGTGCAAAATTAATTATCTTTCGTGTAAGAGATTGCATGTTTGAAATCCATATGAAAGATTTTCTTACGATATTAAATAATTAAGTGGCTCCATCTCCAAGTTCAAAAAAAAGAAATTTCATGTATACCCCTCAAAACATTCAAAATTACGTATTTCCCCCTTATAATAACATATTTACCTTTTTAGATTTCAGTAATTCACAAATTTACACATTTTATTGTTTTTTCTATCAAAAACTTATTTTAAATTTATAAATTACTCATGTTAGTCTTCTAATTAACCAATTTTCTAAGAACAAATGACTTATTTCTCCTTTTGACACATATACAAACATATACGTAAATGTTATTATATATAAGTTGACAAATTAACAATTTGCCTCAAAAACTGACTAATTATTTGACTGTCATTCTTCTTAAATATGTTACATTTTTTTTTTCAATAAGCATAAAATGAGTATTTTATAAATTTAAAATGAGTTATAACAGACAATAAATGAATAAATTTGTGAGTTTTTAAAGTTTAAAATGATAAATATGATATTATAAAATTTAGAGAGAAATACGTAATAAATGAAAACGATACCTTGAATCAACACGGCTGAAAATTATTTAAAAACATTATGAATACCCACTAGAATTTCCAGAATCTAATTAAGTACCGACTAATAATATGAACAATTCAAAAAGGAGAAGATAAGCAAGAGAAAAGGAAAAAAAAAAAACAAAAAAAAAAAACCAAACCCAACCCATAAAACTAAGTGTTTTGTATGTACTCTAACCAACACCTTTACCTATTTTGGTAATTCTAAACTTAAATTTGGGGAGCTTGCTCTTCGAGTTGCACTTCCTCCAAATCCAAAATTTGAGCAAGAAAGAACAGAAACAAGTGGTCCCCTTGCTTTTCTTTCTTTACTCCCATTGTCCCAAACCCTTGGGGCTCTCATAAAACTTGTATATTACACTCATATCCCTTTATTCGTGGATATTAGAAACCTCGCCTCTCGCCATGTTGGTATTCGTAATTCCACCCCATACTGTCATATGTAGTAACAGGCTAACAGGCTAACAGGCTAACAGCTTCAGTGCAGCCCAAATCGGACAACTGGACAAGGCGTCAGTCAAGGCGACAGTTGTCGTTTTTACAAGTAAACCCTCCAATACTCGTATTAGTCATTTGGGCTGGACTGGTGTAAATTTTGCCCAATTCAGAACACCAACAAAAATTAGGGACCAAATTAAAAAAATTAACCCCTTCACTGAAATCCAGAGCAAACAACCATCACAAATGGAATTAGGCCACGTGGCACTCATCCGGAACGAGCGCAGCTCTACACAAGGGGCAAGTGCGCCGACCGTGAGCGGCCCAGCGGTCGAGGCAGCCACGGTGAAACACGTGGCGACACCCGATTGGCCGCCTCACCTCTGCAGGACCCTCAAACTCATGTAAACAAACAGCGCATCCCTCTGGCAGGTGGACCCCGCAGCCGAGCTCCCTTGCCAGCTCAGCAAAACTCATAACAGGTAAGCGTTCGTTGAGTAGATCAAGAGAGAAGCACGAGTAGTAATCTGGGTTAGTGACAAAATCGGAACCGTCGGATTCGTGGGGGGAGGAATAGGGGACGAAATCGGGGTAGTAAAGAGGGGCGGAGGGTTCTAAGCCGAGGATAGAAAGGAGCCACGTGGCAAGACGGCGGAGGTGAGAGAGGAGTATAAGGAGGTGTAGCAAGAGCTTGGGTAGCTCTGAGTAGCCTACAGGGAACCCCATTCTAGTTCTAGAGTTTTGATTGGGTTTAGAGTTGGAGAGATAAATGGAGGGAGAGGGGGTTTATGTTTTTATACAAGTGAAGGCCTTCATCTGAAGGGTATGTTATGTTGTGTTATGTTATGCTACAATATATTATTTATATATATTGAGAGAAGAGAAAAGATGTATGGCTTGATTGCGGGTCCGGGAGGGAGTGTCAATTTGTAGGGTGGTTATGGTCTACGGAGTGATGCCTCTAGTCTAGACAATTGCAATAATGCGCATGTGGCACCCCATGTTGCACCATATTTTTGTTTTCAGACATGCTGGACTGTGCCAGCGTGGATGGATTTTGTTTTTTCTTTTCGTGTGAGACTCGTTTTATAAATATATATATATATTTTTTTTTAATTTAGTGGATGGAAAAAAAAAAAAAAAAAGTCCTACATCTTTGTTTCTATAATATCACTTTTTCAGTGAACTTTGCATAGCTATTGATTTATTTATTTTTCTAAAAAAAGAAGGTACTGTATTAGATGCATGGATTGGGTTCCATTGCAGAAGTTCACAGGCGAGTAAGCAAGTTGATGAGCACGTTAATTAGTTGAATACATCACAGACTAACTCAAAAGAGATCAAGCTAGTAAACAGTGTGTTATATTATCCCAAAAAAAAGCAGGAGCCCATACTGAACACCCCACCTACCCTCGAGCACCACATATACCAGTTACAGCCTTAGGTCCTGTTCGACGGACACACGAGAGAGATTGGAAATGGATTTGAAATATGGATCAAAATAAAGTATATGTTATTGTTCCCGTTGAGATTTTTTTTTTCTCACTCAAACAGTAACACACGCGAACAGGACCTTACAGAGTTACAACATATATATCAGCACTATAACCATCCACCTAAAGCACATCAGTTTGGGATGCTATGAGAACGATAAAGTAATTTCTTTGCTTTTTGTTCCGTTCGAAGGAGAGTTTAAATTTCTTAATTTTTTTTATCTGTGTTTTGTCTTTTATTTTTTCAACTACAATAATTTAAAATTTAAAATTTTAATATTTAAATAAAACGGTTAAATATGGTCTATGTTATTTTCTCTATGCACACATAAAAGATAATGAGGTTTCGGTTTTGTTTTGACTGGTATCAAGAGCTTGTAAAATACACCGATGTAGATAAATTTGAGACGTTGATTTTTTCATCTTATTGATTCATATAAAATCAAAATCAAATGTGATAAACTATTATAGATTACATCTAACAGTTTAACTTATATACAAATTTAAAAAAAAAATTATTATTACAAAATTAAAAATTGAAGGCAAATTAAAGGGAAAAAAAAGGTATTTGAACTCTCCTCTTTCCTTTTTTAGGTTTAGTTTGCACTTCAAAAGTCTTTCATTTAAGGAGCCTCATAATTTTACTCCAAAAAAAATTCCCGAGCGTTTCTTCCAAGTAGTTTAACAGAAAAAACTTCCAATGTTATCTAACTTCCATTTCCAGCGCTAATATCCAAACATTTAAAGCTCTGTTTATAACATTTTACAATGTCACTCGCAATCATTTAAACCTCTGTCTACAAGCATTAAAATTCTAAATCTATATAGTTTTAACTCCTAACTATTTTTATTTTCAAGCCAAAAACGAAAAGATTTCTTTCACCCACTTTTATTTTTATTTTTTCTCTGATTATTCTCATCTATTTTCTCGACGATCTGTGATGAATTTTGCGAATCTAAAAATATTAACATTTTTTATTCGATTTTCTCTTTCAAATGAGATCCATGAAGAATAACTTTCAAGTTATATTTGTGTCATAATTTGTTTTACCACTTTAAATCTTTGTGACTTTCAGTTTTTTTTTATTTTGCTTCAAAATAATTTAAACCTCTATTCACAAGCATATAAACCTCATGTACAAGCATATAAACCTCATTAATAACACTTTAAATCTCTAGAATAAAACATATAAACCTCATGTGCAAAAAATTAAAACCTCAACAATAATATTTCAAAACATATAAACCTCAACAATAACACTACATTTACAAAACAAATAAATCTCAACAATAACACTGCATTTACAAAGCATATAAACCTCGTGTACAAAGCCTTAAAATTTTTAATGGTTGTAAACTGAGATTTAAAAACTTGAAAATTTAAAGTGCTCATGAGTTTTATTTTAAAAAAAACAAATGACTTTAAAATTACTCAAAAGTATTTCTTCATGGATCTTATTTGAAAGATAAAATCGAATAGAAAACGTTCGTATTTTTAGATTCATAAAATTCATCACGGATTATCGGGAAAATAAATTATAATGATCAGAGAAAAAATAAAAAAAAGTGTGTGAAAGGAATCTTTTCATTTTTGGCTTGAAGACAAAAGTAGTTAAGAGTTTACATACTTACCAGTAGCATTGTAAAATGTTATAAATATAGTTTTAAATGTTTTGATATTAGCGTTGGAAATGAAAGTTAGACAACATTGAAATTTTTTTCTGTTAAATTACTTGAGAGACACACTCAGGTATGATAGCTCGGGGTACCAGAACATTTCTCTTTATTTAATTAGCATCAAATGGGATGAAAATTCTTGACTTAAATATCTACAGTGATATGTGCTTAATTTCGAACGTACAACTGAATTAATAGTTCTGATGAATATTTTCAAATTTTCAAATTTTAGGACCTTAGAGTATTTCAATCCTAGCAACTCTAATTGATTTCTAAATAACTGTTAATTACTAAATAAAAATTAAGTCTCTCTTAATTTATAAATCTTCACATTTTTAAAATTTTGAAATTAGAGTATCTATTAAGACTACATCAACGATTAAAGAAAATTTTATGTAGGAGAAAGAAACTTCAACTAATAATTTCACCAATGTAGAGTTTATTATAAATATTTTTTAATAAACTTTTCGGCATAATTTTTAAATAAAAAATTTTGTACATTCGTGAAATTGAAAAAAAAATATATCACTTCAAATTAAAAAGTCTAATAATATGAGGAATGGGGATGTTGATCTTATGATTTAAGATAAATTGTTTTACAGGAAATTAAAATATAACATTTGGAAATTCCAAGTCTAAAAAGTTCAAATTGGTCTGACGTGTATGGTAAAACTAGTCTTCATAGATCAACAACAGCTATACCAAATCTAGTGATTAAAAATTTTAAAGTAGCTTTTGGTATGCTTCTCTCTCGTTCTTATTTGTAACACATTGTTAGATAAAAATGTTGTAAGTTGGTGTATCAAAAATATAAAACTAAATTTTGTTCCCCACTTTAACTGTCCTCAAAATTATTAAATCTTGAGTACTGTTATTTCAAGTACACATGTCCCCTTCAACTTCCATGTATACTTCCCGGTTTGTTAAATTAATAGGGACAGCTGGCTTCATGAGATTTACAATTTTTACATGGAAGTTTATTATTGTTTATTAATTGTCTGTTTTTGGAGTATTCTTAATACAGATAATATATGGCATCTAAATATGTCACAGGTTTAGTTGTCATTTGATGGTAGATTTATTAGTAGTAAGAGCCAAGTTTGTGTCAAGCTTTTGCCAAGGAATTATGGGGCAAAAGGAAGAGATGCCATGTGACCGTAACAAGCCATAGATCCCAAGACAAACAAGTAGTACCGACAAAATATTTCCAGCTCCGCGTAACAAGTGACACGGATATCTGCTCACATTTTGTTGCTTTTCAATTTTAATGATTTGACATCTAACGTAACATACACTATATTCATGAAATTAGTTAATTAAATTATATATTTTGCTATAGATTGTTTTCATTGAAGTAGATATTGTTGATTTGGTACAATTTTTATTTTGCACGGAGTGTAGGATTATTATTCATGAAATTAGTCTTTGAAAAACAGTAGTTCTATATAAATACTATACTAGTCCTAACATACTCAGATGGTCCCATGGTGGAAAAAAAATACATAAATTAGATTATATTGGTCAAATGAGTATCTGGTACCAAATAGGTTTAGATAGTCAAGTTTCATTCTGGAATGATATTTGGGTTGACCAGTGTACTCTAGCTATTAGTTATCCTCAACTTTATGTCTTATGCCTCCAACCTAATATTTCTGTGAGTGCAGTACTTAGCTCCCAAGGTGATGTAGTTCAATTTAGAAGACACTTGTCTGAGATTCTGGCGATTGAATGGAGTGAAATTTTAAGATTAATTAGTATAACAGCCTTTACTCATGCACAAGATCGAATATCTTGGAAATGAGATTCTTCTAATCAGTTTACAGTACATTCCTTATATGCTTTTCTTGTGTTTAGAGGAGTCAAAGCTAATAAGTATGCGATCTGGTGGAAACTACCCATTCCTCCGAAAATTAGGGTTTTTATGTGGCTCTTGTCCAATAAAAGAATTCTAACTAAACAACGACTGATTAAAAAAGGTTGGATAGGCTCTAATCAGTGTCATTTTTGTGGTGCTGCCGAAACTGTGAACCATTTATTTGTTCAATGTGCTTTTGTCAAAACTTTGGTTTTGGATGGGATATTTCCATGATGTTTTTATGAATTGATACTCTTTTGATGATGTTATAGATTATGTTCAATCCTTACCTTCCAAAAAAAAGAATAGCTGCTCTAATAGTAATAAGTGCAATTTGTTGGTCGCTTTAGAAACATCGCAATGACATTTGTTTTACAGGGGTTGCACCTAAATCTAATCGTTCTATGATATTCCTCATTTTGTCCTTACTTCACTATTGGGCAGGAAACATCAAGGAAGAAGTTGTGCAAGAGATGATGATTTGGACTCCCGCTGAGACTGACGACATTCCGTTGCGCGAATGGGCTGAAGCTCCTGAGATTGTGGTGCTGGATGGGGACATTCATACTGATGAGAATGCTTAGTTGCTATTATGTTTTTCTCTAGCTTTTATTTGTGTCATGTTTTGCCTTGTAATAAGTAATATCCTAGCCACTTGTTATGCTGCTGATATGAACTTTGATTTGGAAGGCTGCTAGTATGTATTTTTCTATGGTTTACTTTAGGAAGATGGGGTAAGGATATAGAGGTCATTTTTATAGTTGATACGGGTGGATATGTTGTTTTCTTTTGCTGTTGGTAATCGTGTAATTATGAGACTGCTTTTGCTAATGCAAATGGACAAATATGCCTCTTTTAAAAAATAAAAAAAGGATATTATTCCAGTGAATCTTTTCCTTTCTTGACTTTGTCCCTTCTTTTGATTATACAGCGAGTGGCAAGAAGGGACCTTTTCAAAAAAAAGTTCCATTGTGACAATGTGACTAGGGGTGGCAACGAGTTGTTAAAGAGTGAGCTAGGTCACACTCGTACTCAGTTTGTAGGGGTATCAAGCTGAGCGAGCGAGTTTGAATTTAGGTCCCGAGTTAAAACTATTGCTCAAAACCGACTCGTGGGTTGTCCGAGCGAGCCGAGCTAACTCGTTACTAGCTTGGCAGATTTATAAATTTGTATATTTCCTTTATTTATATCTTAAATATTCATAACACATTGTTCGCACAAAAATATGCACAAAGTTTCAGTACAGCAAGCTATACTTTTTAACCTTGTTTACACCTTTCGAATCGGATTGCAAATGTACAATCCTATCGAGCAGTATATTCAGGGTATCGATCCACAGGACGGTTCAATTCTTAACTAGATAATTACTCAAATTAATTTGGTACTAGAAGTTCTGCAAATGGTTGGTTTGTTTGTTTAAGTTCCTAAATTCAATAATTAAATAACAAAAATAAAGTTTGGTTTTTTAATTAGATATAAAAGGCGTTTCTAGGGTTTCAGATTTCATCTTCCACTCTGCCTCTCAGCACCATTCACGCGACCCGCTTCTTTTCAGAAGCGAACCGTGTGACGCGGCCCGCGTGGCCCTTGAGTGAATACAACATGCTATGTTTCTGTGTCGGTTCCTTGTGTAAGGCTCTACTGACCATACCTAATATTCCTAAACCTCAACTCTCATTTATTGACTTAATAAATTTGGTAACGAAAATGCAATTTCACCTTCTTAGGTTTCCAACCCCTAAACTCGCGTTTATTGGTATTCAACCTAAGTTACTTGTTTGGTTTACTAAAGGCATTCATTATCTTATGATAAATAGAAAGGTTCACCTTACAGTTACTATTTGGTCTCGAGGACCTACCTCAAATACTTGGTCTGGTTGAAAGAAACATCAAGGCCAAAATACTAGAAGAGATTCTATAAACATCTAACAGTAGACAATCAAGAATCATTCAATCAATTTCAACCAAGCAATTGAAATAATACTCAAATCAAATAAACACAAAAATTCAATACAGATTCAAACATGCATAATAAAACAGAGCTTCAGACTACATCATAACCCTAGAAACTAAGAAATCTACTCAGACATAATCAAAAAGCAAATAAAACAATTGATAAAAAGATTGTTCATGACAAAACCCAAAGAACAGAGAAGATCCGTGAAGAAACTTTCATCTTTTCGCTTCTCGACTTCGTCTTCAAGCTAGCTGTCAAGTCCAAACCCTAGGAATCTATCCCTCCTCTCTGGAATGCAGAATGGAATCGTTTTCAGCAAAGAATCCCGTAATATAGCAATTCTAGCCGACCTTTCCTTCAATGAGCCTCTGTTTCCTTTTCTGTTTTGTTTCCGGAATAGGCTGATGCGATCCGCGTCAGATGTGACACGACCCGCGTGTCTGTGCTTCTCAAGGAGCTGAAGAGCGTCGCGTCTGTGGTCGCGTCAGGGCATGATGCGACCTGTGTCGAGAGTGACGCGGCCCGCGTGAAGACCTTCAAACTTCACAATTTTCCCTGATTTCGCTTGTTTTCTGCAAAATAAGAATAAAAGTGCAGCAGTACCACTTTCTATAGATATTCACTGTAAAAGACGTGATTTGGTGGCTTAAAACACAGATTTTGGTACAGAAATTGGTCGGAATAATAGGTCAGATAACGAGACATCACACATCTTATCAATTATGGTTAAAACAAAATAATATTTATATGACTAATTAGTGAGGAATACTCTTAATTCAATTGCAATTAAGCAAATCAACTACTATAAATTAACTTTTCAGCCAAATTCATACATACAAATATATCAAAATCGTAAATTCATACAAACATATTCACAAAATAAATTCATGCATACCAAATCAAACAAATTCATACAAATTAACTTAATTGCTTATAATTAATTCACACATATTCTATACAAAATTATCAATCAACTTAAACACAGTCCAAAGTGCAATTACCTTAACATTGACTATAACATCCATAGACCATAATATCTCCAATCTGAAGTGAACGGATCCGATTAAACTATTAAACTATGTATATTAAATAGTTCATTAACGACCGAGCTAGCTCGTGCCGAGCCATGCTAAACTCAAACTCATTAATGCTGGTTCGAGTATGTATATTGAATAGGTCAGATGGAAAAGAAAAAAAATTAAGTCCGAGCAAAAAAATAATTCCCAACAAATTTAAAAGGTAGCTGGGATACATGAGTAGCTTTTATAACAAAATTAAGCAGTGTGCAAAATGTGTATTTCTAAACAGCCTTTTCAGCTACTGATTTTTAAATTCTCTCTTTTCTACAAATCAGTTGATGTGTGAAATCAAACGATCCTGTGTGACTCTGCAAACAGGTGCTGTATTATGGAATATTAATTAAACAACCCACTAATGTAATGTTTTATTATTCAAAACTCGATCTCCCTAATTGAGAGACATCATGGAGACCAGCCGTATTTGTTTAGTTGGGACAAGACAAATCAAGTGTGAACCCAGCGGCATATATAGTACTAAATTCTCTTTTCATTAATTTTAGTTAGATAAATCTCATAGGAGAATGAGATTCTTTTATTATTACTATTACACAGTCCCACCATTTAATACAATCATCATGCGTGCCCAATTATCTAATTTTTATAGTACAGTAGTAGCATCTCAATTCTCAATTCAGTGAATGCCGACGGATTTGGATCCAGTGCTGCACAACGTTAACACTTAACACACATGCTGGCTGCACCGTAAACTCTAACGACCACAAAATTTTAATTATTTCATGATATATATTCAGATTCAGAAATTAAAACATATATATTTCTGAGGGTAACTAAACTGATTCGACATTACTATTTTGCCCCACGGACTTTTCTGGAAATTAAAAAAATAAATAAAATAAATGCTTCCCATTTACTTGTTTTGGAGAGAAAAATAGAATGGTAGCATGCTGGCGAATTAGATTTAGGGATACAAATCCGTTACAATGTCAGTCAGTCAACATTAATTCTGAAATTCATGTAATTTTAAATCTACTCGTTAAAATATTTCGAGATGCGTGTACATAATTTTTTTTAAAAGAGTTGCTTCGAGATTCGTTCTCAAAAAAAATTAATGACTAGATTCGAAAAAACAGAGATTTTAGAATTACTATTCACTCACGAAGGATTGCAACAGATTTAGATCCATGTCAGGGTCTGTGATATGAATACAGATCCTCCCCGGTACCATAATAGAGAATCTTATACAATTACTAGATATGAACCGTTCTTTTTAATTGCGCTAGTCCGAATCCCAAAACAAATGAGAGTAAATCTCAACCCGTAAAGTGAAAGGAATCTATTACAGTGATGCAGAGGATACATGTAAGCTCTTAACATTGATTAACTCTTCTGTTCATCTCTTCTTCTTTTTTTCCTTTTTTTTTTCCTTTTTTGTATGGACTGTGGAGAAGGGACTAGGCGTGTCAATGAGCTCGGACTAGGCCCTAACTCAGCTTGTTAATTATGGACTGAGCTACAGCCGAACGAGCTAGACTTAGGGCATCCGAGCTAAAACCTCAACTTGAACTCATGACAAGCCAGTCCGAGCTAGCTCGCGAGTTGACGAGCTAGCTCAATGGGTCTGGTTGGATCTTGTTTTAAGAAGAAAATAAATTCTACAAACTTTTTGGATCTAGCTGAACGGAGTTAGACAGTATAAAATGCACACATTCACAAATTAATGTCTAGCCGAGCTAGCTCATGAGCTGGCGAGCAAGCTAGGCCCCAGCTTGAACTCGTTAATTCTAGACCGAGCTAGTAGAGAGCTAGCTCGTTAACAGCTCAGTCCAATAACGAGGAGCTGTTAACGAGCGAGTTATTAGCGAGGGAGTCAAGTGCAAGTCACGATCGAGCCATGAACTACGAGCTTTTTTGCCACCCCTAGAAGGGACAAATCACAGGTGGGGTTCATTCTTCTTGAATGATTGAAAAACGTGACAATCCATTTCGTGCATATTATATATATATAGGCTAATGAGTGTTTTAATTTGCACTAATATGTCTAGTTCTTCAAAAAAATTCAAAAAAATTAAAAAAATGTAAAATTTAGTCTCCAAGCACATTTCAATATGAAGAACATGTTGAGAAGTTTGGATTGACTATTTAAACTTTGAAACTAGACATATGAGCGCAAATTAAAACACCAATTTTAATTTGCAAAGCATGGTAGCCCCCTCCCCCCCCCCCCCCCCCCCCTCTCTCTTTTTATATATATATAGAGAGAGAGGGGGGAGTTGGCTAATATCAAAACGTTTCCACCACAGCTCCTGTGCAACCAAGTAATTTTTGGATTTTTAAAGTCTAAATGATCGATCCAAACCGTTAGATGTGATCCTTATATTAAAATGTGTTTGGAGACCAAATTTTATATTTTTCAGAATTTTTTTACTATTTATGAAGTCACTTTGAAAATCGCTAATTCAACTGTGACTTAACAAAACAGTAAAATCAGAAGCCACCATTGGATCAGCGATTTTCAAAGTGGCTTAATAAATAGTAAAAAAAATCCAAAAAATGTAAAACTTGGTCTCCAACCACATTTTAATATAGAGATCACATCTAACTATTTTGAGCGATCATTTGGACTTTAAAAATCTGAAAACGACTTGGTTGCATGGGAGCCGTAGTGTAAACATTTTGATATTAGTCAACCCCTCTCTCTTTCTCGCTCTCGCTCTCTCTCTCTCTCTCTCTCTATATATATATATATATATATATATATATATATATATATATATATATATATAAAAAGGAGGGCTCCAATTACACCCTTATTTGGTGACACCAAATTACACTCTCCATTTTCAAAGTTTTCAAATTCCAAACAGTCAATCCAAACCGTTCAACATAATGGATATGTTAAAATGTGCTTGCAGATCAAATTTTACATTTTTTTAGAATTTTTTTACTATTTATTAAGTATTTAACAAATTCGCTATATTCAGACCGTTGAATTTTTGTACCCATCTTAATATATTGTAAAAAAATTCAAAAAAATGTAAAATTTGATTTGCAAGCACATTTTATCATATCAATCATGTTGAACGGTTTGGATGGACTGTTTGGATTTTGTAAACATAGAGTGTAATCCGGTATCACCAAAAAAGGGTGTAATTCGATCCCTCCTCATATATATATATATATATAGGAATATGCTAGCATGCTATGCATAGCATAGAGCCCCTCCATACAACGTCTTAGATTTCGACTTTTCAAAATCATAACGGTCGATCCGAACCATTCATCTTGTTCTCCATATTAATATGTGTTTGGGGACCAAATTTTACATTTTTTGAAATTTTTTTTACTATTTCTTTAGATTTATTGAAAATTGTTGTTTTTAGCAAATCTAGACCATAAAAAAACAGCAATTTTCAATAAATCTAAAGAAATAGTAAAAAAATTCCAAAAAATGTAAAATTTGGTCCCCAAACACATATTAATATGGAGAACAAGATGAACGGTTCGGATCGACCGTTAGGATTTTGAAAAGTCAAAATCCAAGGCGTTACATGGAGGGGCTCTATGCTATGCATAGCATATATATTGATGGGTTACGGTGAGTTGCGAAGTAAAACGCGTTTCTACTTCACACCGTATTTTTATTTTGAAAGTCCAAACGACCGATCCGAACCATTAGATGTTTAATCCATATTGAAATGTGCTTGGAGACCAAATTTTACATTTTTTGTAATTTTTTTACTATTTATTAAGCATTTTTTAAAATTGTTGTTTTGCTATGAACAGTAAAAAACAGTAAAATTTTCTGGACCATCAGATCAACGACTTTCAAAATTGCTTAATAAATAGTAAGAAAATTCCAAAAAATGTAAAATTTGGTCTCCAAGCACATTTCAATATGGAGGATAAGATGAACGGTTCGGATCGACGTTTTGAACTTAAAATCGCAAAATATGAGCGTGAAGTAAAATAGTCGCTTTACTTCGCAACTCACCGTAGCCCATCTCTCTCTCTCTCTCTTTATATATATATATATATATATATATATATATAGAGGTTGGCTAAGATCAAAGTGGTAGTTCCTGAGCTTTGGTGCTACCGATTCGTTTTTCAATTTTCAATTCAAAACGTCAATCCGAACTGTTCAAGTTAATCTCTATATAAAAATGTGCTTGGAGACCAAATTTTATATTTTTCTGAGTTTTTTTATTATTTATTAAGCCACTTTGAAAATTGTTGATCCAACGATAGCTTAACAAAACAGTAAAATCAAAAGCCACCATTGGATCAGCAATTTTCAAAGTGGCTTAATAAATAGTAAAAAAAATCAGAAAAATGTAAAATTTGGTCTCCAAGCACATTTTAATATAGAGATCAACTTGAATGGTTCGGATCGACGTTTTGAACTTTGAAAATTGAAAAACAAATTGGTAGCACCAAAGCTCAGGAACTACCACTTTGATCTTAGCCAACCTCTATATATATATATATATATAGAGTTAGGCTGGGGTGCTATGGATAGCATAGTGGCCTCTATGCTACGGCTCAATATTCGAGTTTTCAAAATCCAAATGGTCGATCCGAACCGTTCATCTTATTCTCCATATTAATATCTGCTTGGAGACCAAATTTTACATTTTTCTGAATTTTTTTACTATTTATTAAGTATTTTACAAAATTGTTGATCCAACGGTGGCTGCACAAAACAGTTAAACCGTTGGATTAGCGATTTTCAAAGTGGCTTAATAAATAGTAAAAAAATTCAGAAAATTATAAAATTTGGTCTCCAAGTAGATATTAATATGGAGAATAAGATGAACGGTTCGGATCGACCGTTTGGATTTTGAAAACTCGAATATTGAGCTGTAGCATAGAGGCCACTATGCTATCCATAGCACCCCAGCCTAACTCTATATATATATATATAGAGAGAGAGAGAGAGAGATGGGCTATGGTGCATTGCAATGCATGGAGGGGTTTGTGCATTGGACCATAAATCTAAAATTCAAAATCCAAATGGCCGATCCAAACCGTTCATCTTGTTCTCCATATTAATATGTGCTTGGAGACCAAATTTTACATTTTTCTGAATTTTTTTACTATTTATTAAGTATTTTACAAAATTGTTGATCCAACGGTGGCTGCTGATTTTTACTGTTTTGTTAAGCCACCGTTGGATCAACAATTTTGTAAAATACTTAATAAATAGTAAAAAAATTCAGAAAAATATAAAATTTGGTCTCCAAGCACATATTAATATGGAGAACAAGATGAACGGTTTGGATCGGTAATTTGAATTTTCAATTTTAGATTTATGGTCCAATGCATAAACCCCTCCATGCATTGCAATGCACCATAGCCCATCTCTCTCTCTCTATATATATATATATATATATAGAGAGAGAGAGAGAGAGAGTATATATATATATATAGAGAGAGAGAGAGAGAGAGAGGTGGGCTACGGTGAGTTGCGAAGTAAAGCGACTATTTTACTTCACACTCATATTTTGCAATTTTAAAGTTCAAAATGTCGATCCAAACCGTTCATCTTGTTCTCCATATTGAAATGTGCTTGGAGACCAAATTTTACATTTTTTGGAATTTGTTTACTATTTATTAAGCAATTTTGAAAGTCGCTGATCTGATGGTCCAGAAAATTTTACTGTTTTTTATTGTTCACAGCAAAACAACAATTTTCAAAAATGCTTAATAAATAGTAAACAAATTCCAAAAAATGTAAAATTTGGTCTCCAAGCACATTTCAATATGGATTAAACATCTAATGGTTCGGATCGGTCGTTTGAAATTTCAAAATAAAAATACGGTGTGAAGTAGAAACGCGTTTTACTTCGCAACTCACCGTAGCCCACCTCTATACACACACACACACACACACACACACACACACACACAGAGGCTACCATACATTGCAATGCATAAGCATTTTTGTACATTGGACTATAAATTACCAGATTCAAAGTCCAAATAACCGATCCAAACTGTTCATCTTGTTCTCTATATTAATATGTGTTTGGAGACCAAAATTTATATTTTTCGGAATTTTTTTACTATTTTATTAGATTTATTGAAAAATCGTTGTTTTTATGATCTAGATTTTTCTGAAAAACAACGATTTTCAATAAATCTAAAAAAATAGTAAAAAATTTCCAAAAAATATAAAATTTGGTCTCCAAATACATTAATATGGAGAACAAGATGAACGGTTGATATCAACTCCAGGGTGCGCAAACGGTCTATTCAAAAATAAAATTTGAAATTGAAAATTTGGTCATGTCTTAATGTCAAAATCAGGCGTTGATATGGTTGATATCAACTCCACTGTGCGCAATTTAAAAAAAATCAAGTTTTGTATTTATTTTGGCAGACAACAAATTCCAAAATCAATTCACTGTCTAGTGGTTGATTTCAGAAGCATTCAGTACTTGGATTTGTAATATTTTAAACGAGATGCTCAAATGTTATTATAATTTTGAAGCTCTTGAAAATGCATTCTCAGCTGAAATGTTATTATAATTTTGAAAAATTGTTGATTGAAATCGTAGAATTTGATGTAGAAACGATAGAAATGATGAGGGAGGTGGGACAAGGGTCGGTGGTGTGATATGCCGGAGCGGAGGAGCGTGGAGAAAGCAAGAAAGGGTAGACCTTGCCAAAACATTGGGGCCATGCGGATGGGCAACACTAACCAATTATTTCCTTCCTTAGACCTAGCCTACTGAGTACCGACTAATCTAATAAGGGGCTAGTCTGCTGCAGTGTTACTGGTACAACAGGTGTATGCAAATTTCTAAGGTGGACCAACTGAAAGGTTTGCGCTATTCTTTGTCTGGCCTCTTGTCGTTTAGCGACCACAGCTTATTGATTGGCATTTGGATGTCCCTGTTAAGCGTCCCTAAACATGGTCCCATAAATTTTCTCTTCTATTTATTTCACAGAAAATGGCACGTCTTAAATGACGCATGAGGCCTGTCCCCCGTCTAATTCGCTAATATTTATTTATCATCTTATTGAGACAATTATCGCTTCCGATACCGACTCAGTTCATGTTCATCCATCAAAAATTCAAAATAGATAATTTAACTATGGGAAATAACAGAACGCCCCCAAATGTCTGGAAATTCACATTGTGAATTTATGAAATTAATTAATTGGGCCAGGCTCTCTTTTGGTTGTTCATGGCTGGACCCAACAAGCCTAATGGATTTACACAGGTGTCTTAATTTCTTACGTGGATCTGCTTCTTAGGATTACCAAACCCAAATGGGACCGCACAGTTTCTATCTAAATGCATTTGTCACTGCAGCAGCACCGGTGCGATTTAGGCCTCTTTATGTTATGTTATCCAATTGCAAAACTTGTGGAGCCCATTTATTTCCTTTATTCTTCATTGCCAATCTGTTAATTTGTAAGTGTCCGGGATACTGGCAGTCTGATATTGAAAACCTAATTGGTTCAAGCTGGTATCTGGAAATAATCATTCAGTACTGACAAATTTACCAATTTATCTGCAGTATCATTATAAGCATCTAAGTTGTGACATGGATGGTTACATCATCGGAATTATGCTTATTAGTGAATGCATGATAGCGTGCAAGCTAATATCGCCATCTAAATCTTCAATATAATTATATTTATAACAATATTTTTACCCCCAGCCACGAGTTTGTTCATCTGGAATGCACATGCCATATAGATGACATGGACATTGCTCAAGTCACAGCCACATCATCATCCATCCGACGATTGAAATTTGTTCTTCACTACATTGTCTATTAGGTGGACATTCGGCATTCCTGTTTGTTGCCGGCATGTTTATCATTATTTCTATTTGTCTTTTTAACAAATGCTAATAATAGGGCTATATGGGTAAATTGAAGAACTTTAGAATCAACAAGGAACTATAAAAATTGAAAGACCAAAACGAGATAAAGTAATACTCTTAAGGATAATTAAGTGTAATTTATTCTTTTTTACTTCAGTAGCATCTTACATTAAGGGCGCATGGCACAATTCGTGTAAGAAATCATGAAATAAAAGCAGTAAATCCCCAATTTTTTAAGCATGTTATCATTTCCTTGTATCTAGTTTTTCTAGCACTAACCAAAGCTTTTCATCCTGATAATCTCTGATCCAAAGTGTAGCTCCAGCTTCAATAAGAAGCTTCTCTTGGCCGTCAGCTGCAACTCCAATTACTTGCATTCCAGCAGCCACTCCTGCCTTGACTCCGACCACCGAATCCTAAAAGAACCAATATTATTAGAAGGCCCAATCAGGGTGGAACTAGAAAATTGAGATTAGGGGGCTAGAAAATCAAGTGTAGTTTAATTTTATTTTATAAGAGAGGCTAAAAGTATTAATGAATATAAAAATTATAAAATTCAATGGACAAAATTACAAATTTTCAATTTATAGGGATGGCTTAGCACACTTTTCAATACACTACCTTCCGTCCCATGGCCCAATGACTGTCACTAAAGTCATTGCCATAAGTGCTCAATTAGTCTAGGAGAACATACCAGTATATTAGTTCTGAAGCATATTATAACAAAAGAACAACGAATGTTGTATCAAGAAAGGGAAAAACATTAGAAAATTGGGCAGTGTGTCGACGACTTGTTTAAGCATGCGAAAAAGAGGAGGCAACAATTAATGCCCCAATCAAAAACAACACGGGAAAAGGAAAACCTAGTAAAGAAACCAACCTCAAAAACAAGTGTGTGATCCGGAGATGCATTGAGTTCTCTAAGAGCTTTCAAATACGGGTCAGGAAAAGGCTTGTCTCTCCCGCATTCTTTTCCAGTCACAATTAATGGGAAAAAATCAGTAAGGCCCAAGCTGGAGATCATCAGTTCAGCATTGTATCTGGGTGCATTTGTCACCACAGCATGCTTTAGTCCTTTTTCTTCGATCCACTTGCAAAACTTGTGTAGCCCATTTATTTCCTCTAGATGCTTTCTTGCCAATCTGTTTTCAATTAGACAAAAGTACTATTATTTGCCAATTAAGGACCGGATTAAGTATGTCAAGTGAGATACTGGACTAATCAGCACTAGTCATATATGATATACTGCTAATCAATAGAAAAAATAAACCAATACATCTCCTAAAGCAAAACCAAGCTGTCCAGTACCAAGCAACCTCTGAACCAACACAGATTTATTTTTTTGCGTAAATCAAATGTAGGGCCTGATTCATGCTTAAGATGTCAACTAATTATTAATCATCAACAAATTAAAAAGCTTAAATTTACCTTTCAAACAAAGCTTTCTTCTCTTGAATTAATTTGCTGAGTTGATCTTGATCCCAGTCAGGGAAGAGTGACAGAGCATTCTGTTCATCCGTCTTCCCCGTCATGTTTTTCATACTAAATTCGACTGTTATTGGTACACCACCATTAAATCCTACCTGTTGATCAGATTTTTCTCTGTTAAAACAAATGATTTTCACTTCTAACAGGTTTCAGTACACCCAGAACAGTAGCTGCTTGTGTAAATTATTCAATTTTTCATGATTGCTATAATTAATTCCAACAATTGCAAATAGTTGTACTATGATACAGAAAAAGGGAGGCTACCTTCTGAAGTACTTCACTCCAAGCGCCGTGATGGCAAGGATCGGAAATGCACATTGTTCCATCAATATCAAACAATACTGCTCCAAGTGGGGCTATTTTTAACAGATCCCTGTGCATATTATCTCAGTCAGAGAAACTTCTACTTGTTATTGAAGTTCAAAAGGAAAAGTTACCGCTAGTTGATTTAAACTTGGGAGTTAGGAGAAACAGTACACTCCTTTGGTAGAAAAGAAGATATTTCAAGGCTATTTTTGGTATATGGTTTTTTGTTTTGATTATCTTTTAACAGACGTACATGCTTAATTCCAATTATCTCACTATAGAAGAGTATAACGAGGTTTAAACATAAGCATTAAGAATCATAAAAACATACAATCTAATTGAAAAACGTATTTGTATAGCAATTATCTCGAGTAGATGGATCTGGATTCTGTAGGATAACAAAAATAAAAGAAAGATGAATACAAATCTACTGGTAAAAGCGTACCTCTCCATAATTTTGCTTTCCGGTGGTCTCCTCCCTCTTTCCCTGTTCAAGTTCTTATTTCGTGTAAACAAAAAATTTTAAGGATAAAAAAGTACCTAGTAGCGAGTAAAAAACTAAAAAGCACGGCGCTACCTCTGTCACTGTGTGCTCAAATTTTTAATACCAACTTTTTATAATGAATTATGTAGATATTCTGACACAGTGGCGGAGGCAAAATCATGGAATGGGTCACTTCTCACTTGACATGCATTTACTTTCCAAAAAAATTGTACTTGTGCCTTAAATTTTTTATAGTTTAAAATAAAATATTATATATATTATCAATTGATGCCGTTTGTAGCACGGAAATTTAATTTGATATAATGGACCTTCATTATTTAACCCTCTAATTTAAAAGTTCGAGTAAAGATATTATTCCCTACTTCTAGTCCCCTAACAGTCCCTCGCCCCAACTCAGTTATCTAACAAATTTTATCCATATCTAAAAAAATAAGTAGCTTAAAAAAAGAACACGTCTCTCCCACCCCATCACTTCTGACAGTCGATGCCTCACCGCTCTCCTCTGCAATCTCAAAGTTCCTTCATCGCTGACCACAAAAGAGCATGGTGCACCGTCGAGATCCAGCGAGGAGAGCGTGGTGCAACGTCGAGATCCAGTGAGGAGAGCATAGTGCACTGTCAAGATCCGGCGAGGAGAGCGTGATGCAACGTCGAGATCCAGTGAGAAGAGCGTGGTGCACCGTCGAAATCCGGCGAGGAGAGCGTGGTGCACCACCGAGATTCAGCGAGGAGATCCGGTACATTTTAACACAATCTTACCTCGTCTCTAATGAGATCCGGCGAGGAGAGCGTTGTCGGAGTGCAACATATGAATATTTCATATGTTGCACTGTCAAGATCAAAAGCTGAAGTTGCTGAAATACTATTGGTTTCGCTTAACTTTGACTTTCGCTGAAATGTTCAAATACCAAAGCCTCATGACCAGGCCGCCTATATCAAATGATTTACTGAACAATGATTCGAATCAATGTTATCAGAACCGGACCGGACTGGCCAGTTCAGCCGGAAAAAACCGGAACCGGTCACCTGCCCGGTTCGGTTCTTTTAAATTATCGTCTATATAATTGAAACGGTTAAAACCGATTGAACCGGCCGGTTATTATTACAATTTCGCTGGACCAGACCGTGTAAAACGCGGTTCAAATTAAATTTGATAAATCTTCATCTCTCACTCTTCTGATTTCACGCGACTTCCTATTTTCGCTAAGTTTTTCATTTCCTGCATTTTTCTTCACACACTGAGATGTAAACAAATGAGAAATGGGCTCTCCTTTCTCTTTCAAGTTGGTTTTCTCCTAATTTCTTGTAACATTCTGTCACGTTAAATTTTTTTTTTAATTTATTTATTTAACATTATTGATATAAAATAATCTAAGAAATTTAAGAAGATAACGTAATGCTATATAAAATTTATATAAGTATGACTTATTTTAAAATTTCATTTCAGTAGTTTAATTGATTAGTAACCACGACACAGTTAATTAATTTGAAATCCAAATTAATCGGTAATGTTAGAAATTATTTATTAATCTTATTACATTTGGTGATCAAAAGAGGGAAGTATCTTTTATCATGATTAATAAAATTAATTAATTTCTTTACATGATTGATAGAATAAAGTCTAATTATGTGTATACCTTAATTATAAAGTTTTCCTAAATTAAATTGCGCCACCCCTGTGAAGTGTGAAACCGTCTCCCTCTAAATTAAAAACCCACCTCCATGTTGAAATCTTTTGTATGTAACCCCTGATGACGCCTCCCTAATCAAATTCGAGTCTAAACCTACCCCATCTTTTAATTGAATATATTAACCCCTCCTCTGCCGTATCTCTCCCTCTCTCTATCTCCCTTCACAATCAATCAAGGGAACTCCAAAAATAAATAAATCATAATCTTGTAAAAATCAAATTGAAGCCCCGATTTGGTGTTGGAAATTTCTACAACTAAGGTACTATAAACTTTGATATTTTTTTCTATAAGTTTCATTGATTAGGATATGATAAGTAGATATATTAGTTACAATAAATTATTGTTCCTAGATTGAGAAATTTATGCTTAGAATTTCTTTAATTAAAATACGAAAATTTAGACTGTTGGTAAGAATTTCTTTAGTCATATTATAATCTGAAATCTAATTTATATATAAGAATTTCTTTAATTAATTATATCAAAATCTGAGAATTTTGCATAGTTTATTGATTTGAAACTCCTCTTCTCAATTTACTTGAATGTAATAGAATTCGGGCATTTCATTTGTTCTCTTAAAAGATGTTAAATTTCTTTTGTTTCTATCATCATATTTTATAATATAAAAGTTAAGTTTTGGTTATTGAAGTTTAGTTACCCTATTCTTTCAACAACATATTCATAATCAAGTTTACATTTTTAATTATGTAGATTTAATTTTTGTTGTTTGTTTTCGACAATTTGGAAAACACCTTTAGTAATAAATTAAAAGATATATTTCTTTATTCATAGTTACTCATTTTAAATTCATTTCCATATACAGTCAGAATGTAATAGATGTGTACAAATGATTATATTTATTTTTAGATTCATGATACACCTTACTCAGATTTCATATATGTTTTCTTTAGTTGACCCTTCTTGAATTTATATGAAATAATATTAAAATATCATCTCTAACTGAAAATTTCAGATTTGTTTGCAATAATATTTAAAATAATATTATGACTGTAACATTTAAAGTCTCGGACTCATTTTACTAAACGATTTAGAATTAGTCCGTAACATATAACTCTAATAAAGTTTCGAATATTGCTTTTGATTCGTTTGACCTTCAGATGCGCTTTATTTTCCTCTTTTGATTAATTCCTCCAAGATACCAAATGATTAGACTGACTAAAGTCTAGGAGTTAGAATTAATAAAACTTGGTCCTGATATGAAGCCGTATTAAGGAACTTTAGAAATAAGAACACAACATGAAATATTATTAATTAAAATATGTGCTCAAATATTTAGATCCGGCTTTGAGAAGAATTTTGGAGACGCAAGTAACGATCAAGAATCTATTAAACTAATAGGTGCGGGTTTTTTGGACTTTTTGTAAAATTATTTACTTATTTCTTTGTGTGCATTATATTTTTACTTATGAAATTGTGCATGTTGATTCGAACCACCCCTTTGGCTTTGTTTAGAGAATAAATAATATGATTATTTCGTTTGGAACATATGATATGAATAGAATATATCAATTGAGTATAACATTAGCATAAGAAAACGAACGATCGCTGTGAGATGAATGAATGGAAAGGCCGATACGCAGGGGCTACTAGTCACGATCGGGACCAATATGCGGGGAATGCTAGTCGCAGTCGGGTTCGATGTTGGAAAGGTTGATACACGGGGATTGCTAGTCGTGGTCGGGACCGATATGCGGGGAATGCTAGTCGAAGTCGGGTTCGATATTTGGAAGGCCGATACGTGGGGATTGCTAGTCACGGTCGGGACTGATATGCGGGGATTGCTAGTCGCAGTCAGGTTCGATATTGGAAAGGCCGATACACGGAGACTGCTAGTCGTGGTCGGGACCAATACGCGGGGACTGCTAGTCGCGGTTGGGTTTGAGATATAACGTATGACAAGCAAAGTAATGGTCAGTGATTTATAAGATTTTAAAGTAACAAGTGCTTACATGAATGATAGTTATTGCATGATAAGATAATATAGATTGCATTTTGGTTGTTGATTAAATAAAGTTGTTTAGTATATGATCAAAAGGAAAGATTTTACAAACATCCGGACTGGAACTAAATCCCGCACTGAGAGAATGTTCAATCTCTCACCCGTTCCACTTTTATGTGGGTTCCAGGTAACACAGAAGAGGAATTAGAGATGAGGAAAGAGTAATGGAAGAATAAATGGGAAGGAATAAAGAAATTTCACTTGATTGATTTTAGGATTTTATGTTTTTATTTTGAATTGTTGAAACACTGAATAAGCATGGTAGCAGATGTGCTACTTGTCATGCTTGTCTTTGCCATTTGTTTAGACTCATATTGTCTCAATTAATGAATACAATTGTGCCATGTTATATTTTATTATTGGTAATGTATGTGATGCAAATGCGCATTACGTAGAAATACGTGGCGAGTTGTCTCGAGGTGTGACATTTCTTATATCTACTGTGGTGTATTACACAGTGGCTCAATCTCATTCAAAGTCTAGGCTTGAAACAAAATCAGCAAAGAATCTGCATCAAATACTGTAAGTAATTTCATTTAATCATTTAATTCGTATTTGTAAAATATGCACTTGAAAAGCTTGAATTTTTGAGATGATTTTATTCAATAGATGAATGCATCAAAGGTGTTTGATGAAATGCTCAGGCCAAAAAAAGATTTTAGATGAGGGTGAAGTTGTCAATAATTGTGCATTTGTGTGTGTCTAATAATAACTCTATATATGTGCTTGAAAGATGAATCTCATAGCCACTTAGCCATGGTACCAGTTATAGCATCTGATGCCTCTTTGAAACACCTGTAACAAAACCAGTTAAGCATTGTTAGTTTGTAACAGTCTCAATTAGGTTCTTATAAACACCTGTAACAATGCTCGTTTGCCTCTTTGAAATACCTATAACAGTCTCAATTAGTTTGCCTCTTTGAAACACCTGTAACAATGCTTAACAAAACCAGTTAAGCATTGTTAGTTTAAAAACTTTTGAGGAAGAAATATGTAATATTGAAGTTTTTTGAGAACATACATGAAACTCCCCCTAAGTTATATATGTTTTAAAAAAAACAGCAATTGAACCGGTTGAACCATCAGTCCGACCAGTGAACCGTTGAACTGAAGCTTTAGCGGGTCGATGTTCAGTCCGGTTCTGATAACATTGATTCGAATGATAAAATTATTTGTGTGAGAAGATTACACAACTGGCCAAGCGCTTAAAAAATGGTTTACTGAACTGAATAATGATTCGAATTTTTTTTATGGGATCAGAATTTCATTACATGCCATATAATTTTCTATATCATTTATAAATAATTTATATATAAAAAAAATAATGTTCCATGAAGTCAATAAAATTTGTCAACTTTTTCATTCTCTTTCCTACCATCACATCTGATTTTCCTATCAAATTGATTTGTTACATTCCAAAACAAACATATCATCATTTTGTTTTTAAAAGTTTCAAACATAAACCCAAGATCTTACGAACATGTCCAATTTGAACTCGGATCAAATATTACAGAATTAATATACATCACCTTCTCTAACCTAAGATGATCCAAAACAACAAACGACAACAAAATATTCGAAATCCCAAGCCAAAGCAGAACATGAACTTTTGCAAGTCAGCCACAAAAGCGTAAAAAACTAAAGTTGCTAAAACCGTCATCTTTTTCAATTGCCAGGTGATTTTCTTTTTCCAAATCAGCACTTCAAAAATATCATATCACTCGCTGATCCTATAACATTTTATAAAAGAGCAAACTTTTACTTAAGTTAATTATTTCTAACGAAAAAGAATAAATGTGATTTATGTAAGGACAATAATTTATGTAATTTAAGTATACAAAAGACACCATTATCACAAGGGATCCTTGTGATACTCATGACATGTGGTAAATCTTTTTCAATTGACAAAAATGTCCTTAAGTTTGCATTCAGTGGCTGCACTTTACTTCAATCAAGAATGCGGCATGAATGAAAGGAATTGGTCCAAGTTGGAGCTCTCATCAATAGAGGCAAACCAATCTTTTAAGCAAATAAGTGCCTCGATTGTCTCTGGTGTCATAGAACTCCGCAAGTGATCTGTCAACCGACCCGCTGTACTAAAAGCTGACTCAGATGCAACGGTTGACACTTGAACTGTCAAGAAATCCCTTGCCAGCTTTGCCAAAGTCAGATACAATTCTGAATTTTTTATCCACCATTGCACGACATCTTCCAGATAGTTATCCAACTCGTATTTCTTTTGTCGCGATCGATGGTTTTGAGAACGAAATTCCTGAAAATTGATCTCAAGCTTTTTTTGTTTCTCGTTTTGACATTCCACTTGCAATGACATACTAGTTGTCGCTTGGCCAGTTGTGGTCGCATAATCTTCATACCATTTTTTAAGAGACTTCCCCACACATTCTATTCTTTCTTTGTACAAATCAGTGCCTGCCCCATATGCAATACCAAAACAGAAATCCACCCATTCTAACTTGTGTCGAGGATCAAAAACACAAGCTAATGTTAGTATCCCGTTCGGCTTTTCCCAGTATTTTTGGAATTTATTTAGCATCGCTTTTGATAATTTTTGCAGAATGGATTGGCATAATCTTCAAGCCATATATATATAGAGAGAGAGATTGACTAATATGCTTTCAGCAGTACTTCAAGCCAAATTTTATAAAACCGCATTCGAAACTTCGAACTAGGTATCTCAGTAAATTGGTTACATATTGAACTTGTACAATCTCAATTTTACTATTGTTGAAAATTTTTTACTATTTTTTTATGATTTATGAAATATGGCAAAAAAAGGGATTAAAAATAAAAGAAAATTGGCAATATTTTAGGTCATTTTTGTCATCTTTTATAAATCATAAAAAACACAGTAAAAATTAATATTCTACATGTTATATAACCAATTTACTATGCAACTTATTTCGAAATTTCACATGAGATTTTTAAATTTGACTCGGTAGGAGTGCTACCGAAAGCATATGATATATATATATATATATATATATATATATATATATATATGTATATATATGTGTGTGTGTGTGTGTGTGTGTGTGTGTGTATAGACACACATATATGAGGAGGGATCGAGTTACAACAAAGTTACCACAAACATTTTCTATATTTTCAAAGTTCAAATAGTCGATCCAAACTGTTCAACATGAACTCCACGGCCATTTTTTTAATACCCCAAAAAAAAGAAAATTATACAAATAACCTCCGATTTTTTTTTATATATGCCCCGACCGCTGGGCTGTGGGGCGGGCCAAAATTCAAGCGAGTGTTGGGGTTTCGCGGTGCTAACCAAAACCCCTTTTAGGCTTAAGTTGCGGAATGACCGTAGAACAAAAATTTCTACAGCCAACTTAAGCTCATGATTAAACGGGGTATGTCAGGAAACTTTCCAAGGCGGTCCACCTTCAGTATTCCTTTGGCATCAAAACCCAATTTAATCCTTTTACAGATCTACTCCATGATTGATTTCTAAAACTTTAATCTACTTACAAATTAAATAGATTAATATAACATATTTATACCTTGATTCCAAATCACAGTTGGAATGCAGACCGAGCGAGTAGAGCCTCACCAGGGAAGAAATCGACTCGGAGTATCACACGTGTGATACCTCTATCGGTTATCCACCAGGACTAACCGGAGAGCGGTTTATTTCTTCTGCTAGAAATACCATAAACCGCGGAATTCTGCAAAAACACTATTCACGGAAAAAAGACGAAAACCCGTAAACACGAATTTTTGGTTGCTCAGTTTCATCAATATGCAAAACTGACATACCGCTAAATTCGGTAAAACACTATTCATCGATCCCGTAAATATACTCCACAACAACCCGCAAGATTATACGTCAAGTACGTATAACTTTCTTTTCTCAACCGAAACACTATTTGGGAGAGAAACCGAGAAAGAGAAAATACCGATCCGTTTCGACACGAAACCGGTACGAATGAATTAGCTAATTTCTCTCTACCCCTCCACCCCTATTTATAGTGTTTAGGGTCGGTTGCAAAAGACCAAAATGCCCTCCAAGTTCGGCCTATTTACAAGGTATGCCATTGACACCTCATCCTTTTATATGTGAAATGACCAAAATACCCCTTCCACACTCTTCTCCATGTTTCTACACATGCAAGGTGGCATAGGTGTGAAATGACCATTTTGCCCTTGTGGATAGGATTGATGACATGTCATCTGGATAGGATCAATGACATGTCATGCGGATAAGGACGAATCTGAAAAGACCCGAATGCCCTCGGCCCGAACACAAATAATATTCGTATAATTATTCTGAACAATTATATATATATTTTTCTTGCGGTTTGTTGTTTCGGTAATTTATACAACGTGTCCTGCACATTTATAAATTAACCGGTTAACTTTTATACAACGTGTCACACACGTTTATAAATTAACCAATGTTTTTGCTTGTTATTTTTACATAACATTTATAATTTAATTATAACACGTATAATTAATTATAACCATCTTAATATTAATTATAATCAATTTATAATTAATCAGTAAGATTCTCCGAGTAGCTCCTATATGGTGTGACCCAATAGGATCTGTGTTATGTTGGTAAATAGAGTTAAAACTGTTTTAACTTCTATAATCATGGGTGGCGTCTGGCAACACATCATGACCATCCAATTACACAGATGATGCTGTACTGTACAATATCACGATCCAGTAAACAATTTACTTGTGTCTGTTCTTCTGTCTCATAGCTATCAGATTAGTTTCAAGGTAGATGTGTGTCATCCTTGCTAACTGAATCTTTTCTTGATCTTGAGCAGATTATCAAATATAATTACTCTTGTAATTATACCGCTAGCAGATAATCTTACTCTATCAAGGGGCCCAGTGATGCTATAGCTCGTATAGAGATACGAGGGACAAATAGTATTCTTGGTAAACTATCACTTCCTCAGCTAAGCTATACATATGGAAAAGCTACCGTTATGACTGCTTTTTACGGACAGCGGTAGATAACAATCACACATACATATTTCTCAGTGGGAACGATAAATACCTCATACTGTAGAACGTGACACTGAATGAAAACATAAATGACACGAACACAATTCTATTTAATGTTTCATTCGGGGTCTGTCAAATACCATGTTTCTAGAACATATATCTATGTGATTAAAATGACATCTCGTGTCAGGTGGTTTGTAAAACTTAACCATCTTTTAATCCACATACTAACCTTATCGCGGTAATTAGTGTTCCTGCTAATTACCTTAGTCAGTGACTTTTTAAGAGTATATATTATCTATATTATGGAGTTTCACAATTTCAGTCATGAACTCGAAATGATCCATAAATTCAATAATACTCAAGGCAACAAAATGATATATAAATAAACATTCAATTCATGAACAAAGCTTTATGATAATTTATCGTATTATTGACTTCTAGATTATTACAAACTAACAGCGAGCCACCCGGGCATGAGGCGGGCCATGCCAACACCAAACCGCCTCCCCCCTCGGCGGGCCAAGCTGAACCAAACCCCCCCCCCATTGGGCGGGCCATAAAAATTAAATTACTCCCCCCCAAGCCCACCCGTGACCACTCCACTCATTCCTCTCTAGGCCCACCCGTGACCGAGTACTCCTCTCCCAAGCCCACCCGTGACACCTCCTCTCTGTCTCTCGCTCCACTCTCCACTCCTATGTCTCTCGCTCTCTACCTCCTCATGCCGTAGCGCAGCAGCAGAAGTGAAAAAAAAGGGACTCACGCCGCCGCAAAAGAAGAGGAAAAGAAAATTGAGTGTACACTGGCCGCAAATTGAGTGTACACAACTCTCCACAAATTCGCATATGTTATTGGAAACCTCACAAAGTAAGGTCTAGCCCCCACCCCATGTGAGTTGTCAATCCGTGTAGCCAATTCTATTTCATACCTGTTAGGGTTTACAGCAGTCTTTTCGTATATTAGTTGCTTAAGTTCCTGAAATGTGGTATTTTCATTAACCTCGAAGCCAAATGCGGCCTCTTTTGTGTACTGCACGCCATATTCACCCCTTTGTAGCTTGCCGCCCACATACAGTGCAACTAACATCTTTTCCTTAACAAACTACATTTAAAAAATAATTTTATAAAGATTAAAGTAATTGTACATAAATTATAACAGATACAATAATCTAATTAGAAAATAATTTGAAAAAAGAATACTTGTTGTTACAGTAATACACGGTAGCAACCGTCACAGTAATTGTACAGTAATTGCAACAGTTACAGTTACAGTTAATGGAACAGTAATAACTAATTTAGTAAATAATTAAAAGAATCTAGAAAAAAAATACATGTTGCTACAGTAAAATCGCTCTTCAATTGCCAAATAACTCGCCTCTCTCAAACAGTAAAATCGCAGGCCAGAGTGTATAGAATAGAGTGGGCGGGAGAGAAGTGATAGAATGGAGTGGAGAGGAAAAGATTAAGTACGGCCGGATGTGGGCGGTTTGGTATAGGGGTGGACCGCCCGGCCTTGGGGCAGTTTGGTATAGGGGTGGACCGCCCGGCCTTGGGGCAGTTTGGTATAGGGGTGGACCGCCCGGCTCTGGGGCGGTTTGGTGTTGGCATGGCCTGCCCGAGCATGAGGCGGCTCGTTTGAATTTTGGCCCGCCCCACTGCCCAGCGGTCGGGGCATATATAAAAAAAAAAAAATCGGAGGTTATTTTTATAATTTTCTTTTTTTTGGGGGGGTATTAAAAAAAAATGGCCGTGATCTCCACAATAAAATGTGCTTGCAGATCAAATTTTACATTTTTTTGAAATTTTTTTACTATTTATTACGTATTTTATAAAAACTAGTCAATTTTAAACCATTAAATTTTTTAGTCAGTAAACTATTAAGACATATTCGGTAGGAGTTTCCATTAAAATTCTCGGAAAAATAAATTTATGGGTATTTTTTTTCTGATGAAATGTTCGGAGGCTCAACTTTAATTCCAATTTCCATCGCCCATTCCCATTCCATTCTCGAAGTTTTTTTTCCCTCTGAAATGCTGAGAAAGAAGGTGGTTAATTTTACATTTGATTAAATCAGGTCTAATTTTGCATTTGCTTAATTTACTATAGACATATAGTTATTAATCAGCGAAGAGATCTTTGGTACCTATATTTTTCCAAGGCAATGTAAATTTGAGCTCTATGCAAACTGTTACAGAATTTAGATTGCAAAGTGGTTAAATTGGTACATATAATTTAGGTTGCACATTTTCACATTCACTTATTTATTTATTTTAGAGTCCGATGTGTACAATTATATTATTGTTTGGGACAGAGAAGAAGAAGAAGAGAACATTTACTTTTAGGCCCACCATGTTGTGCCAACTTGAAGAATATTTTCGTCCCTGCACTTGGATTATATCCTAAATTTGTTAACACCTCTACTTCTGACCGAATCTGTCAGTGACACATAGTGAAGGCTCCGAATCCGATACCGCTAGTAAGTTCTCGCGTTCCACGTCAACTGGCGTTGTGGGGTCAGAAATGTAAAAGAGCCCCCATTCCTCGGGAGTCTCGGTGGGGGAGAGCAGAGAAAACAAAGTATTCAATTAGAAAAAAACAAAGTAGACATCTGGCACAACAATGGCGAGCGATCCAACCCCTGAAAGGTACAGATTGCACTTCAAATTATTTCGATTTCGATTCAAAATGGTAGGCACAGGAATTCCCTTTTCTATTTTCTTCTCGGATATTCAATATTTCGTGTATCTATTGTTCGCGTAATTGACTTCAAGCTAGGTTTTTGGAATTACTTTGATGTAATCATTGTCTTATGAGAGGTAATCGTGTCGTTGAACAGATCAGTCTCGTTTTATTTGTTAATTTTTTTTTTTTCAATACTACTATGTGGCTATCGAGCTTCAACTATGTAACTAATACCTACGGGTTTCTCTCAAAAAAAAAAAACTATGTAACTAATTATCCTTGGTGAAGCAACAGTGGCCAGTGGTAGTTGTCGCCTGGTTAGAGTTTGTATAGAAGGGTTGTTAATAGGTTTGTCCATTTATGAAAACGAATTAGTAATTATAATATGAATCCACAATATAGATGACGATAACCAACGTGCATCTGCTATATGGATCTTGTTAGCAGATCTGCTAGCTTATGGATTTCAAATCAATATTATCCAAATCCAAAGTACAATGTGACCCTGATAAAAATCTAATTTTTGTGCACTTAAACTGTATTTACAATGTGACTGATCAAATTTGCATTGCAAGTGTAAATCCAGTTTTATTGCCCTGATTTGTGAATTGCAACTCCTACTGATGATAAATTGCAATTTTTCAAAAGTTAGCTTTACAAACTCAAATGCATGCCATTACAATAAGGAAACATGCACACTGAACAGGTCTTTTCTTGCGAGAACATGCAAGATAGGCTTGGTTTTTAATAATGAAAATGCAAGGAATGATGAGTCAGATTTCTTTTTCTTTTTCTTCTTGTAGATCTCTTACTAAGCTCGTACCTCTTGAGGCTATTTTCTTTGACATAGATGGCACGCTTTGCGATTCAGACCCTCTCCATCATATAGCTTATCAGGATGTTCTTTCAGAGGTGCCAAAATTATTATCAAACAAACTTTCAATATTTTTTTTCTAGTTTTAATGTCAATTAGTTTTTTCCTTCCTTATTTTTTATAATTTAGCCTCGATGGAGTACCAACTCCATTGCAAATAAAATCATATTATTACCGCAGTTATTCTTTTCCTTTCTAAAAGTATTTTGTTGGTTGCATCTAATGAAGATGCATATTAGACAAGATAATTGAATTAATACATAAATGTTTTACAGTTCTTCTTTGTTTTTGTTCAATTTTCTAAGAGACCACTATGGAACCAATAGCAATCATAAGTCTGGTAACATTAAACCACAGAATAAATGTATATATCTTGTACTTCTCTTGTCGACATAGGTGATTGTTTTTACCCTTTTGTGTGTGTGTGCCTTTATTTTATGATTGTGATTGGGTTTCATTTCTAGTCTATTCCAACTTGTTTGGGACGAAAGGCTTGGTTGTCGTGTGTGTGTCTGTGTATGTGTGTTTAATCGAGAGAGAGACATGGTTTGACAAAGACAATATTATGTTTTAGATTGGATATAACAATGGGGTGCCAATAGATGAAGAGTTTTTCATCAACAATATAGCGGGAAGGAGTGATGAAGAAGCTGCTAAGAACTTGTTTCCTGATTGGGATCTAGAGAAAGGTCTGGAGATCATCAACAAAAAGGACGTCCGCTATCGTGTGTATGCAAATTTCCAACAAGATCAATCTCAAATCTTGATATCACAGTAACTGTGTCCTGTTCTGGCATGTACCACTGAGTACCTGTTGGTTTGAGGCCTTTAAGGGTATACCAGTTTGGCATATGACTTCATAATTACATCTTAAGAACAAAAGGACTTTTCACTTTTCATGTTCAAAAAAAGGAAAAAGAGAAGAACAGAAAATTGGTACTTCGGCTGTTATGTTCAGAAACCATATGTTTGTACGAATTAGGTCAGCTATTATCATGCACCTGGTACCTGGATAGTTGGCCAACACCATGTTTAAATTATACCAGTCATACCAGACTCGTTCAATTTTATAAAGTAAATATTCGCCTTTGTAGTTTTTATCTTCTTCTTTTTCTTTTCTTTTTCATTTGAAGTCTGGCATCACAGAATTTGGAGCCAGTGAAGGGGCTCTATGATGTCATTAAGTGGGTCCGTGAGCGAGGCCTAAAGCGGGCTGCAGTGACCAATGCACCTAGAATCAATGCTGAGTTGATGATTTCCAAGCTTGGCCTCTCAGATTTTTTTCAAGTAGTGATTATTGGATCAGAATGTGAAAGATCGAAACCCTTTCCTGATCCTTACCTGACAGCTCTTAAGGAAATGAATGTATCCCCTGATCACACCTTTATCTTTGAGGTCCTTTCTTTCTTATCGCATTTTATACTTGTAATTTGAACTTTATAATAAAAGAGTAACTATTCTAATATGAGGAGGGTTTAAATGCCTCCATTTAGAACTACAATAACTTTAAAATGAAAACTTAAATGTCAAAATATAACCGTTACATGTGATCTATATCATTTTCTCTATGCACTCGTTATTGTGACATTTTGATTTGTTTTGATTAGCATCAAGAACTTGCAAAAATACACCCATGTGGATAAATTCTGGACATTGATTTTTCAACTTATCAATTTATGTAAAACCAAAATCGAAAAGTTATATTTTTATGTGCATGTAGAGAAAGTAATGTAGATCAACGGTTTCATTTTGACATATAAATTTTAGAATATTTGTTATTAGAAATTAAAAGGTGGAGGCATGATGGAGGCGCAAAAAATGGGGGCATTTGAACCCTACTCTTCTAATATACATTCTGTTAGCATATATTTCTTCTGTTAGGTGTTGTGGTTGACAGTTTCTTAAAGCAATATTTCTGTACAAGTTTACTTTACCACATAGTTCATCGAGGATTTTGCTGAAGGAAACTGGTTAAAAGAAAAAAGAAAGAGGTTCATTAGGCTTAATTTCTGTGTGTAACTCGGGTAGTCCCTAGCAGTAGACCATATGGATATCATGCCTGGAGTGTCCGTACATTTATTTCCTGTCAAGTCATTTGTTTAGACGTTTAGTACAAACCAAACTGTTTTGTATCATCTTAAACTATTACTAAAAAGCCCCATTCATAAACCATGGCTACAGGATTCTCCATCAGGTATAAGAGCCGGGGTGGCAGCAGGGATCCCAGTAATTGGAGTGGCCACAAGAAATCCTGAGAATTCTCTCCTGGAAGCAGGGGCCACCTTGCTTGTAAAAGACTATTCAGACCCCAAGCTTTGGAGTGCTCTACAAGAGCTTGACAGCGCAGAGGCAAAGTTGAAGGAGAAAAATGCTTAACTATAAAAAGCTTCACATTTATTATTTTTTCATGATTTAAATGAGTAATAAAATATTTGAATAAAACAGTTGGGCAGGTGCCATATAATTTGACAGGGCAAGGGTTTGTTCTCAATTCTTCATTGTTAAGTCGTATAATAGATGATACATAAATTACTGTTTTTATGAGTTTCTTATTTTTCTGGTATTTATGGCACAGCGCACTGCAACAGATAATTCATAATTGGCATAGGTTTTTTTTTTTTTTTTTTTTGGTATATGCCGTCTTAGTCTACCTCTATAGAACCAAAGATGTGTGCAATTTTTCAAAATAAGTATATTATGTGATTGAGAAGATTCTTTATCATTGTTATACATTTATATTATAGAGAGAGATGAAATTGAATCTTTAGATATAATTTTATTTTATTTTTAAGTTAGTTGATTAAGTATTATAAGAGATGTAGCTTTTATTTAATTTTTTTCTGCTCAATACTCTTCGAGTAATTTCATTTTTTTTTTTTTTACTCTTTTGATTGTAACTTATTTTTAATTATCAATAAAACATAAAATTAGAGGCTAGCTCGTATCTTATTTTTACAACAACAACAAAAAAAAAAGCGACCGCTCACCGCTTTTCCAAGCAAAATAATAAAAAAAAAACTTCTTCTAGGCATTATATAAGAAAAAACTAAGGATTTGTACATCATTTCAAACGATCGGCTCTCTCCTATCTGTCAATTGGTGATGGCAGCATGAGGTACTTTTATTTGGTGGATTTGTGTAACATTACGCAAAATACGTATACGAGATTAATATATGAAAATAAAGTACAAAATGTCTGGACATATTTTTCAGTCAAATATGTTACATTCAAAGAACAAGTGACATTTCTTTTTAATACATTAGTGAGATAATTAAGTTGTTTTGAAATTTATTACTATCAATCTGATTATTTAGAATTTTGTTTGATTAATAAAATATGTTTATTGGTTTCAAGTTGTAAAATATTTACAAGTAAATATTGAAACGTCATAAATAGAAATTTTATAAGGTACAAGATATTTAAAATTTTGTAATGTGATTAAGTATATTTTTTAATTAATTTTGGACTGATTTTCGAAGTGTCAAAAGTGAAAGGTTAAAATTGTAAAAGGTGGAAAATCTCAATGTCAAATTGATAAAATAGGAAATGGACCCACATGACAATTCAATTTGATTTTGTACAAGTTTTCATTTAATTTCTTTCTATATATGGATCAAAATATTTTTATCTCTATTGCGTGGCAAAACTATATTGCTCCAGCAGCTACTAAAGTCACCTAAGCTGCTTCTATATATTTTTAACCCCACTTAGCTTGTTATCTACTTGTTATGTTTCTTATTAGTTTTGTTTATCTTGTCCCCTCTTCGAAATATAGCAGAGAAATTATCTCTCTCTCTCTGTTGAAGTAGGAAGCAAATCATATAATTTTATTGTAAATTCAAATTGAAAGAAATCTTGTTTAAATGTGTAGTGGTGATAATCTTTACAAATGAACTTATATATTTGAAACTATGATATGGTCATTCCTTTTTCTTAATGAATATGGTTTTGATATGTGGTGCAATTGTTAAATGAATACAAATTTTGATGTTGGGTATTCCGAAATTAGTACAAACAAATACCAGTCTTATTGTGGGTATTGGTATGCTATTTTATATTTTAAGGACTTGATAGGAAAAGAAATATAAAAGGGAAGGTATAAATTGCAAAGTTCCAATATATTGGTAAATAGGGATCAAACGGATTTAAATATATAAGCTTAATGTTGTGACAGTTTAATTGAAACTTGATAAAATAATGTGTGCTAATGAATTTGCTTGAGACCTCTATTTCTTATGTGCTATTTTAATTGAATGTGAACCTGATAATTATGGTTGTGTTTTTCTTATTTCTGTCTGTTTTGGGTTTCAGATACCTAGACAATAACCAAGTTACATGGGTCATCTAATTCTCAGATTTTTAGATTATAACTCAACCCTACTTGTACCTTTTCGGTACCGAAATCCATTTGCTTTGTACCAGTGGTTTAATTGTTTTCTATTGCTTTGCTCAAGGGGTTTGCAGGGTATTTGGTATGATATGGGAATTGGTACCTATCCGTATCGGTTTTAATGTGGTTATTGGTATACTCATCTAAGCTTTAAGGGGTATATTGTAATAGAAATAGGACAGGGAAGGGGGAATTTGCAAAGGTACAATGAATTGGTAAATTAAACTTGTCGAAGGGGTCTCGGTGCAAAGTTACATGTTTAGTAACAATGTCGGTTGGAATTTAAAGAATAAATTGTGAATTAAATTATGAGCTTTTGTGCCTTTGACTTGAAAAGGATAAATTTAAGGAGAATAGCATATATCTCATTTACACTAGACTGTACCCGAAAATGAACAATGAGAATAAATTGAACTTGGACCTTGACTTTATTTGAACACTTGAAGTATTGATCAGGATATATATATTATTATGATATAGGCAAATTAAGTAAGAGATTGATGAGACATAATGTGCAAAAAGAATAGACTATTAGCAAAGCTCACCTGTTGCCCTACGATATCAGTTACAAGGTTATTGGATTAGTCTGAGATTTATAATTAGGAATTAAATCATAACTCGTTGTGCATTTTGAATATTTGATTGACTGCATTGATTGAACTGTTGCATCATATGCATAACCCAATAAAATTGAAACTGAATTACAGGTAAGTCTATTGACTGTCATGTTGATATTGTTTATCGATTGGATGATTATTATTGCAAATGATTGATTGAGATCACAGTGATTGAATTGATTAAATATTAATACTGTAATCCTTGAACCTCCATATAGTGGAGAAAAAAGATTAATATATCATAAAGTCTAGCTAGCTACTAGACTTTACTCCAGGACTTTTATGCACATATGGTGAATGGCCCCAACTGAATCCAATACCAGTTGGATAGGGGATATTGAATAAATGTGAATTGTAACTGTAATATGTCTTATCATTGATTTTCTTTTCGATAATAACAGTATTGTGATATTGATTTCGTATTGTTTCTGTTAATCAGGTGTCAGGATAGTTAGAACGGTATAAGCCCTGACACGACAGATACATGTTATAGTATCTATCAGTGTTACCAGACTAGAAATTATAAAGTTAAGAAACCAAACGTTACCAGACTTAGTGGTTGTAAAGATTAGGTCCCAAACGTTACCAGACTTAAAGTATTAAAAGATTTTGACCCAAACCATTTATTCTGATAAGATTCTTAAAGTTCTAATTTATTTATGTAATTTTTGTTGTTCAATTGGATACTGTTATTGAGCATTTGCATTCGTCATTATGAAATGAACTGTTTGTTTCTCGTGCGGTGATTTCATTTTGAATATGGATTTCCTTCGAATCCAATAATCTGAGTGGCAATCAGCACTGAGAAATAATTTATTATTTCTCACTCGTTTCTCCTTGTGGGTTAAAGGTTTATTATACGAAGATAAAGAGCACTTCCGGGTTATAATTGACAGCAGGGCCACCTAAAGATATGGGATTTGGAGTTATTTTATCTGACAGGATATAGAGAATATTTCTCTAACATCATCCACTATAAATGTTAGGTAATTCTTGTTAATTATTTGGGATGTGGCAAAAATATAATGGATGCTATTGGCAATGCATAAAAAGATCCATGTCATGTGTTACGTTGAATGATAAATAGACGCGGTAGAATCATCGTGCCTCCAGATCGGGGGTGTGACAATCTGGCTACTGTTTTTTGTACTTCTGTCTAGTAGATCTGGCCACTGTTCATTACTCTGTCTTCATTCAAGCAGGTGCTTCAGTCTATCATATCTTACCATCGTTTCTCGGTGTTTTCGCCTACTCGATCTGGTCATTGCGCTTTCCTTCGACCTCCTGGGATTCAACAAACGATTCGCTTTTTCTTCTCTTCTCTCGAACTCTTCTTCCCCTCTTTGGCAATGGAAGAGTGGGTGGAACGAGCTGTACATATAGTCATTTACTTTTTATGTTGTATGTTTTAGCTTGTGTTGGTGTTTGTGGTGTGCTCTCTTTCTTCTGCTCCTCTTCTCTCTCTCTTCTTTCTGGCTTTCACACTGGCAGCTCTCTATTGGAACCTTTGAATGGTGACTGTTCATATCCGGTTAATTCAGTTCCTGATCAGATTTGATTCAATGCTCTATTGAGACTTCTGAGTGTGGTGACTGTTCCAGTGAATGATTCGGTTTTAGGTCCGGTTTAATTCATCTGATTTACTTTCTTTTTTATTCATTATAATATTTTCATGCGCTCTTTTGATTTTAAAAAAATTGTATTTCTTTGTACGAATTTGTGTGCTCGTGCTATTTTCCATTATATGAACTTTTAAAATAAAAACTATTATCTATGTTAAAATTTACTTGACTGCAAAAAAAATTCATAGAAGTTATTATTACTAAATTTAAGCTTATTCTAGATTTGATATAATTTGTTAAACGAAAAGAATCCTAACAATTAGAAGTGATAGGGTTACTAATTACTGTTTACATAATTTGTTGCAGAATCTGCAATCATTCGGCTCGTTGCAAATTGTAAGAGCATAAATGACACTTTGAGCTATTACAGGCTAAAATGGAAATTTGCCATCACAATACAAGCAATATATTATAGAGTTAGGCTAATATGACACTAGTGTTATATCAAACTAAATAACACCACATCTTAAACTCTTAGATTTGTTTTAAGATTCGTACAAAATGAAGTGCTTGAACAGTAAAAGCGGATAGTACGAATCTTAAAGCAGATCTAAGGGTTTAAGATGTGGTGTTATTTAGTTTGATATAACACTAGTGTCATATTAACCTAACTCTATATTATATATTAAATAACTTCAGCGAAGAGAATTAAACTAAAATTATTAACTCTACAAAATCAGTGGCTACAACCAAAACTCTTCTCCACTAGGAGGCTAAGCCATGCCTCAAATGTGGATTTCATTAATACATTAATGGACAATAAACTATTTTGGCGAAAGGGCTTCCATTATTTTTCTTCGTTTTTTGGTATCAAGGATAAGCAGCAAAATTAACCATCTCTATCATTCATGTTGCTCGTAAATTTGCATGTAAGCTTCAGAGAGAGCTACAATCTGAGGAAGAGTCTCGGTCACATGCAGATCTTGCATTTCATACCTGAAAACAACAATCAAGAAATTATTAATTATTAGGATGACATATTGTTGGCTCCCGATCATTTATACACTTCAACAATTACGTGCATAACCTTCTAAACTCATTAATGCAAGGGCGTTTGATTAAAGAAATAGCATATGATAGATAAGGATTAAAACATGACAAAAAGGATCAAACCATTGCTCCTCTGATTTTCGCTGCACAAAAACTCGATAGCATCCTTCACCTGGTTTTCCATCATGCACAATATTTGCAATTAAGTCATACTTTGATTTTAGCTTCTCATTTCCATTTGGCATTGGCAGAGGGATGTAATCCTTTAACTCGAGATTTTTCACCGGAAAGTTAACTGGCTCGAGGAAAACAGATGACGTAGATTAATATAATAATAAATACATAAAACAGCAGGGACTTGTGAGATTAAATTACTTACAAATAAATATTACATTAACAGATGGGATCTGTCAATTAGTGTTATGCAAGAAAATGAACTGTTTTGCATTATGTTCGTCATTAATTATCTTATGTTAAAAAGTAGTTAATCAACTCCACAAACTTGGAAAAAATATTGATGCATTTTAAGTTGTCCTCACTAGATTTTTAACATAAATAATAGACAGAGAAGAGAGTGCATGGGAGTTTGGGGGTGGGGGAGGAGAGAATTGAATTCATCAAGTACCAATGGTAGGATTCTTCTCCATGAAGAAATTATTCTTGGTGAACCGGCGCATGTGTAAGATAAGATACTTGGGGAGCCTAATGACACGATATCTCATTCTAGCAATGCATGGCCTCACCACCTCTGTCACTGTCTTTCCATCAAACTTCGTCAATATATTAAAAAGAGGAATCTGTACGAACACAAGAATCAAATTAAGTACAAAGCTGTGTGCATGACATAAAATAAAAAAAATTTGAAAGGTATACCTGAGGAATGATGTTTTTCTCCATAGCATCCTTGAAAAGGGGTGGAGGCGGCAAATCGAGACCAAGCATCAGGAACGGTACTCGAGACGTCTCAGACATGACATCTTCATTTGCTGCTTTATTATTGTTTCCTTCACTGCCATTTTCCTTATTTTCTGCACCAGGCCTTCTAGGGATCTCTTTAACAACTTCAAGCTCCCCCTGCCAATATATAACACAATTAAGAGGAATATTTTAAAAAATAGGAAAACAAAAATTTATGAAAAAAAAAACTAGCTGTAACAGATAAAAACTGTGCCAGCACCATCAGGTAGTCTACTACTATATTTGATCTTGTTCTTTTCTTTATGCAGGTGTGTGCTTTTCTGATCTTTTGTTACCCCCCCCCCCCCCCCCCCCCCCCACCACCACAACCTGGTTAATTTTTTTTTTCTTTTAATGGGTGTCTATGGAAGGAGGGTGTGGGGTGGGGGGTTTCTTTTATGCAAGGAACAAACAGGGGAGAACTTGGATATTAGAATGTAACTTGTGCAAGAAAGATGTATATAAAATGATCATTATAGGTATGTGAACCTGGAAACAATCATAGATAATGCTCCTGTTCTTCTTCTTTGAGCTCTTTAAGTTTGAATGCAATGTGTTCAGAAGCCAGGACATAAATTCGACTGGGTCAGACTGTACACCAATTTGAAATCGCTTGTTACTGGCCTTCATAACAGCCTGAAGAAACTCATGGGGACTAACCTGGAAAAGAAATGGGTACATTTATGACTATCTACTCGCATAACATGGACAGTATTATATACACAATAGTCCGAACAGTTCACAGGATCTAATGTTTCTATCTGGGAGTAATTTCCCAGGTATTGCATTCATAATTTGATGATACTTATTATCGATAACATTATGAATTTATGATGCCACCTCTATCTAACATGTACGAGTATAGAATATTGCTGCGACCTTGCCACACCTCTATGATATCCTTATCAATATATAAATATTATGTCTAAAGTTCATAGAAGTGAAAAGACCAACCTGGCCCTTGAAATTCCTGGTATGCCATATTTTGCGTGTCAGTTCTCCAAAACGGTGAACAAGAGGGGACTTGCAATGCTTGTAGTTCTCTGGAATGAGAAAGAAATTTCTCAAAGGTGTGACTCTCATCAGTGATTGTATCGTGACATTCATGAAATCTGTCTCCTTGATGTTATTAAGACCGAGCTGTAAAGAGTATGTATGCAAGTACGAAAGGGATTAGTTGAAAGATACTTTTCTGATCTAAAATACTGCAAATTTTGGTTCCCATAGATTTGTACCGAATATGATCTCTCTTGTAGTCATGCATTTTATTTTTTGGTATATTTTTGAATATTGATGAGCTAGGGGTTAATTGAAGAGAGTAATTAAACACCTAAAGAAGCCAATACAGTCTGGTACATTGTCGGTTAGGTACTGGACTGAAACAGTTGAATTTCATGTTAACCACCATATACGAGCAAAATCAAAGAGGAAAAAAAACACAACTATCTCTGTCAGGTAGACATGCCGTAGAGCTTGTTGCATTAAATTATATGTTTTTTCCTTCTACATTAGCAAGTCGAAACCACATCTACAGCCAAAATAACAAAATTCCTTTGTTGAAAACTGCTGAATTAGAATTTGGTGAAAAATTTACCATTCCAGGCAGATAATCAGATCCATCTAGTGCCCTCGACCATTGCCTGTTCTGATCCAGATGTGCTACTTGTTCCCTCATAAACCTGTGTAAAACAAATAAAAGTCTTAGATTACACACAAAAATTCATACAGGTGTTTGATGTCTACAAAAGAATATGGATTAGGCTGAATTGCATCATCCTTTTGCTCATATAGGTTTGTTGTTACCTGAAATCTCTAACCAGAAAAAACAATGCATAACTGTTTTTTATATGAAGGTTGAGTGAAGTGGGTTCAGTCAAGGCTTAAATTGCAACAACCTGATATAAATACTACAGTTTCTTGGATGGAAATAATCATGATTTGATGCCCAAGCGGACTAAATCAGAGCTTACTTCACCATTAGTAGAAAAGGCTCAGTTTGCAAGAATTCAACATTGTTATTCAAATGAAAAAAAAAAACAGTTACCTTGGGTTCAGAACATGTCTGATGTCATCCAAAGAGGGGTCATTAATTTCATAACCATCGGGGAGGCAATAAACCTTCTCTGTTTGAAGGTTGATAAACACATGGTGACCCGCTTCCAGACTGTGTGTGTAGGCATGAGACTTAAGGCCTCTCCCTTGAAAATACTTGCCACAAACCAAACAGGCGTACACATTCAGATTTGATAGTGAGATAGAGCAAAACTTCTCGAAATCAAAGTCCAAAACCTACAATTTAATTAGAACAACAAATGAAATCATTTACTAGTGCCAGCAATTATAGCATTTTGTTTGTTTGTTTGTTCTTTAATCTGAGATAGATCGCAGAGGAAAATCTAACCTGGCGGTTAACAGTATCAAGGTATGGGCAGTCCTTTCTAACCTCCACATTGCGGTGCCCCCTAACAAGCACCTGTTGATCCTCCTCTCCATTCGCTTCTTGCACTTCAGCTCCATTGAGTTGTTCGTGTTGCTCTCCTGGCTTCAGCTCCTCTTGCTCGATGTGATTGCTTACCTCTAGCTGCGCACCATTTTCATCCGACAGCCGTTGACGCTTGGGATGGTCTGAGGCAGCTGCCGTTTCGTTGGATGGTCCCTCGGTGTCAGCTTGCCTTCTCTTTCTCGATTCTTCCATTGAGAAAAGAGAAACCCTAGGCAATGGCTTCAGTTCTGCTTAAAGACCGGCTGGTTTTTGTTTTATAAAACCGTACGTTGAACCAAACTAATTTAAAAACCCGGTTCAAAACAGATTTTGCGCATTTTTCCAAGTTTGTTCGTTTTCCTTGCCTTTTCTTCTTTAATTTCCTTGAAAGAACTGACAATTTAGCACTTCTTTCTCGTTTCTCCTTTAATTTCCTCTCGGGACTCGGGTGCCAATTTGGATTCCTCTCTCAATCTATTTTTATCGTATTGCACGGTGGCTAGCTCAATCAAAACTAAATGCATGGAAGAAGTAAATTAAAAGTAAATGCAATCATATCATATATATATATATATATATATATAGAGTACGGCTAACGCGCTTCCTCTAGCATATGAGCCGAAATGCTTCCGATAGAAATTTGAAATTTCAAAATCCAAAAAGTCGATCTGAACCGTTCATCTTCTTCTCCATATTAATATCTGCTTGGAGACCAAATTTTACATTTTTCTGAAATTTTTTACTATTTATTAAGCCACTTTGAAAATCGCTGATCCAATGGTTTTACTGTTTTGTTAAGGCACCGTTGGATCAGCGATTTTCAAAGTGGCTTAATAAATAGTAAAAAAATTCAGAAAAATGTAAAATTTTGTCTCCAAGCAGATATTAATATGGAGAAGGAGATGAACGGTTCAGATCGACATTTTGGATTTTGAAATTTCAAATTTCCACCGGAAGCATTTCGGCCCATATGCTAGAGGAAGCGCGTTAGCCGTACTCTATATATATATATATATATATTATATTAATTATTAAATGTATCTACGATGGCTATGGTGACTGAGCTTCAATATATATTTCTCTAAACTTTTAGCAGCCAACTAAAGGATAGGGTGCCATGCATGTCAAACTTCATGTGCAGACTTCATGTGATGGCTATGGTAAGCTATCACCTCTATTACCATGATACTAATCGTAGCTGGTATATACACTGTCATTGTGGCTTGTTCTCGTGTCATATTATGCATTAAAAAAAATCTTAACATCAATTGGAGGTTTATTACATGAGCCTGAATGCAGAGTCTGAGCGTACATGAAAAAAAAAAAAAAAAACTATGTTATCATACGTTACTCGTGAACACATACTTTCAAAAAGGTATATGACACAGAAATAAATTTAATGAAAAATAAAATATTTAGGAATTTATTGAGAATATTTTTTTTCTCAGAAAATGAGTAATTTTAATCGTCAAATTTGAACTTTAGAAATGTTGAATTCTCGATAAGTTTTGGTTCAAGTCAACGATCAGTCGATTAGCCGAATTTTATGTGAAAAGAAACCTCTCTCTCTCTCTCTCTCTCTCTCTCTCTCTCCTCTATAAGAAATATTTGCGTACAGGTACAGGTCGCTAGTTCTTTCAACTCAACGCTGTCCTCCAGCAAAGGTAGCAAGTGAGCAACCCGTTACCTATCCCAACTAAATCTAACCACCACACCACACTTAAATCTCAAATCCCTCCATTTTTGGCGCAGCAGCAGCTAGCTCGTGTTGGCGTGTTGGTTCTGCCATGGCTGACGATGCTTACTCTGATTTCTCTGGCACAAAGAAGAAAACTTCTGAAGAGGCCGAGAAGAGGTAACACCCCCACCCCGGTCTTATTCTTTCTCGATCCTACTAATTTACTGATTGATAGCCTAAATTGACTGATGAATCGCATTTTCCTGGGTGAAGGAGAGAGAAGATCAAGCCAGGGAGTTTGATGAAGGCGACTGTCCTTTCTGGAAATGGAGATGCAAAGCCTTCTGACGACGACCAGGTCTGATTTCGTTTCTTACCTCTCATTATTCTAATTATTTATGAGATATGTCAAAACTAGAAATACAAGTAAGAAAACCTGAATGCTTCATCAAAGTTCACGAGATTTGAACTAATGATTGTTTTTGCATTTTGACAAAGCTGATCGAACAATTTTTGCTGACCAGTTAACAGAATTCTATGACTTTAGTTTATCAAAAGAGATTTCCATGGACAGTGTTACATCTAACCTTATGTGAGGAAGCTGTTTATATGACAGCTATAACAGTGGTTATGTGTGAATGAGCTGAAATTAGCCTCCAATGTCGGGGTACACATGTATTCAGGATCCTCCCAAGTCCTTGATGTCAGCGGCCTGTTTTGTCACAAGCCTTAATCATAAGTTCATCCTATTTGGCCAACTTGTGATTAAGCGAGATGGAACCTTGCAGGCGACCGAACTGACACGACTTAGGCTTATACCACTTCGGTGATCTTAGCAAAGGCTTCCCCTTTGTGAGACCTTTATGGGCCTGCCGATGCTTTGCAGGCCTAAGACCCATTAGCCCTGTTGTATTGTATAGGATTTGTCTTTTTTAGATGTTGTAATTTGTAGTCAATTTGTGCAGGTGATCTTTCATTATACTGTAAGAACAGCAGAGGGAGCTGTTGTCTACTCTACCAGAACTGAATATGGAGGTAAACATGCCTCTTAATGACATCTTCTATAGTTTATATTGAGTATTTTGCGAAGTTTACTACTCGCATCAAGCTATTTACTGATTATACTCCATTTACAGTCTCGGATTGTACTGGTATTTGTAAGTAATAATATCGAGATTTCGACTATACTACCTAGGTTAGCTGCCTTGTTTATATTTAAATTTTTTGTAGGCCTGATTCTGTGCTGTCTCAGTACTAGTATGAATGATCTGTGAAGAAGTAGCTAGTAAATCAATCCTTATACTTGGTTTGATTTCTACCTTTCTTCCTACTGTGAGTAAACTTATTATTTACTAAAACTGATTGTTTCTTCCACTTATATAATATCAGGGAAAGGGAAGCCTCAAAGACTTGTATTAGGAAAGAGCAAGATGATTCTTGGTTTTGCTGAAGCCTTTCCCACTATGTTAAAGGGTGAAATATCTATAGTATGCATATATTCTCATTTTTTAAAACCTCTTGTAATCTATTTATTTATTAAATATCTTGTTTGTTTTATTTTACAATTGTAGATTCATTTATTTCAGACTAGTAATATGCCTTTGCGCCATGGCGGCCAAACCCTTTAACAATGAATAAAGAATGCATAGTAGAAACTAAAATCTAGTTAAATGTTAAATAAAGAGGGGACAAAAGGAATAAGGCAAGAAAAATGCAAACTAGTAAAGAAATAAAAGAAACATGAAAATTGAAAGTTCTTCTGTTCTATACTTAGGCGCTATACTGCTATCTCTTTCTTTCAGTTCGTATAAGCCAAATTCATTCTTCTACGGATGAAATTCAATGGAGGATATTATGTTTTGATCATCCTTTTATAACTCTCCTCTTATATGCTACATTATTTCCTTCTACATACTTAGAAAAGCTGCTACAGATATCAACCTTCTATTACGTTCTTGAACATTTTTCCTTTCGACCTATTAACTTTAGGATTTCCTTTTAGAATATTAACTTTGCATTCCTCCATTACACCACCGAGGAGATATTTACAGATGAGCCATACAAAATCTTTCATGTGGATAATAAGAATTGGGAAGGAAAAGAAAGAGCAAACTCTATATGAAGGAGGGAGAAGTTTCTCTAATTTTAAAGAAAAAGTACCAAAAAGAAGTTTCTCTATGAAATAGTGTTACATGATTTCATTGTTTGGTTGTTTCAGTTCAAGATGAAGCCTGAAATACACTACGCAGAAGAAGATTGCCCAGTTCAAACTCCAGATGGCTTCCCAAAAGATGACGAGCTTAATTTTGAAATCAACTTGTTGGACTTCTCTAAATCCAAGGTATGTGAAATCGTTTTTATCTTATTTCAGCACAAAAAAGGAAAAAAAAAGGAAAAAATAAAAGTTTGAACTCTCTGAAGGGGAGTGTACTTTTCTTTATTTAGTCTTTATATATTATACCTTGTTTCCAGGTCATAAGAGAGGATTTTGGAGTAGTGAAGACAGTAAGTTCATCCATCTTTTAGAAAATTTCTCCAATAAATATTCTCTTTTGGATATCCTCAGTAGACCTTTTAGGTATACTGTATACATGTAGCACTGAATTGAATATCTGCCCTTGTTATGTGATGTGATGGAGAATAGGCAGTTTCAGAAGGACAAGGTTGGGAGTCTCCTAGAATACCTTATGAAGTGACAGCACGGTAATCTCCCTCCTGTTTTTTTTGTTAATTTTACTCTTGATTACTAAGCAAAACAAATCATTAGCGGTGCCCTAAACATCATGAAAAGAAGCGGCCACTATTTTGACTCGAACCGTGCATATTTATATCTGACAGTTGCTTCTTGAGTGCCGATCAGTACATTAGCAGCAATTTTGTTTCTTACTGGAAAGAGGACAAACATTCGAGCTGCTATATATAGTACTGGTGGCATGTCTGTTGATAAGAGCACGTTGCCATGAGTAGTCTGACTACATAAACTTTATATATATTTTGAACGAATCTTCACTCTGTGATTGAATGTAGCTGCTCTTTGTATATATATTTTTTTTATTTTTAATTTGCAGAGTTTCTGCAAGTACACTCGATGGAAAAGTAATTTTGCCATCTAAGGAAGAGCCTTATTTCTTCACTTTTGGTAAATCTGAGGTTAGAAATTCTGCTTTGTCTTTTTGCTTGATATATATTTTTGCCTTCAGTGTAAGTGACTTTTCAAGGGTCCCTTTGTATATGCCTTTTTGTTGTACTTTAGGTCCCTGAAGGGCTTGAAATTGGCATTGGTAGCATGACAAAGAGTGAGAAGGCTAAGATTTATGCTACTAGGGACTATTTATCAAAATCAACTCTCATGCCATCAGTTGAAGGTCTCGAAGAGGTTCTCTTTGAGGTTGAACTCGTTCATTTTATCCAGGTAGAAATCATTTTTTTTTATCACACTCAATCAAATGACATACGTATAGCATTATAGGTTAGTTAGAAGCACTGACGAATTTGTTTGGCTTGACAATTATTCTGATCAGGTGAGAGACATGCTCGGGGACGGGCGCCTTATTAAAAGGCGTATAGTCGATGGAAGAGGTCTTAATTAACTATTACTATTTACCTATGCTTTTATTTACATTGTTCTAATACACCATCTCACATTTAACTTGTTGTAATTGTTCTTGTCTGGTTTGGCTGACTTGCTTTTGCAGGTGACTTCCCAATGGACTGCCCCCTCCATGATAGCTTGTTAAAGGTGCATTACAGGGGTATGCTATTAAATGAAGAAAAGACTGTGTTTTATGATACAAAAGTTGACAACAATGGCGAGCCTTTAGAGTTCTCTTCTGGAGAAGGCCTTGTAAGTCCGTTTACCCGCATCTGGCCCACATTTTCTCCTTGTCCTTCCTTCCATTCTGGTTTGCACACTATTTGGGTAACTTTGTCAAATTGACAGGTGCCTGGAGGTCTAGAAATGGCTGTCCGGCTAATGCTTCCTGGTGAAGTATGTTCGGTCACTTGTCCTCCAGATTATGCATATGACAAATTTAAGCCAAGGTTTATTCTTTATTGTTTTCTAGATTTTGTTTTTGTCCATGTGTTGGAAAATGGAAATACATTAACTGAGTTGATGTTGCTTAATGCAGACCAGATAAAGTTCCGGAAGGGGCTCATGTTCGGTGGGAGATTGAGCTCCTTGGCTTTGAGAAACCGAAAGTTTGTATTTTCATTGCTCTTTTTTTCATTTAATTTTTGTAACCTGAGATAATTTCATTTTGCAATTATATACTTGTACAATTACACGTGCAGGATTGGACAGGCTTAACATTTAATGAGATCATGGAAGAGGCCGATAAAATAAAGAATACCGTACACAAATCATCTTTCTTCATTAATTTACTTATTTATTTGTTACTTTTGAATTATTTTTCAAGTGAATGTTCTGATGTAGTTATCAAAATATAATCAGTAATTTTTATGATGAAAAAGTGATTGTGAATTGTGCTATTTTCTCTCAGGGAAACAGACTGTTCAAAGAGGGGAAATTTGAACTTGCCAAGGCCAAGTATGAGAAGGCATGTTTCTTTAGCATTCTGTGCTTCTACCAGCACTACTTGTTACTAGTCTTGGCCGTATTAAATAATTTGTAGTTGTTAGTTATCATTCAAGTAATGATTAGAACTTAGAAATAGGGAAATTATAGTGGGCTTTTTTCCCTTTCTTTCTCCTCTTGCTTTTACCAGAAATAAGCTTTAGTTATACTAATCGTCTCATTTTTATTTTCTTATTTTGTATAGGTACTTCGGGAGTATAACCATGTTAATCCACAAGATGACGAGGAAGGAAAAATCTTTGTTAATTCAAGAGTAAGACAAACTTTTTAACCTGCTTAAGGATTTGGTTGTACTGTACCGATATAGATAAGAAAAGATTCTCAGAATTAATTTCCATGTACCTATTTTAATCTCAGAATTTGTTGCATCTCAATGTGGCCGCATGCTATCAGAAATTGGGAGAGTGCAGGAAATCCATTGAGTGGTGCAACAAGGTTTTTTATTATTTTTATTATTTAAGTACCAATTGCCTCATATGTTATTTTATCAGATATTTTTCAATTCAGTGATGAATTACTCTAATCTATGTCATAGGTTTTGGACGGAAATCCAGTACATGTAAAAGCATTGTACAGGAGAGGCATGGCCCATATGCAAGCTGGTGATTTTGAAGAAGCAAAACTAGATTTTGAGGCGGTTGGTTTGAACATTACCTTTTTTGTTCTTTTCAATTCTTAATGTCTCGTCTATTGAAATTCTTTCACAAAAATTTAATTTATGAACTAATACGGCTTTGACAATTTGACGTATTCAGATGATTAAATTTGACAAGTCTTCGGAGCCTGATGCAACAGCTGCCCTTGCTAAGCTCAAGCTAAAGGAACAGGTTAGATTGATCTCCTCATATCTATCTAACTAATAGTTTAATGAACACGGCATTGTTGTGTATGCCTAATGAATTTGCTGATATAAATGATGACAATAGGAAACAGAGAAAAAGGCGAGGAAGCAATTCAAAGGGCTATTTGACAAGAAACCAGGTGAAATCTCTGAGGTTAAGTCAGATTCCCCAGATGTTAAAGACCCTCGAGACAAGGAAGAAATTGAGTCAGAAAATTTGAAAGATGCTACCAATTCAAACCCTAGTATGCAGAGGGATGCTGAGTTTGCTTTTGAAGGCCAAGGGGTTGGGTTTTTCGGCCGTATCTTTCCTTCTGCCAGGAGAGTTTTCTCCAATCTTGGCATAAATAGGTGTTCCGTTCTTTGAAGTTAATAAATAAAGATAGTTTTCCTATTTCAAAAATAAAAAAATAAAAAAAATGGTTTTTTCTACTTGTCCTAGGACCAGATATTGTGGACCGAACAGAACATGACTATCTTATCACTGACAAATGAAGCAAATGAAGCTATGAGTTTATTATCAGAAACTTTTGCTAAATTCAATTTTTGGTAGTGATGTCATTTTTGTTCGGAGTTGTTCAACTAAAATCATTGAAAGTTCTTTTCGATTGATTTCTCCTCATGCTTGTGCAATGAAAAGCTACAAGTCAAGAATAGTGGTTCAGACCGACTATTTGAATTTTGAAAACATAGATAAATATGTGGGATGTGGTTGGAGCAGTGCATTTTAACCCCACTCTTGTTTTATTTATTAATTGCGCATTTTAAAAAGTAATAATATTTTATTTTGATTTTTTACATGTATTATGCCTGGAATTGAACGCATACGAACAGTAACTGATGTATTCATTCATTTCGGCTCTCTCCAATTTGTACTTGGGAAATAGTTTTAGCTACGTACAATAAATTAAACTTGTGTTCGCCTCCCGTTCAAAAATCAGATGAAGTACAAGTGTCATTTATTAAAAGCAGAGATAATCAAATAATCTCAGTAGCTCTAGAATTGGAGTTAATATACCCATAAGAGCATTTAGATCTCTGAAATGTGGCAGTTTTTAAATCAATTTCAGGAATGTACATAGGTTTTTTATTTAGCAACTTTGCTCTAAAGTTTCTTAATAATAAATCGTTTATAAACTCTAACGTAGCCAAATAATTCACTGAAATTCTTCTCCTGTAATTTATTTACTGATGTGAAAATTAAGAAACTCTAATTTTAGTTTCAGGGATATGGGGGTTTAGAAACTTTCAGAGACAAAATGACGGTCTTGATTTTCAATGAATTATTTTAAACACCACCTGTTCAGATTATTTCTTAATAGTATATTGTGTAATGTGTTAGATTATTGTTCAATACACGTTTGTCTATATCAACATGAAACAACTGTCCGACAGTTGGCTCGTATTTTACCAATTATCAGTGACGGTCTTGATTTTCTTTAAAAAATATATATATAATGACGGTCTTAATTTTTTAGAGTTCAATAGAAGTGTTGGACTTCAATTAATTTCAATTCAATGGAGTTCAATAGGGATGATTTTTAATTGAAATTTGTTGATCGGAATAAAAGTAGAGAAGAATTTAATTCTTCTCTATTTATTGGTTGAAATGGACACATAATAAAAGAGAAATGATTTCATTTGAGTAAAAATGACTTTTATGCCCTTAAAATATATACTTACACCCATTCAATTTTCAGCTTAACGGTAATTCATCAACCAACCAATTTAGCTAGTTTTGGGCATAACATATTTATATCTAAATTGATATTGATACCAAATGATACCAATCTTACTGGTACGGACAGTACTAAATTAATTTAACATTATAATAACGTATTGGACAAAACATCACTGAAGAAAGATTGAAACAATCATACATTTTTTGGACAAAACATCATTGATATTGATACCAAATGATATCAAATTTTACATTTTTTGAAATTTTTTATTATTTATTAAGCAATTTTGAAAGTCGATGATCTGATGGTCCAGAAAATTTTACTGTTTTTGTTCACAGCAAAACAACAATTTTCAAAAATGCTTAATAAATAGTAAAAAATTCCAAAAAATGTAAAATTTGGTCTCCAAGCACATTTCAATATGGATTAAACATCTAACTGTTCGGATCGATCGTTTGGACTTTCAAAATAAAAATACGGCGTGAAGTAGAAATGTGTTTTACTTCGCAACTCACCGTAGCCCATCTCTCTCTCTATATATATATATATATATGAGGAGAGATCAAGTTACAACAATTTTTGAGTTACAACAAGCATTTTCTACATTTTTAAAGTCCAAATCGTCGATCCAAACCATTAGATGTGATCTCTACAATAAAATGTGCTTGGAGACCAAATTTTACATTTTTTGGAATTTTTTTACTATTTATTAAGATGGGTACAAAAACTAGTCAAATTCAGACCATTGAATTTTGTACTCATCTTAATAAATAGTAAAAAAATTCTAAAAAATGTAAAATTTGGTCTCCAAGCACATTTTATTGTAGAGATCACATCTAACGGTTTGGATCGACGATTTGGACTTTAAAAATATAGAAAATGTATGTTATAACTTGTTGTAACTCAAAAATTGTTGTAACTTGATCCTTCCTATATATATATTAACTATATTTTGAGATGGATAAAAAATCATTACTTTGAATGGTTTGGAATCTTTAGATTAAGTGATTTAAATAATTTAACATTCTAATAAAGAATGTAAATCTGATGCAAAATATATCTTCATAAAAAGATGATGTTGAACAATTTTTTTAATATATTAGAGGGAATTTCATGTATAAACTTCGAAAAATACCTCTTCCTCTCCCTTTAAAATTCATAATATCATTTTTACCCTTCCAAATTTCAAATGCTCATAAATTTATTCAATTTATTGTCTTTTACATTAAAGCTCATTTTAGATTTATAAAATACTCATTTTACTCTTTATTAAAAATTAAAAAATTACGCAATTGTTGTTGTAAGCAATATTTTGTGTTGTTTGACTAATTTGTAAAATATATAGTCATTGAAGTTTACAATTTCTCTGTTTGAGATATGTGCAAGCTTAATAGTCATGGTCAAAGGTCAACGCAACTTCAGAGGCCAACGCAACGCAAGTTTACAGTTTACCTTTTGCGTTGTTATTTTTATTTATCTCCAAAAAGTAAAGTAAAGTAGATATGAAGTTGAGATCACCCGAATCTAGCCGTTACTTGGTTGGATATCAAATTCAAAATTCAAATTACTGGGTATGATCAATACTGGAAACTTGGACACATGCAAAATAGATTAAACCATTATGTTGTGTAAAGAGCCATTGACTTTCCTTTGAATTCCACTATAAATAGTGGTATGTGTCTCATGTCTCATAGATGAGAGAGTACCCTCCTAAATCTTACAATTTATACCTTGTTTGGATGGAGAGTAGAGGAAGGGAGGGAATGGAAAGGAACAAAAACTTTCTGTTGAATCATGTTTGGTCGATAAAATTATGTCGAAGGTGAAGGGTACATGGGGTGAAAGGTTTAACCTTGTATCAGTATAATTAATATAATCGGTTTTCCTCCCAAATTGGGGTGTAATGGATGGAAAAAAAAATTGTTACAAATATTTTTAGAAAAAATGACTCAACTGTCAAACCCTATATCTTACATATATAATTCTCATACAATATTTTTTTCCTCAAACCTACAACAGTCACCAAATTTCTCATTAACCTCCTAAATTTTAATCAACCAAACAAGAAATAAGACAGAAAGGAAAGTTAAATTTATTTTCTCTCATTAATCATCCAAACACGAAGAGGTTAAATATGTTAATCTTCATTTCTATTCCATTTCACTCCCTTCTATTCTTTACCTTCCATTCATTCCTCTACTCTCCATCCAAAAATGGTGTTATAATTCTTTTGAGAGGTTTAGCCCAGTCCATTGTTGATTGTGCTCAAACTTTAATTATCTCTCCAGCAACCTCGAATATATTTCACCTAACTTGATCCATTGTAAGATTAGATTGAAGCTAGTGATTGTCTGGACTTAGAGCACGTGAGCTCACCTTATACTGGAGCCTGTGTGCTCACCTTTCTTTCCTTTGAGATGTTGTGCTCAATCTATCGTGTGTATGGACCATAGGAGTGTTGTCTTGTATTGGTCACAGCTTGTATTCCTTTCTTCATTGGGTAATAGAAAGGCACATCTTTTAAGGTTGCATTGCTCTAGAGACGTAGGTCCTTCAGTGACCGAACTTCGTAACCAACTCCTGTGTCACTTTTTCTGAACTTTAACTATTTACTTTACTGCACTTTAATATTTATTATTTAATTTACAAGTTTTGATTCCGCCAAGAGCTTTCAGTAGATAGATTAGTTGAACACAGGAACGACTTATAAACTTGTCTATCCGACCGATAATTACAAGTTGTAGAGGTTAAATTTTAAACATACCTATTCACCCCATCTATGTGCCATCAGGGACAACAACAACAACATATTTAAGAGAATGTCCAGTCTTCTAATTGACTGATGGCGAGGACATATAGTTTATTTATTTATTTGTCACATACATACAAATGCGTGCATATATTTCATTGTGCATGTGTCACAGGTAGATAAATAAACTATTTGTCCTTAATAATCGACTATTAAAAGACTGAAGATTTTCTTACACATTATATGTCACACCCCGCGGCCACGGGTCGTAACAGTCTCCCGCCGTAAGCATACAATGCCGTGTATGCTTACAAGGCAATTAACAACTCAATCCAAACAATTCAATATAAAACAAGTTTCTAATAGATAATCAGAGTACACAGTCTGGTCAGAATATAATACAACAAAAGTATCTCATCCGGATACTAACCACGAGGCCTACCCTAAAACTAAACCACCAAAACATAACTAGGGTCAAGTAAATGGTAAACTATAAGGCCTACTGCTCGCGTGCCTCTCCGGAATCAATCGCACCCGTACCTGTAAAATAACCGGGAGGGTGGGGGTGAGAATAAATTCTCAGTGCGAATTTTGCCACATTTGAATTATTGGACTTGCAATCAAACTCTATATTCAAAAATGAAACTCAAACAATAACAATGCAAACAGATATATAAGAAAACATAAATAACAGAATGCCAATGCTCGACAATAATTTAATCAACCTGCAACACAGTTTACGGAATTTCCAAGATGAATTTCAAACACAACATATATTTTGGCTTAACTCGACTCATTAGGGCTTGTAGCAACTACAGATGTTCTTTCGAGCTGAACCATTATCAAACCCACATCTGTAGGGTTACTGACACCTACAGATGGCCAACCGCTGGACCCTTTATCTGACACCCATCTGCAATCGCTTGGCTTAACAGTTTATTAAGGTCTGGTTCGAATCATATAAAGAAAATCCTCTTTGGAATCATTCCAATAGTCGTAATATTCAATTGACCTTTCAAATTCATTAACACGTAGGAGAATGCCACCGAGCCATAGACGTTACACATGTCACCCACGATTTCCAATCACATCTCATAACATAATCACCCTCCCTCGTCCCAACCAGTACTGGAAACATCGAGGGCCGTTCACCTAAGGCCATTAGGATCCTGGGAATCCAAGTCAGCATATAGCCCGACTTGGCAAATTCATTGGATCCAAGTGCTTAACTTCGTAAATCCATTCACATACATATCAAATCAAATCAAATCAAATCGTGGTGACTTTCAATCAAATCAGATCATAATAGATCGACACAACCTACAACCATACCAGCATGCAAATCACTCAAGTCACATCAATTCAAGTTTAATTTGATTGGGCTATGCAAATGCTCTACACAATTCAATGATGCAATCAATGATATTCAACATGACAAACGAATACACAGTTTAATTCCTGAAAATAAAGTATCAAACAAGTCCAAGAATCCCGCACCTGAGTATGACGAGCGTACCGCTTAATTTAAGGATCGGACGTCTCGTATTGTCTCGCAAGTTCTTGCTCGACCGAGCCTATACCTATATTATACGTATCCTTGGTTTAACATTGGTTCACTATTGGAAACATTTACTCGAGTTACATCAGGCTTACACCTTGATCAATTTCCTATCCTTTGGTACCAATCCGTTCAATTCCTGATTTCTTACTTACAACCTTTCAAATCACACCATTTACCTCGGGTTCCTTCAAACCCTACACAATTATAATTAGGTAACCATTCAGTCACAGTTTCACTACTTTGGTTCTCGGTTCATTTCAATTTACCGTTTGGTTAACCCTAATTTGGTCAAAACCTCAAATCAGCCGTTAAATGTTCTAAAAATTCACGATCAGGAGGCAACCCTACCGATTACAAGTCTAAGTGGTTGGGTTAAGCAAATCAAATCACGATTATGCCAACTTTCAATTTTGGCACGAAACCCTAGAAATCAGATTTCACAAATCGGAAGAAATCGGGAAAAAGATTGACAAACAAACTAGTAAGGAGTGTAGAGGAACTAGTCCTTGAGCAATTCGAACACAAATCTCGGGTTTAAAACGAGAATCTGAGAAATCGAGAAAATTCGAGGTTTCGAAAGAAAGAAGGAGAGAAAGAAATACCAAATAGGAGGGTTCGGAGAGATCCTCGGCTGCTTTCTCGGTTCCAAACTCGATTTCTCGCAACAACCGGAAGTCTGAAAGAAACGGAACTCACGCGCTCTTTTTTTCTTCTCTCTTGGACGAAATTACTTGAAAAATGGTGAAAATATGAAGTGGGGGAGAGAGAGAAATCGGATTTGAGTTTTAGGGTTAAATTACCCTGAATGCGGATGCACCCATCCGCACTGCGGGTGGCTTGACCCGCACTCGAGACTTGAAAATTTTTAATAGAAATTCAGGAAAAGTCTGAGCGTAGTGCGGATGAACTCCACCCGCACTGCGGGTCAACCTCATCCGCACCCAGTACTTGGCCGATTTCAGGAAATTTAACACAGAAATTCATGAGTGCGGCTGCACCCATCCGCACTGCGGATCCCTCACCCGCACTCAACACTTAGTCAATTTTAGACAGAATTCCAGAAAAAGTCTGAGCCAAATGCGGATGCCTTCCACCCGCAGTGCGGGTCCATCCATCCGCACTCAGTCCTTAGAAAATTCAGACCAACACAGAATTGCATGAGTGCGGATGCACCCACCCGCACTGCGGGTCAATCCCATCCGCACTCAGCCTATAAAGTTTCAAAATCTCGAAATTTCGACGCGGTTTTGATTCACACTTAACTTACTTATTTAGGGGAACCTTAATTAAGGTTTAAACTTCTATTTTGTTAACATGATATATCGATTCTTTCTTTTAAATCATTTGAATTTAAATTGTAAAAATTTCGTAACGTAACATTATATATTTATAATTTTTTATAAAGGATAACATAAGTATTTTATAAATTTAAATAAGTTTTAATTAAAAAATGATAAATTAGATAAATCTATGAGTTTTTAAATTTTAGAGCAGTTGATGTAAAATTATGAATTTTAGAGAGAAAAAAATTGTATTTCAATATTTTTAAAAAGTATACATAAATTTCCTCTAACTTGACTAAGAATCCATAGGATAGATCGATAGAGTGCTACCACTATGTAATATGCACCATGCCCTCACTCTTTAATTAGAGTGAAGCCATTTGTGTTTATTAAGAGAGGTTAGTAAGTATAACTTTAAAAATATATTATATTGGATTTAAATGATAAATTTAAACTGTTAAAACCTATCGATTTCACAGGTAATGAATATACATATAAAAATTTGAAAATTTCGAATTCATTTAGTATAAAGTCAAGCGGTAAAAAAAAAATAAAAAATAAATGCATAAAATAACTTATAATATTTTTATTAGCTGCTTGATTCTGTACTAAATGAATTTCAAAATTTCAAAATTTTGTACGTACACGCATCAATCATGAAGTAGGTCGGTTTCAACGGTTTAGATTCGTCGTTTGAAGCCAATTTGGTATATTTTCAAGACATGTTTGTTGTTCGAGCAATAATCTTTTTTGTCTATTTGAGTAATTTGCAAAAACATACAATTATTAATTTTACGATTTCTTCTAGTTTTGAAAGATATGTAGGTTCAAGTCAAATGAAATTGCATTATGGAATATTTTGACTGAAGAAATCATGAAGAAACTTATCAAGAATACAAATTGTAAAATCAGAAGCTTGGTAAAGTAAGTTTGAGGCTGTTTATACTGGGATCAAATGTTGGTAATGTTTGTAAAACATTGTAACGTTTTAGACCTGTCAGAAACGCTGAAGCAACAGTTTGATCAAACTCATAAACAACTTAAAACGTTGTAACGTTTTTATAAACATTGTAACGTGTTAGGACTGACAGAATTGCTGAAGCACAAATGTACATAATCAACTTGAAACGTTGTAATGTTTTAGGAATGTCAGAACGTTAAGTACAGCTGTATCAAATTCAAAATTTAAGTTACAAACGTTGTAACGTTTGTCAATAGTTACAACGATTTAATTAAATCAACGTTGTAACGTTTGACAAAAGTTGTAACGTTTTAATTAAATCTGAGCTTCAGAAATTCATGTTTTTGATCAAGTTTTTACAGTGGAAAATGTTACATAACGTTTTACAATCGTTGGTAACATTTTATTGAGCTGTCAGAAAATCAAAACTCTAAATCGCATTTTGAACTAAAACATTGTAACGTTTTAGGCCAAACAGCTCATTTTTGAGCTGTCTCTATAAATAGGGCTTTGGGCTTTCTTCCCAAAATATCTGAGCCGACCTCTAAACTTCTAAAAAGTGATTTTCTGAGAGCTTAGCTCACTCCATTGTTGTGAGAGGTTAAAACTTAAAAATGCCTCAAATAACCTCAAACCCACTTCACTAATCTTGAGTTAGATTAGGTTAGAGTGATCTACCGAGTGTTTCTCTTGAGTAGCTTAAACTTTGAGACCTTGTTCTCATCTCTTTGAGTTGGCCAGTTGACTTCCCGCTTGGATTGTAAGGGCTCAACGGTTGTAATCCTTTCGTATTGGGTAATAGAAAGGCGCACCTACAAGAGGTTGCGAAGCTCTGGAGACGCAGGCCTTTGTTTTGCCGAACTCCGTTAACATCCCGTGTGTCAAATTTCTCTAAACTCATCTATTTACTTTTAATTGTGATTATTTTCAGTTTTTAGAGCAATTAGTGGTGCAACTAGTATAACAAAGTGGTATCAGAGCAAGTTACTCAAATTAAGACTCACTTAATTCGAGTTATATCAACTTGACAAATGACACCCTATAGATGTGTGAGAGAACCCGTAATTTTCGATAATACAACCAAAAACTTTAGTCATTGGAAGAAAACCATGATTAATTATTTAAACATTCTTGAGATATGGGATGTAGTTGACAGGTATACACAGAAATTCAATACCCGTGTTATCGATAGTACCAATGACATTAAAGTCGAGACTTTCGAATCCAAACAAGCAAAGAAAGAAAATGATCTCACAATTAATGTCATATATAATTTGGTTAATGAATCGGTTGCCTTAATCTTTGGTAGCACCTCAAGTGCAAAAGAAATCTAGGATGCCCTTGTAAACCGGTATGAGGGAAATATCCAAATTAAAAGAACCAAGATAACCGGTTTAGAAGTCAAATTCGAAACCTTTAAGGTAGAAGATGGTGAAAGCATCGAGGATATGTATAATAGACTTATGCATATTCAAAATGAATTTACCGAATTGGGAAAATCGTTTTTTAATAATAAAATTGTAGGAAAGCTACTAAGAGTCATGCTTGGGAGGCATAGGTGGGAGGGCTTGGTGAGTGCCCTAGAAGCAATCCAAGGAACACACGAATCATTCACACCGGATGATCTATATGCACACTTTCAGAGTTTTGAAGAGAAACTTTGACAATCCAGAGAGCTAATGCAAAATTCAAAATCAAAATCCGTAGCCTTTCCGGCACAAAACCATAACCTTCCTAGCTCCTCAAATACCCATCTATCAAATGACTCATTCATCAATAAAATTGACCATGAATCATCCAAAGATGCCCTTCTCTTATCCAAAATGTTCCAAGGCATGCTTGATTTCGAAAGAAAATACAACAAGGAACGTGAAGAGAAAAACAAACGTGTAATTTGCTTTGCATGCCATAGAAAGGGGCACACCATCCAAGCATGCTTAGAACTATTTCCACACATGAAGAACATGGATGGTGAAGGGAAACAAGACCGAACGCCAAGACAAAAGTATGATGGGTACAAAGAGAGGAAAAAGGCAAAAGAAATCCAAGCCTTGTTTTCCGACGAGAGCGAGGTGGAGGAATCCGACACGAATTCAAAAAATAAACAAGAGATCAACCTTGCATTGGTGGAAAATGTAGATGAAGGTCCTTCAACAATTGGTGTTGACTCATTTATCACAAACAAGAGCATTATCAATAATAAAACCATTGAAGTCCTAACAAACTTTGTCATACCTAAGAACAAGAAGATGGACTCGAATGATTCAAGTGAAGCATCAACAAGCTCCGTCAATGAGGTAACTCTAGAATTTGAAAATGATGATTTTGATTTAAAAATTGATGATACAAGTAGCTCTTTTGATAAGGGTCAAATATATAGGGATGAAATTAAATTGAGATCTCTTCTTGATAATCAAAAGAATAAACTTCAAGAAGTAAAATGCAATTATCTTGCCACTTACACACAATGTTTGATTACTCAAAAACAATCAATTACAATTTGTAATTATTGTTGCAAAATTGGTCATACCTCTTTAGAGTGTAGATTTAGGAATGGAGACAACAACTCAAATGTTGTTTGGGTTCCTAAACTATTCAAATTGCCAAAAATAAATGGGAAGATTAAACAAGGTATATGTTAGTTATTAACTCTAAAATAATTAATATATACTCTTAGAGATGTGTTTGATTGCAACTCATAAAGAAAATACTTGGATCATTGATAGTTGTTGCACACAAATATAATGGATAATCCAAACTCTGCATAATTATGAAATACGCTTCCGCAACGTACAAATTATGTGTGACAACACTAGTGCTATAATAATTTTCAAAAATCCTTGATTTGCTATGGTATTGGTAATGTATGAATTGTTGCATGCTTAGTGATATATGTAATATGGTGCATGCTTTGTTATAATTTATTGTGACAATCCTTGATTAAAAATTGCAATTGTTAATGGATTTGTCAATTCTCTTATAGAATCATACATAAATTCCTCAATTTTTTTATTATTATTCATATATTCCTAAATTGAGGGGGAGTGCATATTTTGAGGGGGAGCACTTTGAAAATGTGCTAATTTTTTCTTCCTTTCGTCAATTTCCAAAAGGGGGAGAAATTGCTAGACATGCAAAAATCACAATTGGGTAAACCAAATTGGAAAAAAATTTGATTTATGCATTTACTCGTATTGTATGTTTTGCAAATCATCAAAAGGGGGAGATTGTTGTTTTAGCAATAATCTTTTTCGTCTATTTGACTAATTTGCAAAACATACAATTATTGAATTTTACGATTTCTTCTATTTTAGAATTATGTAGGTTCAAGCCGAATTGGAATTGCAATGTAGAATGCTTGAACTGAAGAAATCATGAAAATATTTATCAATAATTTAATTTGTAATATTTTAAAATTGGTAAAGTATTTTTGATGTTGTTTCAACAGGATAAAAATATTGGTAACGTTTGTAAAACGTTATAACGATTATACCTTAAGAAAACGCTGTGAAAAAACTCGATCAAAGTCAAAGAAATCGAAAACGTTGCTGTAACGTTTTACAATCCACTTCACTAATCTTGAGTTAGATTAGGTTAGAGTGATCTATTGAGTGTTTCTATTGAGTAGCTTAAACTTTGAGACCTTGTTCTCATCTCTTTGAGTTGGCCAGTTGACTTCCCGCTTGAATTGTAAGGGCTCAATGGTTCACAAGTTGTAATCCTTTCGTATTGGGCAATAGAAAGGCGCACCTACAAGAGGTTGCGAAGCTCCGGAGACGTAGGCCTTTGTTTTGCCGAACTCCGTTAACATCCCGCGTGTCAAATTTTTCTAAACTCATCTATTTACTTTTAACACTGTTGATAGGTACAGATGAACAAAATATGCCACTTTCTTTATGTCACTGGTATGTATGTCATTCAAATTCTAAGATACTGTATCTATTATGAAAAAAAATTGATCTAAATCATTTGCCTCTGTCAATATGTCAGATCACATTGGTTTTTTTTTTTAAATAGAAGGACCACTATATTTTATTTATTTACTTGGAAATGACTTTTAAACCGGGATCAATAACTTAGATCCAAAATATTTTTATTTTTTCAATAACACACAAAGAAATATTTTAATTTTCCTTACAACCGCAAATAATTCGGTTTGAAAAATATTGATGCGAATTATTTGTCGTAGTCTTTCTAATAAATTAAATTATATAATATTTCATGTATTTTCAAAGAAATATAAAAATATTTCTAATATTTTAATACAATAAATAAATAAATCATAACATTATCTATTAAATTTAAAAAAAAATTACATCCGGAGAATATTTTCCGGAAAGAGACATTTGAATCTGGAGAGTTATTTTTTAAAAGAGACGCTAATCAGAAAAATAATTTTTCGAATTGAGCAAATATGGAAATAAGCTGAAAATGGATGTAGATTTGTATATGCTGAAACTTTTTTGGATATTAATAAAAATTTCGGTCATTAAAATTTATGTAATGTATGCATTTTTGAGCAAATGTGATTATGTAATGTAGATTTGTATATGTTGAAATTTTTTTGGATATCAATAAAAATTTCGGTCATTAAAATATATGTAATGTATGCATTTTTTAGCAAATGTGATTATGTGAGGATGCAACATCATCCTACTACGGTCCATACATAATTCAAAATAATAACGAGTTTGGCTAGTATAACATTAGTGTTATTTTAGTTTATATAACACAAATTCCAAAACCTATCAAATCGACTTCAAATGATGAATTCAAACTGTTCAAACCGATCTACTTCATTAGTTGTGAGTTTACATACAAAATTTGTAACTTTTCAAACTTATTTAGTATCAAGTCAAACGGTCAAATGTGTGAGTTTATAAGTTAATTTTCATACATTCATTTTTTAACATTTTTATTGCTTGATTTGATACTAAAATAACTTGCAAATATAAAAAAATTGTGTGTAAATACATCACTCATAAAATAAATTGATTTGAACGATTTAAATTAGTCATTTGAAATTTATTTAATAAATTTTGAAGTTAGTATATGTTATATTAATCGGACTCAATAATAACAGTAGAAATCATGGCGTCACTGCGGTAGGGGTTGCTTTCCTGGAACTGATATAAATCTCATCTTTTCACTTGCAAACGGGACCCAGTACAAATCACCCCTGTTACAGACCCGGTGTATACATTAAAATTTCCGAGAGAGAAACTCCGGCCTCGACAGTCTAACCAATTCAACTCGCTCTTTCTCCTCTTTCAGAGATCTTAATCTTTAGTTTCTCTACCTGCTCGAATCTTTAGCAAACCTCGCAACTAATGGTAGATCTGCTGTGAAATTTATCCAGCAAACAGGAAAAATGATGGAATGGACGAGGGTGCAGCATCTGGATCTGCGCCACGTGGCTCGCGGGCAGAAGCCGCAGCAGCCGCACTACGCGGCATTCAAGTCATCTCAAGCCGTTGTGGCAGTCGCCGTTGGGACCCACGTCATCGGTAAGCAGATCGTTTACTGGTTTATAATTTTTTATTTTTGTGAGAATTTTTCATAGCTTAATTGCTGGTGTAATTGCACGAGGATTCTGCTAGTTTGCTTTCCTCTGTTACGCTGAGAAATCGATGACTTAACGAATACAATCTACCTATTAACCTCCTCACTTTTTGCAAGCTTTGCTGTTAGTATGAGGGTATACTTATGTACATTTTGGTACCATTACAAATGAAAAAACTTCGGCTGGAATTAACATCGGCACTTAACTGAGCCACGGATTCAGTCACAAAAGTGAATAAAACATGAATCAAAACTAAAAACATGGTCTGGTACTGTACTGTTATCTGATTGATCAAAACAGTTTAAAAAGAAAAAAAAAGTATGGAATTATAAAATTGACCTATAACATTTGCATTGCCAAAATTGAACCTCCATTTTTGTCATTCTTTTCGGATAATTTTTTTTTTTGGTTGTATTTTGGTTATTTTTCTTCTGATTTGGTCAAAATTTTGTTTTGCAGAATTTGATTGCCTAACAGGAAGCAAGATATCTTCTATTGACATTGGTGCACGGGTTGTTCGCATGTTGTATAGCCCTACAAATGTTGATTCCATCATTGCAATCCTTGATGTTAGTCTGCTACATTATCTCATCTCAATTTGGACATTTTTTTTTGTTATGATTCAGATTAATTTCTTGCATGGCCCTGTAGGACCTCAAAATAATGGAGTATACCCTGTAAAGTGACATTTCAGGGAGTCTCTTGAGACATTGGAAGACCATAATTAATTCTGAACCCCATAACTGCCCCTCCTTTCCGACTATAAAATTGGGGATATGGTAAGATAGAGAGTGTAGATTGGACTTTTCGAAAGTTCCATGGAGGGGATGGTGTTTAAAATCAGATGGTATGTATTGATAGTCCATGACTTGAAAAATTTGGACCCTCCTCTTTTAACCAGTATATACCTGATTGGTCTCATGCCTTTTATGTTTTTCCTCTTTTGTTCATTACTTTTTTCAAAAATGTTTCAGGATGGTACAATAAGATCCTGTGATTTTTCGACTGAGCAAACATTAGTATTGCACACAATAGAGAGAAGAACAGACTCGATTAACATTGACAGTGATGTGCATATGGCACTGACCCCTCTTGAACCTAGTGTCTTCTTTGGCTTTCCGAAAAGGATGAGTGTGACAGGTTCCATTTCTGACTTTTAAGTAATGTTCCTTTTTTCTTTCCTTTTTTTGTAATTCTGGGGAGGATGTTATATTTACTCCATATCCTATTCTTCCTTCGACGTGACCATATTAGCGCTGAAGGAAATAAGACTTTGTTGTTTCTTCTTTAGATATATTATGTTTTGATCTTGGTGTGTAGAACAATTGAGTTTCATTTAACCCTAAACCATTTGTAAACACCATGTAGAACTACAAAAGGAAATGCTAAATAGGAAAATAGGAGCTCTTTTTGGACTGTACTGATGATTATAGTCCAGCTCCAGCAACAACTGGTATGGTAATGACATTCGGGACTTAGATTCTTGAATTGAGGGGATTTCAGTTTTCCAAGCAGTGCTCTAGGAAACCTTTAGGCTTTTAATTTTGGCCTCTGGAGGATATTTAAGAATGAACCTCACAAAGTCTTATTTTCCTTTTCTCTTTTTGTTGGTTAGTTGTCGGTGCTGTTGAGGGAGGAAGACCCCCAACAAAGATAAAGACGGATCTCAAGAAGTCTATTGTCAATGTTGCTTGCCATCCTCGGCTTCCTGTTTTGGTACATTCATTCTACCTGCTATTAACAGATATATAGGGATTGAAATTGGTTTTTTTTTTTTTTTCCATTATATCTTAAAAAGCAGTTTCATATGTAAATGTAAGCCTTGTAAAAAAGCTGAAGATTGGGAACATGGTCAAAGGCTAGTAAATTTTACCCTTGCCTAGTTGGCTTGTTTTGAACTAGTGTATCATTCATCTTCATAAGCTCATCTATTATATATTGGTATTTGCTTTGTTTGAAATTGTTATTGGTGTGTTGCCTTTATAGAACTTATAAAATGTGAGCTAATGTAACCATTGCTGATCTAAATAGTAAAGTCAGATTTTCTTACTTCGCGTGATGGTTAGAGCTGATTATAATTTTGTATTTGTTTCAGTACGTAGCTTATATAGAGGGCTTGGTACGAGCCTACAATATCCAGACATATGCTGTGCTTTATACCTTACAACGTAAGATACAACTTAGCACTCTTTTGTCATCTTATTTATTTTTTCCATTTTCCAACTTTTCCTTGATGGTTGGTTTGCAATTCCCTGTATTTGATTACAGTGGACCCAACAATAAAGCTACTTGGAGCAGGGGCTTTCGCTTTTCACCCGACCCTGGAGTGGATATTTATAGGGGATAGAGGCGGTGCTCTCTTAGCATGGGATGTTTCAACTGAGAGGCCAACTATGATTGGAATGTAAGTATTTTTGAATTAAATGTCATTGCTTTTATTTTAACGATTATAAACATTGTAGAATAGTCCTGCTATAGTTCTAAATTAGATGATTCTGAAAGAAAGTTTTCTACTCTGTACACACACAGTTTATTGGGTTCTTGCAATTGTTTTGTTATGCCTATAGTTTTTGGGCTTTTGGTGCCACCTTCATTGGCCATATGTTTACTGCCTCAAGCAAAGTCAAATGCATCAATTCTTTAAGGCTTGAATAAACATAAAAAGTTTAAAACCCAGAAACATTTGTTTTGGCTACTAATAAATGTAAATCCAATTACAAAACCTAGGAATTTCATGGCTTAATACTGAGAAGACACCAGTTTACCTTTTAATTGTCTGTTACCAAACGGGTTTGCCATTAGATGAGAACATTATATTTATTGTCTGTTTGCTGTTCTATCAGTTACAAATTTTGATTAGATTTTGGTTTGTCTCAGTACACAGGCTGGGTCACACCCAATAACATACATATCATGGATTTCTACCCTACGGCTGCTGGTAACCCTATCAAGGGATGGCACACTTCAAGCGTGGAAGACTCGTGTTGTTATTAACCCTAATCGACAACCAATGGAAGCAAATTTTTTTGAAAAAGCAGGTCATTGTTATTACTTAAACCTACTTATGAAAAAAATGTTCTCGAGGAAGCAAGTTTTTGCTAATATATTTTTTTTGCTTCCACTCTACTAATTTTGTCATTGTTATATTCTTTCAAGGTATTGAAGCACTGGACATTACCAAGATTCTCTCCCAAGATGGAGAAGGTGTTTATCCCTTGCCTCGAATGAGGAGTTTTGCTGTGCATCCGAAATTCAATTTAGCAGCTGCCACATTTGCAGTTAAGTCTGTTAAATAATTTTTTTTTTCAACCAAAATATTCATAAATTGTCAATTATATGGCCACTTCAAAATTCAAACCTATTGTGCCTTTAAATATAGCTCTTGAAATCGAAAGACCACCACCGGATTTTCCATAGTAAAGTTCTCTTTCTCACATCTTGGTTCTTTTTTGGTCAAACCTTGTACTTGATACATGAAAAAATGTACCTCTATTTTGCAATTAGGCCCTTTTTGTTTCTGGCTGGAAAATTGGGTTGAACTTTAAACTGATGAAATGTATAAATTAATGGTCGCAGGACATGTCGAATTCTGATAATGTGAAAAACAGGGCTGCATACACAAGAGAGGGGAGAAAACAGCTTTTTGCTGTTCTACAAAGTGCTAGGGGATCTACAGGTGAGATTCTTATAGTAATATGTGAAGGAGATAATTTATTTTGGAAATCAATGTTTGTTCTCTTTGCACAATGTGAATCTCAATTGGTATTCTGCTTGGTAACAGCTGAGAACTTCAATTTTGCAATTTATTATAAGATCAAATGGCTGACAGTTCCTATGGCTCATCATAGGAGATGACAGTTAAGACAGAAAAATTACGACAAAGAAAAATTCCAATATAAGATCAAATCATGTCAAACCCTCTTTTAACTTTTTGCTCATCATAGGAGATGCGTAATTGCAGTGTATCCTACATCATCATGAAAGGCAAACACAAGAATAACTAAGATGATAAACCCATCATAAACTAAAAACTAGGAAACTTGGAAGGAAAAATTTCACTCAATATTCCTAAGCATCTTACTGAAAGTAGAGTTCTTGGACTGTTTATTGAACTTTATTTTATTTTACTTTTTTCTATAACATTTCTATGCAACAGCTGCTGTTCTGAAAGAAAAGCTTGCGGCACTTGGGTCATCTGGAGTCTTGGCGGATCATCAGCTGCAAGCACAATTACAAAAGCAACAGGCCAAGGGGTAATTCTTTCCAATTTTCTAAATGCATAATTAAGGATTACTGGGCTCTTGTTAGCTTCAGGTCTAAAAAGCTCTTCGGTGTATTACCTGCTTGGTATTTATATTATTTTTGAATCATCATCTCTTAATTAATTCTCATACTGACTAGTTTTCTGTGTCTCTTTCAGCCAGAGCCAATTAACCATCTCGGATATTGCAAGGAAGGCTTTCCTTCACAGTGTAGGATTCTCTTTTTTTTAGGCTCTTTCCCCCGAGTTTATTTTAATCTAAGTCTATCATCATTTTCCCATGAAATGGTCAAGTTATGTTATAATTTTTACTCTGCCTTCTGTTAACTTGTTGAATTCTTTTGATGTTGCAGCATTTCATGGAGGGACATGCCAAAAGTGGCCCAATATCTAGACTGCCGCTCATTACAATCTCTGATGTTGGACATCTGCTACGAGATATCCCTGTTTGTCAGGTATTCGCTTGAACCTAACCAATGCTTTTTAGGAATTAGCAGGTTGTGAGACGTACTAGTTAATGCCCGTGCATTGCTACAGGTGAATTCAATGATGGAAAATTTACTATAGAATAACGATCTTATTGCATGAATGTAGTCAGTTCGAAATAAACTTGCTTTAATATTTGTTTTATTTTTTTTTCCCCTTCAAGTAGTAAATTTCTAGACAATCTTATATTTTCTGTGTTTTTTGTTAATGAATTTTGATATTTACATTTATGCTTACAGCCGTACCATTTGGAGCTGAACTTCTTCAATAAGAAGGAGCAACGGGTTGTTCAATACCCAGCCAAGGCATTTTATCTCGATGGTTTTAACCTTATGGCACACAACCTCTCTTCAGGGGCAGACAATATTTATAAGAAGCTTTACTCTACGGTAATGCCTATACAGATTATACACTAACTTGTTTGGGTTAATTTTAAAAAAAAATTCCTGAAGACTTGAGTTGTTGCTGATAATATATATTATGCGTGCCCTTGAGGAATTTTATCTTTTACATTATGGGTAGTTCCAAATTTTCGCTCAGTGGGGTAGTGGATGCACAATAAATAACCAGGATCTGGTATTGTAACAAAATTAACTGGTACCAGTATGAAGTAGAAAACTAGCATCAACTTCTGACAAGTGCATTAAATACAGAGCACTTTTGAGATGTTTTACTAAATTTAAAGAGATATTAAAAGGTAAAAACACCAAAAGTTACTCCATGTGCTGTTCAATTACATTCACCCCCCATTCCTTTTTCCCCCTTCCTGTGCACATTTACCAAAAGTCACCTTATGCATATTGTATTCAGATTCCTTCAAATGTGGAATGCCTTGCAAAGAGTGTGGTATACAGCTCAAAGCAAAACATGTTTATGGTAGTCTTTGAATTGAGTGGCCCAAATGGGGTTCTCCATGAAGTCGTTCTCTATTGGGAGCAAACTGACCCGCATACTGTCAATAGTAAAGGCAGTTCTGTAAAAGGTTTGCAGTTTCTCTTTGTTTTTTTTTTGTCTTTTAGATAATATTGCTTGCTTTCTTCTTCAAAAAAATATTGCTTGCTTTGATAGGTTAATTCAGGTAGATTGGTTTAAATTCTTAGTGAATTCAGGTAGATTGCTTTGATAGGTTAGTATTCCTATGCCACAACCTCTTTTTTCCATTAATCCGAAATATTGATCTTGTTCTTTTTCTCAAGCAATATGTCCAGGTATATCACATAATATTTTTAGTTCCTACTGAACTAGATCAAGATTCAAAAGATGAAAGGATCAAGATAACTGTGTGCTCATAAATTTTAGTGTGTTTATCATTTGGCCTCTTGATCTGTACGAATTAAACAGACTTGAGAAATTATAAATTTTATTTGAATAGTGAAATATAGTGCGAAAAAATAATTGTGGCAACTTGTTGCACCAGAAACCCCCTCTCAATTTTTAATATATAATAGATGCAATGTTCTTGCTTTGATCTAGATACTGGGACAGAGATCTTGATGTAAATTCAAAAAATTGTATGGATTTTCAAACTATCATTTACCTGAGGGGCCTGGCAGAAGTCTTAGCTGTTGGGCTTGCGACTCTTTTCCATTTAACTAAACAGAAAGTTTGGCTTATAAATTTTTTGCAGGCCGAGACGCAGCATTTATGGGTCCTGTTGATAGCCAATATTGTATTTTGGATGAAGACAAAGTTGGCCTTCTACTTTACACCATCCCACGCCCCACCAGTAAAGAAGAACTTGAGAAAACTAACCAAGCAGCTCTTGATGAGAATTCATTTGCCGAGGCTAAGGCTGACAAAAAGCAAGGTCCTCTACAGTTTGTTTTTGAAACGGAGGTTGACCGCATATTTTCAACTCCGATAGGTTAGTCCCACTTTAAACATTTGAAAATTTGCTTTATACCGAGTGAAATAGAACATGAAACCGTGAGCTCCCAAGCAGTGGGAGGAGAAAATGATCTTTGACCGTGTGCCTGTTGAAGAATGAGCTGGCGACTCATAGGCAGTGGCTTCATTCTTTTTTCAGTTTGCTTCGATATGGGTGCTGCTACGTTAATTACATATTTGATAGCAATAATGAGGATTATCAGATTGGCTGTGCGCTTGATACTTCCACATTGATTATTTGGATTGGTTGTGTACTGTACTTTCTGCATTGATTATTTGGATTGCTTGCACACTTTGCACTTGTCGCATTTCTTTTTGTCTTGCTATATTACTAAAAAAATAATCTTTGCAGAGGCAACTGTGTTGTATGCCATAAATGGAAAGCACGTGTCACTGGCAAAGCTTCTGTATGGGTACCGGCTCTCTCCTGACAACTCTCAGGAAATATCTACAAAAACTGAAGGGAAAAAGTTTTTCAAACTCAAGCCCAATGAAATTGTCCTTCAGGTGGGATCTGTGCTTTCAAATGACCAATCTTTTGTTCTAAATACTATATTTATTTCTCTCATAATAAGTAGTTTTTATGCAGGTTCAATGGCAAGAAACCTTAAGAGGCCATGTTGCTGGTATACTGACAAATCAAAGAGTACTGATCACTACTGCTGACCTGGACATACTGTCTAGTAGCTCGACAAAGTATGATATCGGCCTACCATCATACCGATCCATCGTATGGGTGGGGCCTGCTCTTCTTTTTTCCAGTGCAAGTGGGATTAGCATGCTTGGTTGGGACAATAAAGTTCGTTCAATTCTTTCTACAAGCTTCCCCCGTTCTGTCATGTTAGGTGCTTTGAATGACAGGATATTGATTGTAAATCCTACCGACATAAACCCAAGACAGAAAAAAGGAGTTGAAATAAAGAGTTGTCAGGTCGGTTTGCTTGAGCCTCTTTTAATTGGGTTTGCGACCATGCAACAGCGCTTTGAGCAGAAAATTGACCTTTCTGAGGTTTTATACCAAATAACTTCAAGGTACCTCACAAAAAAGATTTTACTTCTCAATTAAAAATGAAGGTTCTTTATTTTTTGGGTCTTGGGAGTTACTAATCAGGTACCGGTGTTAGCCTGGTACAAATGAGAGAGAAGTGGTTTGCCTTTTCTCTCATTTGGTTCTTTTCTTTTCTTTTGTGTTTTATTGGTTTTCTTTTTGTTATTTAGCAGAAGTCTTGACCAAAAGATTAATAGAAATGACCACCAGAGGAGATATAAGTCTTTACCACTATTAATATTGTGCTAGTACCTCGGAACACAACTCTAGGAACAAGGTTCTCTATTTGATCCAACTTGGATGAGGTTGACTGAATTTTCCTTTATACAGGTTTGACAGTACGCGGATTACCCCTCGATCTCTTGATATATTGGCAAAAGGTCCTCCTGTTTGTGGTGACCTTGCTGTGGCATTATCACAAGCTGGTCCTCAATTCACACAGGTGAGAGATTATTGGTTTGTTCTCATTTTGTATATCATACTATCTGAATGGGTAAACACTGGGCAAATATAGGAACTGACTTGACCGCCATTGCTTGCATAATATGTCAGGACCAAAATTTCTATTGTTAGCCCTTGTATATTGTGTTAACTTAATTATAGACTAAAAGAAACTTGAACAAGCCTAGCTCAAAGAATTTACTTCAAGCTGAGACCAATTACAGCAGTTTTGCAATTCCCTCATCATGATAATATTTCTGATAATTTACACAGGTGATAAGGTGTAACTACGCAATCAAAGCCCTTCGTTTCTCTTCTGCCCTGTCAATTTTAAAGGATGAGTACCTCCGATCCAGAGATTATCCCCAGTGCCCTCCTACTTCTGTTCTATTCCAACGTTTCAGGGAATTGGGATATGCTTGCATCAAGTATGTTCTGTTTCTATACTATAAACATGTCATTTTCTGAAAACTGAATTGCTTTGTGTCAACGCGTCCATTGCGTGGTTACTCGTGCTTTTATTGCATGCCAAAATTTTCTCTTGAATGTTCTTATATAGCCTTCTGTTCTCCTAATTTAATACTGGATTTAACATTTTACAACTTGAATTGGTAGTGGAGGACCATGATATATCTTCATTAACCTTGTTTTGACATAGGACCTTATTCTAAGTGACTTGTCTACTTCTTCTTTTGCAATCCTAATTTAGGTGGAATATACACCTATGATATTTCAATACACATTGTTGCTTTTAGGTATGGTCAGTTTGACAGTGCCAAGGAGACCTTTGAGGTGATCTCTGATTATGAGAGCATGCTGGATCTCTTCATCTGCCACCTAAACCCCAGTGCCATGCGTCGCCTTGCGGAAAAGCTTGAACAGATCTCCCTTGACTCAGAAATAAGACGCCATCTTGAACGAATCCTACGCGTAAGATCCACCACCTGGTCCCAAGGTGGCATTTTTGCCAACTTCGCAGCAGAAAGCATGGTACCTAAGGGACCTGAGTGGGCTGGTGGCAATTGGGAGATTAAAACACCTGCCACAACCAAACCGATACCTGCATGGGAGATCTCAGCCGAGGTCATGCCATATATGCGTACTGGTGAAGGCAGCATCCCTACCATTGTGGCTGACCATATAGGGATTTATCTGGGTATGTTTAGGGGGAGGGTTAATGTGGTGGAGGTGAGCGAGAAGAGCCTTGTTATGCCTTCTAGTGTGGGTCCCAGTGGTGAGGACAAACCAGTTATGGCTCCTACTCTAAAGCCTGATGACTCGGCTGGTGGTTCTCTTGCAAAGCAGCTAGGGTTCGCCTCAGGAATAGCACCAGCTGCTGAGGATCAGCAGGCAAAAGCTGCAGAGGAATTTAGGAGAAGTATGCAGGGTGTTACTGATGATGGTGCCAGCAGTGATGAAGAGGATTCAACCTCTAGAACAAAGAAGATTCAAATTAGGATACGGGATAAACCAGTTGCTGGCCCGGCAGATGTTAATAAGCTCAAAGAAGCAACCAAATCACTGGGCCTAGGGGCCCCACCGGGTCCACCGGCCAGGACAAGGTCCCTCATGGTCCCACCACCAGCTGGTCCATCTTTGCCCCAGGCCCAGGATCCTGTCCAGTGGCCACCAGCTCAGCCAACTCCGCCACCAGCCGCTGTGAACAGCAGAATGGACTTGTTTGGTACTGATGCTTTCACTGCAGGACCACAGACTGGTACAGGTACGGGCTTGGCAGCCCGCCCTATACCAGAGGATTTCTTCCAGAACACAATCTCATCCCTCCAGGTGGCTGCCTCGGCAGCGGCTACATTGCCTCCTGAAGGGAAGATAATATCCCAAGTGGCGCAAGGTGGTATCCCCATGCAGGGTGGTCAAACTCGGCCCCTTACACCACAGGCAACACCAAATACGAGCACAATGAATGTTGGCTTGCCAGATGGTGGTGTCCCACCTCAGGCACTCCAAGTACCTCCGCAGGTGACATATTAATACCTTTCAGTTTCTATTTTATTTTTTAAGAATCAATAGTTGTTGTATTGAATCTTGTTTAGTGGCCAGGTCAAGTACTGGTATATAATAATGGTCATACTACACTGAAGAGATTTGTCAAGGTTCTATATCTGTATTGGGTTTTTTAAATTAGGGCGTTTCTGGGAAGTTCTAGAGTACATGTATTAAAGGGATCGTGCTTGAGTCTTTCTTATGTTGAAATCATTGTTCGGTATTATATTTTGTACTAATTTACATTTGATACCAACATACAATTGCAGGGCCCCGCGTTCACTCCTGTTGGTTTGCCAGATGGAGGAGTTCTCCCACAAGCTCAGCTGCAACCACAATTACAGCAACAACCACAGTTGCGGCCTATGGGTGTCATGCCTTCTCAACCAATTGATCTTGGTGCTCTTGAGGGTAGTGGGCCTGCAAATGCTAAGCCTGCAGGTCCTGTTCCACCTACTGCTGTCAGACCTGGGCAGGTATGCTTGGATTAATGAACTAGAAATTATATTATTGGGCACTATATTGTACCTGTTCTGTTAAGTCAGGTACTTGGTGCAATAATTGGGATTGAACTGATACAAGTGAACCTATTGGACCCGAATTACGCACTTATATCTCGGCATCATTGGAGTTTTATCCAAGGCTCCCTTGTGTTAATGTTGTTTTAAGCTTAATTATTAATTGATTGTAAATTTTTTTGGTGATAATTTTAGGCCCTTATTCAATATTATAGCCGTGGTTTAATGATAATTTTACAACATTTGTTGCTTCACAAAAACCAGGTGTGTGCATCCTATATGGTCAAAACTCTGATCTTCATTGTAATTGTTGTCATAATAGGTACCACGTGGGGCCCCTGCCTCAGATTGCTATAAGATGGGTCTGGCCCATCTGGAGCAGAACCAGCTATCAGATGCATTGTCCTGTTTGGATGAGGCCTTCTTGGCTCTTGCAAAGGATCAGTCCCGGGAAGTTGATGTTAAAGCACAAGCCACAATTTGTGCACACTATAAAGTTGCTGTTGCTTTGCTTCAGGTATTTGCTACGTCTGAGGAAATGTCAAAACAGAAACTGTTGCTTGTCTATGGTAGAATTTATCGAGTCTTACACTCTTGAAATCGGGAACTACTTTATATTCCTGTACCCCAGTAATATCCTTGTTATAATTATCTTAGATCTAGAATGCTCCATTTTTTTCTGAAACCGACTGGTACTGGATTACATCACCACAACCTTTTTCATGCAGGAAATTGGTAGATTGCAAAAAGTGCAAGGTGCAGGTGCACTGAGCGCCAAGGATGAGATGGCACGGCTGTCGCGCCACTTGGCGTCCCTGCCTCTTCAGGCAAAGCACCGCATCAATTGTATCCGTACTGCAATAAAGCGCAACATGGAGGTGCAAAATTTTGCATATGCGAAACAACTACTAGACCTCCTGTATTCAAAGGCCCCGTCTAACAAGCAAGATGAGCTGAGAAGTCTTATTGACATGTGTATGAAGAGAGGGTTAACGAATAAATCTATTGACCCATTTGAGGATCCATCACAGTTCTGTGCTGCCACATTGGGAAGGTTGTCTACCATTGGACATGACATGTGTGACTTGTGTGGAGCTAAGTTTTCAGCTGTTTCGGCACCTGGATGCATCATTTGTGGGATGGGGCGTATTAAGAGGTCAGATGCTGCCTCTGGGCCTGTACCATCACCCTTCGGCTGATTTTGTTGAGATACGTGTTTGCTTTTATTACTTGTATTTAAAACATTGGTTGATATTTCTTTATTTGATTTTGGTTGTGTATCTGTTTTTCTTCAGCCTAGGGCAATTTTTGTCATCTTTGCTCACCTCTTGAGTTTCTTTTGTGAGTAGTAGTGCTTGTGTTGTATATTACTGAAAGACATCTTGGAGTAGCAATGTACACATTGAAAGGTTTGGAAACTGAAAGCCGAAGTGCCTGTCTCTGTTGATCGGCTTGATTTTTTATGGGATATGTTCTGACATAAACCAGCTGAATTCAATTTTCATGATAAGAGAGTTATAGTAGCTATTTCTGCATAACCAGCATGTAGCTGTATTTCTAAATTAGACAAAGATTGAACTCGGTCCTTGTTGGAACTGAGTTCAGTTGAGCAATCACAAGTCGAATAGAGCCAGTTCGTTTGCATTGTGAGTTGCTCATGAATTAAAGAATTTTGTCAAATTCAAATATGGATAGTGAAGATGTTGGGAAAGAGCTTTCTTCTTGCAACAAATTGCTTATATTTAGTATTTATCTAGAAAGCTCTAAGACATTGGTGTTTGCTTTCACATGAAATTTTTTATATTTAACATAAAACCCTAAACTGAAAATCCATCCCTTCTAAGGCTCAACCAAAATCAGTGGTCACTAGACTCGCGACAGCTTCTTTCGGCCTTCTCTACTTGAAGAATCTCAAAAGGTGGAAAAGACCATTGAATCGTGAACAGTTGATATGAAACTGACAAGAACATTAAATCTCATCACCAATAGGCTATACGAGAATTTTAAAGGTATAATTTAAGTTTCTCTCATTTTTGCAAGTAGTATGTTTATTGTTAATTTAACAACTCCAAAGATGCACAATATTGATGGAAGTGCATTTGGTGGAGCTCTTAGAAACAACGTGTGAGAGATAATATGAGGTATTTTCAACACCGCATAGATCATTAATTAATATACAAAAAAGAGGAAAATAGCAGAAATCAACAAGTAAAACCAACATTAGCATACCGTCCTAACATATATTATATGATAAGCTTTGAGGACATCAGAATTACAAAACAATGAAATTGTTATAAAAATTGCGTGGTTAAAGCACCAGCTGCAAGGATTCTGAATAAGCATTTAGCAGCATCAAAGTATCACATCCTCATACTTGTTGAGAAAGCTCCAGGGAAACAGGGCAGTGATCACTCCCATAGAAACCTGCCATCGTTACATGCACAAAACCCAAGGTATCAATTACCAAAGCCCCAGCAAAAATACATGGAAAAGGTTCTATGTTTACAAATGTTTGAAACTTTTTAAAAACAAGGTATCCAGCACTTTTTATGAAGGGTCCAGCTGTCCAAACTTAAAACCGGATCATTCACTGATGAAGTGGCAATAGGACAGTAGCCTTTCCTTGAACCTCCCCATTTTAAAGAGAGTGAGTATCATGTTTTGAAACTCATGGCGCCAAAAACAACAGCTAGGAGAGAATACTTAGGGATGGCCAAAATAAAAACTAATATGAGAAACAAAGTACATATTCTGGATCACTTGTTGAATACAAATGCCATTTGGAGTGAAGATCTATATTACCTTCCATTTCGATGCCATGGCCATGAATTTCACATGCAACGATTCGCTCCTTCAACTGTTCTGAAACTATGAAATAGTCAATCCTCATTCTCTTGCCTCTATACCTACAAAATATATATATATATAACTTGGTTTTGTTTAGGTCCTTAGATGGTACTAAGATTTAAGCAAAAAAAAAAGAAAAAACGGAATGTTGTTGCTGAGCATGTATTATTGCAAATTGCAATTAACTGACTAAAAGAACAATAAACAAACATAAGTTTCATACTTGCCAATGGGGTTCCCGGACCAAGAGAATCCACTATCCATGTCCTTTTCCTTGTGTAAAAATCTGTAAGCATCCAACAGCTTCCCTCTGTCCATATTGCAACGATCATATTAAACTAGCAAATAGCATAAACAGAATAACATTTATATTCTAATCACCTACTGGTTTAGTATATTGTTAAATCGACGCCTCTCAGCCAGTGTGAATCCAGGCTGCCCGCAGTCCTATAACATGAAAAAAGAATTATTTTATGTTGTGCTTCTACCAATCCACTAGTATTCTGATGGGCATACATTTTTTCAAAGGAAATTGGCACACAGGTAAAAGCATGGCAGCAAGTAATTAATTTTTAACCGGAATAAAACAATAGTCACCTCTTTATTTGGAGGAACATATCCATTGAGCTTAGCACTGCTGAAGAAATCTGGATGACTCACATCAATATCTTCATGACTGTAATTCAAATGTAATTTATATGAACTTGACACAATAATCAGATGCTTTCAAAAACCTCATATTTTGTATTATTTTTTTCTGTAGTACCTCACATTAAGGTCTCCACACCAAATCAGGGGCTTGTCTATGCATTGAACAAATTCTAGGATTCGTTTATCCCATTTGCGCCTCCTTGGAAAAGAATTCTCTTCTTCTTTCCAGCCATTGTTAGGCACATAAGTATTCATGACCAGGTATGATTCAAATTCTGCAATAATTACTCGGCCGTCTTGTTCATGCTTTGAGCCTTCCATGACAATGAAGAAACAATTGATAAATAAGAATAAAATGACAACTACAAATTGTTATGTGCTGGTAAGATTTGTTGTGACAAAAGAACATATCATATTAATATTTCATAGATCATTTCTCAGAGACCCAAAGTATCAGTGAGAACCCGTAAAGACTGAAATAAAGCCACTGAAAAAGGAAATGAACGGCATTTGTACACTAGCTTAATTACAAGACCACAGATAAGCATAAACCAAACATAATTAAAAGCCAAAGAGAAAAGTCTGAAAAGGGCCCTCAACTAGTTGATTTCAAATAAGCCCCTCAACTTCTTCTTTTCAGTTCAATTGATCCCCTCAAACTTTCAGTAACGGGTCAATTAGGCCCTTCCTTAGTTAGCCAAATGACAGGGCCAACATTGGGAGTGCATGAGATGATATGATGCTCTGTAATTAAACAAATAAATGTTCCTTCAGGAAAAAATAAAAAATAAAAGAAATGACCCCTCCTATAATAGATAAGATTTGTTTTCTCAATAAGTATTGGCCAACAAGCAAGCATAATGCATTAACAAGCCGATGGCTTGAATTGAACAAAAATCTTGAGTTTAAAGCCTCAATTGAACCAGAAATAAATTAAAGATCTTGATTGAACTCGATGCCATAGTTGAGGGGCCGTCTTTAGACTTTGCTCAAAGTAAAATGAATCAATTTGTTCGATTCAAAACTTGTGGTTCAATCCTCAACTGATTTAGTAATACCTGTTCGATCCAAGCAGAAGGAAACCCTTTTTGGCTGAAGATGTTTTTTGATAAACATGGCAGTGCCACCATACTTGGAATCTGAAAGAGACCACCACACACGGTAATCTTTGAAAGGAGCACTTGACAACGCACGCATGACAATCTGCATCATAGTTGATAAACGCACGCATAACAATCTGCATTGATAGTTGATAAACCCTACTAATATAAGAAGAAAAATTTAAAGAGATGCATAAAATTTTAGAAGTCCGACTTATTACTTGCTTTTCCTCTCTTGAGGCACTGGTATCATCTTTTAGTTCACCAGGATTTCTTGGAGTGCCTTTTGCACCAGCAGCAGGGATTCGCACTTCCTAAAAATCAGTGATACAAGTGAAGTCAAATTAAATGTAAAACTCTATAGAACCTAAATCCTGATGAATAAAATGTCAGTTCTATAAAACTAGATTATACCAATTTGGCAAATGTCAACTAAAGTTCATGTTAAGGTATGTACAATAACTATTGTTTAGAAGGGTACATATGTATCATGAACATTAACTAAAGGTTTTATATGGGTACAAAGTACAAATACAATAACAACAACACTAGGGATTATTATGCACGAAATGCCAAATAGGGATAACTGAACACACCATAATAACCATACGAAGAATAGGGAAGATTGAAGAATAGATTTCCCCCATTTGCAATTTCTTCTCCAGGGGTATTTACCCCACTGGCAAAGATTGTAAGGGTATATACTTGCTAGAAAGAAAGAAAGAAAGAAAGAAATCTAGAGAGAAATGACCTGAATGCAAATGACATCGGGATCAAGGGCCTGAACGAAAGATGAGAACTGAGGCCAGTCGTTTTTAATTCGTAGAAGAAAGCTGTTGGCGTTCCAAGTGAGAAACTTGAGCGGATCCTTCTTCTCCTTCTCCTTCTCATTCTCACCTTTTGCTAATGCATTTCCTTCGGTATTAACCGCTGATGCGCAATCCGACGACAAAGCGAGTTTCTTCGCCGAGCCTTCCTTCTCTATTGGCTTGAAGAATCGCTTCATGCTAACTCAGCTCAGTTCACGCCTCGCTCCTCTTCTCTTTGTTCTCTGCGCTGCGCGCGCTTAGCGCTGGCAAGTGCTTGGGTTTTGTCGAAGAAGAGGGTTTAGTTTCTGTGGGCCAGCCCAATTTTGGTCGTAGATAAAAGAATCAGCGCGGCTGGGTTCCATGTCTCATCGGAACCGTTCGATCCGTATCAATATCAAGATATATCCGTATTCAATCTGCACGGATGTTAAAGTAATTTATACGAATCATAATGCTGATCGAGTAGCTCTGACTATACATTCGAGTTTAGTACGATGCGGCGATGGCCATCGGATGCTCCCCATTCCTCAAGTGACAAGTTTAAGGGTAAATTTTGCCGTCACTAAACTTTGTTATTTGACACGAATTGATCACTCAAATTTGATTTGTCCATTTTTAGTCACTCAATTTTGTTACTTGTTACTTGTCCCAATTAAATCTCTTTATACTTTTTCATCCAAAATACTAACGAAATATGCTCATTCTGTTAGTATTTTAGATGAAATATGCTCATTATGTTAATATTTTGGATGAAATGAGTATATTTTGTTAATATTTTGGATGAAAAAGTATAGAGCGACTTGAATGCAACAAATAACAAAGTTGAGTGACTAAAAAGAAACAAATAACAAAGTTTAGTTATCAATTCGTGACAAATAACAAAATTTAATGACTTTTAGTGAAATTTATCCCAAGTTTAATAATAACAAGAGGAGGGATCAAGTTACAACACTTGAAAGTTACAACAAAGTTACAACATCATTTTTTTTCATTTTCAAAGTCCAAATCGTCGATCCAAACCGTTAGATATTCAATCTATATTAAAATGTGCTTGCAGACCAAATTTTACATTTTTTGAAATTTTTTTGCTATTTATTAAGATGGGTACAAAATCGCTGTTTTTATTAAAATTCTGCACCATTAAAAACAGCAATTTTGTACCCATCTTAATAAATAGCAAAAAAATTTCAAAAAATGTAAAATTTGGTCTTTAAGCACATTTTAATATAGATTGAATATCTAACGGTTTGGATCGACGATTTGGACTTTGAAAATGAAAAAAAATGATGTTGTAACTTTGTTGTAACTTTCAAGTGTTGTAACTTGATCCCTCCTCTAATAACAAATAGGAACTTTTAAAAAAAAAAATTAACAACAAAGGAAATTTTTGTTTCACCTCTGACCTCTGTACAATTTTATTTAGTTCAATTGTTTTAAAGCTGCTTTTTAGTATACTGCAATTTTAATAATCTTGTAAAAAGACACTATTAATATATTCTTCATAATATTGAATCACGCAATTATAAAGAAGATTTATAACGGTAATACGATATTTTATACTATGTCGCTTAATGGAATAAAGATCCCGCTGATAGACTATCGCGATCCAAACTTTTTTTTTACCACTCTAATAAATTAAAATTAAATGATTATCACCCGATTAGCTAGATTTCAAATTATACCACGAATGCATATCTAGTCTGCGCATCGATTTTTTTGGTGCGTGGACTGGATTTGCGTACCGAAATTGATTTTTTAATATATTTTTTTCAATTTTTATTAATCCATCGCATATTCAGTCAGAGCACGGATTTTTTTTAGTTAGTTCTGTTCTAAAGTTTTTTAAAATTTTGGCCAAATTTTTTTCTGTTCTATTATGTTTCATTATGTGGTAATTTTTTACTATTTTTTAGATTTATTGAATATCGCTGTTTTTTATGGTCCAGATTTGTCTGAAAAACAACGATTTTCAATAAATCTAAAAAAATAGTAAAAAATTTCCAAAATATGTAAAATTTGGTCTCCAAACACATATTAATATGGAGAACAAGATGAACGGTTCGGATCGACCGTTAGGATTTTGAAAACTCAAATATTGAGCCGTAGCACGCCATAGCATCGTAGCCAAGTCCATTTAGAATTATATGTACACATAAAATTTGACTGTGAAATTGTAGAAAATAAAACGCACTTATTTAACAAATAAATTTTTTGACTAAATTTGAACTAAAAATTACTACAACAAATTATACACACAATCTGAGCAGCATTTTATACTAAGGTGGTTCACAAATCGCTACAAATTACACGCACAATTCGGTAAATGTTTTATACTATAAATTATATACGCATAACAGAAAAAAAAATTCAAACAATTCATAACAGAACTAAAAAAAAAATTCGGGCTTGGACTGGGTATGAGGACAGATTAATAAAAAATAAAAAATATATTAAAAAAATTAATTTCGGTACACATATTCAATCCGCGCACCAAAAAAATCGGTGCGCGGACTGGGTATGCGTTCGTAATATAATTTGAAATTTAACTAATCGGATGGTAATCATTTAATTCTGATTTATTAGATGGTAAATAAAATAATTTCGGCGATCCAAACATTAATTAATAAATGTCTATGTGAGGCTGTGCGAGATTGTAAACTTTTTATCATAAAGAAAAAAATTCTCAATATGATATCTTTCCATGTTCTTATTGAAAATGTTAGTAGTATTACTGTGGAGAACTGAACCGAGTAAAACTAGGGTGTTCTTAAGTTTATCATGTCTCATTCTGAACTTAATTTTAAAATTTATGGGATTGATTTTAAATGACGAATTTGAACTATTAACAATCATTTACCTTACGAGTGATTATCTACGTATAAAAAATTTCAAATTTCAAATTAATTTAGTATGAAGTCAAGCTGTCAAAATTAAAAGATTCGTAAATTAATTTTAATTCATTCATTTTTTTTAATGTTTAAAAAAAATATATATATGTAAACACATCACTCATAAAGTAGACAGGTTTTAACGTTTTAATTTGTTATTTGAAGTCAATCCAATAGATTTTAAGGCTGAGTCAAAAAAAGATGTTTGGTAAGCTTAGGAACAGTTCTACTTGTGCTCAACCTACGGTTCAGGCCTAATTGTTGTTTACCTAAACGAGGAAAAACAAAAGCTCTCACTTTTGAAGAAAGTAAAAGGAACACAACAATCAAAGCAGATTTTAATTTTCAAAAGGAACATTTCCTACGAAATAGCCTCTGCAAAGAAATTCTTCGTACAATAATATTTGCTGTTCCTATGAGATTCCTAGTCTCCCTGTAACCAAACAAGAATTTCAAGCCATTGGAGAGATTTCAAACATCAGATCCAAACCAGCCCCAAGTCTACATCCTCTCTGGTACGGTGGTACCTGACTAGTGCCTGAAATTTCACAGGCCCAGCCATATATTTGCATTAAAGATTTGTGCTTCCATAAATCTCAGCATGAACAAACAAGTACAAGAAAAATTTCCCAAACGGACTCACATCAGGAGCTGTGCATAAAGCACCCTCAGGAAACTTATCCTATAAGGAAAGCTGTGATCGTTTAATGATGTTCAATAAACAAAACTATCAAATTTCCTGAACATATGCAGGGATAGAAACTTACAACATATTATAACAAAGTCGATGCTTTTAAGACAATTAGCAACTCGGGAATCATAGTCTAAAGATACAGATAAATTGATATTTCAAAATTCATTTTAACCAAAACAAAACTTCAGAACTAGTAACTCAGCTATAAAACTATTTGGATCATATGAAAAATCTTCTCCTGCTCGTGTCCATGTCAGCCTGGAAGTCAAACAGTATTTGAGCTTTAGAGATGACCAATCGAAGAAAAAAAGTTACGAATTAAAAAGAGAATGAAAATATGGCTTGCTATTACCTTATGAACCCATTCAAACTCTCCACCTTTTGAGTCAAATGTACCATGCTGTAAACTAACAAGCTTGAGAGTAAACCTGGGCCCACATTCCTGCATTATTAGAAAGATATAAAAGGTCATTGCAGAATTTAACCAAGCCAAAATAGAAAACAGAAAAAGGTAATAAAAATAGAATGAGGGAGAGGACTTTGACATAAACAACAGTCTCCTCCAATTTTTTTTTTTATGGATAATGCAAGTCATCCGAACTAAATTACTCATAGGCTAAGCTTGGTAATTTCCAGCTATCCATATGGAATTTTTAAATCACCTCTGGTACCGTAAAAATACACAATTAATGGGAGTAACTGATAACCTGAAGGCGAGCAATCACTTTCTTTGGGGTTTTCTCCTTTAAAGCCTTACTTTTTTTATCCTTTGGGTCTCCTTTTTTCTCCTTTACTTCAAAAATATACCTGGTCACAAAAAATAATTGTAAGAAGAATAAAATAAAAGAACTAATTCTTTACTGTACTTGAGACTAATATGAATGTAGTACACTAGTACCTATACCTGCACAAGACTAATATGATAACTTTTAGTCATTTCAATACAGAAGTACCTGTGATGGCGAAAAAATATGAAGTCACGCTGATTATGAAAAGTAACAACTCGACGGCCCCGGAAGTTGGGATCTTGTGGGAAAAGTGATTGTATCATCCTAAGAACAGAAGATGAGAAAACAAAAGTATATATCAATTATACAACCAATGGTAAACAATAAATGAAGCTATTAAGAACCTTTAAAGGTAAATCCAAAGCAAGAACAAACCTCCCAATACGATTGCCCAGGCGTGTAGTGAAGTTATTCAATACTAACTCTGGTTTATGGCTTGTAGGGTTTCCATGATTCTGTCAAGAAAGTAATCAGCAATAGACATTTGTACCCCTCTTAGTGTGTGTGTGTGTGTGTGTGTGAGAGAGAGAGAGAGAGAGTACCTTAATGTCCTTGCGCAGTACAAGATTAGACAATCTGAAGTGTGCAGTTGGCCCATCAGGCAAGCCAATGATCAGAAGCGCATCTAAAAAACATAATATGCATAAAAACTTAGAAGTTCTTTTAAATGATGAATTACAATACCAAAATAATTATACAAATGCTAACCAGGTTCACGTCGATTGGTGTGGACAACTATGACTGAGGTGAACTCCATATTGTTTGCATATTCTACTATCTGCATAAGAAATTGTATGTGTTACTCTCAGCATACAACACAAAATTAGGTAACCAAAATCTGTATAAAAAGATTACCTTCTTAAGTTCATACGTTCCTCTTTTGTAATAATGGGCATTAGGGATAGCTGACAACAGCTCCTTGATAAATGCAGGCCCTCTCTGTTACACGTAACCAAGTATACTGTCATATTCAATAATATACCTATGCAAACAAAACAACAATAAGACAAAACTTAAAAAAGCAGGCAACAATAACAAAGGACTTACAGAGGAGTTGTAACGGCAGGTAGTAATTAATACTTTTGGAACAGTTTGTTGCTTTAAAACCGTGCTAAACTCATCAGCATCATTCCCTGCAAGAAACTGAAAAAAGGGAAAAATCATGATCAAAATAGATTTTCAAACATTATAAAAACAAGAGAATTATTTTTAAAAACAAAAGAATATTGCTATACCTCCTCGTCATTGGGTCTGATAACAGTTTCATCTGCTTCCCTTGTGTTCTCTATTGTGCGAGGCACCATCTTCTGAGCAGGCTGGAATTTTACCATAAATGATAGCAATGTTTAAACAAGTACAAAACCAAAACTATAAGACATTCATCTAAGTATGAGTATATCCTTCATTCTGAGGTTAATTCCCAGAACTTTGCTGATCTCAGTGGAAATTGAGTTTGGCAGTCCCTTAAGGCCTCCATAGAAGCGAGTTGCAAGTAGCTATTACTCTACATTCATTTAGGTTGTGCTAATGCTTAATAACAGATTAGAGAAAAAAAGGTAACCAGAGTAGAAATTATTATATACTCTCATTTGCACAGCTAAACCGCAGAAAGTCCCTCAAATATGCAATAAAAAGTAAAATCTTGCCTCTTCGCCAAGCTCAATAGCTTGCTTAAATGCAGCATCACGCGCCTTAATCTTCTTGCGCTTCTCGACTTGCTTCTCATGCTTCAGCTTGGCGTATACGGCGCTCCTCTTCTCCTTGTTCTTTATCTGAGACGGTTGAACCTTCTCCTTTCTCGGCCTCTTATCTTCCCTTCCAGTGAATTCATCGCCTTCCTCCGCCTTCTCGGCCGCTTTCCGCTTGTTTTCCCTGGCCATGCGTGAAAAGGATCTTTCCCGGCGGACGATGGGGAACGGGGAGGTGGAGACTAGAGAGGCTTATAGGGTTTTGTCGCCTTTAAACGAGGAGGGGTATTTTTTAAAATCGAGAAATCTTACTAATCGGCGGGAGAAGGGGGCGGCGGTGAGAGGGAGAGAGGAAGAGAGGAATAGAGATGGCTAGGCTAGGTAACGATTAACGAAGGGAAAGAAAGAGGCAGGGAACGCTATCAGACCGACCGGACCCGGAGCTTTCTCTGGTTCGGTCCATTGAGAAGAACGGATGCGTAATCAAACCGGTCAAACCCGGTTAATTCAACCCCTTTTAATTAAAACCAATAAACCCTAGAGCCAAAAAATCCGGATTTCAGCCAATAAGATTTACGTCTTTGTTTTTTATCCTTTTCCTCCCCATCTTGCATTATTTATTTCCTTCTTCTTTTTTGGTTAACATAGAAATAAACCAAAATACAAAATAACCGGTGAAAATTTAGAAATTGAGGAATGAGGACGACTCAAATGCTTCATTGTTTTCATGTTTCAATCATACTCTACATTTTTATCTTTGATTTTAAAATCTAAGAGGCAATATGAACCGTTCAACAAAATATCTACGTTAAAATATATTTCAAGACCAAATTTTATATTTTTTAAGAAATATTTTACTATTTTTTATGTTAGGTACAAAATCACTACTTCTATTACAATTTTGAACTAGTGATTTTGTCTTTGTCTTTAAAAAAATATTAGAATGTTTTCAAAAAATATAAAATTTAGTCTTCAAACATATTTTAAGTGAATATCATAATTTGGATTTTAAAATAAAAAATAAAGGTGTGGGGGTATAATTGAAGCATGAAAACAATGGGATATTTGAGTCTTCTTCTTTGAAATTATGAGAAACTACATGATTTTAAGTATTCTTCTATACCTAAGCACCATCAGTTCAAATTCTTAACAATCAAGATTCAATAAGAATCAGTTTTCGGTTTAATAACAAAGATAATATTATTTATGTTAAAATTCACAAATTTGAAATCCGAATTAAAAAATTATTTATAGATATTAAAATAGTTAAATAACTTTGAACTCTAATTTTACTTTAAAAAAAAAGTCAAGCTTCAATTGTTTAATAAAAAAAAAACACCAAAATAGCTGATCAACTTCCACGTATATATATATATTTAAAAAAATGATTTACTTTTAGGGACTAGGAAGTTTGTAATTTAGTGACAGTTTACTGATTGACGATTTCAGAACGATTGTTGTCACAAATAATTATTAACAGGTAATAATAGTCCATGCAAAAAGACTTGTGTCACTTCTTCAGCTTTAATAACGAACCGGTTGGCTAGAAAGAAATTTTGAACGCCTACGGGCTTTCCCATCAAAAAATAGAAAGAAAGAAATTTTGAATATGAAATAAATCAGAAAGAACAACCTCAACCTGTCGCTATTTTAACACGTCGAATATTAATTTAAAGGGGTCCCCGTATAGTATATTAGTCATATGACCCGCTTCAATTTTGACGTTACCGGAACTGACACAAAAGAAGAGCAAAGCTCTAAAAATCCCAGCGACATTATCTTCTTCACAACAAAACCTAAAACAAAACCTAAACCTAAAGCAAAATCCCCACAAGCAAAAATGCTCCTCTCTCGCGGGGTCTCATCCCCTCCACTCCCTCTCTCCCGAGCCATCTCTCTCCAGTCAGCCTTCACCTATGCCTCTCCGATCCATTTCCCCTCCACCTCGACTCTGTCTCTCGCTGCTCTAGTAGCTACTACAAGGGAAGGCAACAGAGAAAGAGGGGCTGGAGTGAGGTGCATGGCGAAGGAGAAGAGGGTGGATATGGTGTCTAAGCAGATTATGCGCGAGCTGGCAGAGATTATAGATAGAGATCAGGTCGTGCGCCATGCTATTCTTCCTGAGTCAGCGCTTGGTGCCGACCTTTACCTCTCCTCTGTTACAACTGTTACTGATGTTGAGGTCACAGATGATCTCCAGGTTCCTCTTCTCCTCTTCTCCTCTGCTCCTCTTCTCCTCTTCTCCTAATCCCACACTAACTTGCTTCAATAATTTTGATCAATCAAGTTACTTGCTAGTGTACTTTTCTATAATAAATTTGGCCTTCTTTTCTCATCCTCCCAAGAGAGGAATAAAGTTTCAGAAATTGAAGGTAGTTTAGATTTCCGAACATCATACGGAAGGAAAATTCAAGATAATTAAGTTTAGAATTTTTAAGCTCACAATTTACCCACTGTGTTCCTTTTCCAATCAATACCTTGGTGGTTCTTAAAAAAAGTTTTTGACTTATACATGGACCATGACAATTTGGAGAAATCTTTAAGAGTCCAATTGATCATTTACCATTACTAGAACCTGCAATTGATGCTCTATTCACCAAGTGAACTGTAACCTGAATCTCAGAAATGTTTGTGTTGCTTTTAGATTGCGAGAGTCTTTGTGGCAGTATTTGGTGATAAAAGAGGCAAAGAGGTGGCTATGGCAGGATTAAAGGCAAAAGCAAAGTACATTAGGAGTCGATTAGGAAAGCGCATGAGACTACGACTAACTCCTCAACTTCGTTTCATAGAGGATGATTCTATAGACAGTGGATGCGAGGTATACCATACCATAGCCATATTTTGGTTATATTGCTCTATTTCATTTGTATATGTATCAGTAAAAAGCTTCATTTCAGAATCAATAATCTAACCTATGTAAATTGTCAATAAAAGCCATCCAACCAACCGCTTGAATGGATCAGACTAACTTTTTCAGTACCAAATGTGACCTGCCTAGGGTAATTGGGGCAAAATCAAAATATATTCATGTACACTTATTTGCTTCATGGTTTCCCATGTCAAAATTTACTGAAGTAATTTGTTTTTCATTTTAGGTGATTGCATTGTTGGACAAGATAAAGGAAGAAAGAGAAGAGGAAGAAAGAGAAGCTATCCAGGGACGGGATGAAAAGAAGAAAAAGTCATCCAAATTATCCGATGAACTAGATGGAGTGGAGGGTTGGGATGATGAGGAACTTGGTGAGGATCACTTGTTTTTTGTAAAATGAAGCCTTTGGTTTCTGTGCTTAACTGTATATGAATCCCTGATTTATCAGGTAGCTTTTTTCCTTTGTTTTCCAATTGCCTGTTGTATTTCATTTTCATTTTCATTTTCATTTTCTTACCCTCTCCCTCTGCCCCCCTGTCCGTATATTTTTACATTTTATTTGAAGGCATTAACTGAGATGAACCAAAGAAAAATGATAATAACACAACTACAAGCCTTAGAGGAGTTCGTGGAAACAACATGCATACTGCCTTACTAGAAAGTGATACATCATACGGCTGAAAACATTATATAAACTACTCAAACTCACTTCATACCTAATGCATCTAAAACCAACAAGATAGTAAACAACTTAAAAGAAATATATATCACCTAAAAGACAAGCGAGGATAAGCTTCCATTATTATTATATCACCTAAAAGACAAGCGAGGATAAGCTTCCATTATTATTTTTCTGGTAATTGTTTCCATCATTTAAGCTAAGCCAATATTTCACCTAGGGTTTTGGGTTTATGAATAACCTCCTTTGCCTTCTCCTGCTGCTCCATTTTAGCAAGCTTCTTAAGCGTTGCAAGTTCTAGGTCCCTCGCCATTTTCCTCCTATACATCTCTGAAAACGTGATAGGTTCATCCAAAATTGGGTTTTCTCCTTCCCGGATTGCCAATGGGTACACAATTGCATCTGTTGTCGGGTTTTGGAAGGTGGCTATTGATAAGCGACTGCAGTTGGAGTTCACCACAGCCTGGTGGTCTGCATTCTTGAACCGACCATTGCTCAAGTACTACAAAGGAAAATGGAAGATCATGAAAAGTTAGGATGCTCAACAGAAAAAAAAAAAAAAAAAAAAAAACTATTTTAGATACAAATTGAGTCTTTTGATCTATAGTGTAATAGACATTCGTTGGCCATCAATTAATTAAGCATTGTTTTTTTTGGCACCTACTACCATTAGTTTTATATGATGAACTTCTTTCAATAAGTATAGAATTCAAAATTGAAGATATGAGAATTTAATATGCATGTCAGGATAACTTGACTATTCAGATGATATTTAACTAGAATTATTTATTTATAAATTAAAACTCACATGACCATGGTCCCCAAGGTTGACCACAAAGGCTCCCTCAATTGGTTGCACCGTGATCCATGTCTTGCCACCATCTTTAGTGGCTTGAAGGCCACCAACCTGATCCTGGAGCAGCAGTGTGATCGTGCCGGGATCAGTGTGCCGTTTCAGACCAAGTGTGAGATCTGGCTCGGGGCATTTTGGGTAGTAATTGACCACAATTTTCTGATCCATGTCTCCACAGGCTCTTGCCAGAGAGTCATGGTTGAGGCCCATTGCCTCAGATAGGACACCTAAAAGTTTGCAGGATAGTCCCATTAACTTCTCGCTGTATGATTCCACTACTGACATCCATCCCTTGGGCTTGTCAGGCCACCGCGAATAGTCCCGAGCACGTAATGGGTACGAGAAGTAGGTCACGATCTCCCTCCAGTCCTTTACTGCTTCTCCCTAATATTTCATTGAGGTAAACTTTTTAGTTTATCTTAAAAGTTGGGATCTGATACAATTGATTTATTTGATATCATTCTGACAGAAGATATTCATACTTACTCTTTTGCCATATTTATATATAGATGGCTTGATTTAAACTGTGGGGGACTGGTTATTTTTTATATTTGTCTGAATCAATTCAGGAGAAGGTAGAATCTAGAAGATAAATATTACTAATTTAGAAAAGATTCTCATGTTATAATAAAGCTGAATACCAATTGGTTTGAATTTCAACCATATCTACCTAAAAAAAATCCAAATATTTCAGAAATATGATGTCGAGTTTTGTCTGTTACAGTTGTTTAGCGATATCAACAAATTAAAAGATTGTGTTTAAAAGTTGGAATTCGTCAAATCAACACCCAAGAAATTACAATATGCAAAACCCGTATATTTTCAGCTATTAATCCGTGTCCAAGATTGTTGTCAGAGACCATTCTTCAAGAAAAATGATATTGTTTTCCTTAAATAGGGACTGTTTATGAAATAACAGTTTTATTTTTTATTTTTTATACTGTAGTTTCTTGAATTGAGATTGTGTATAATTTGGTGAATTTCCGTGCCAGATACAATATTTTTCCGTGACATTAGGAACTCAAGCATCAGTTCATATACTGGCGACAACTGAAGAGATCCCGACACATTACAGTGCAACCTTTTATTATTATTATTATTTTCCCAACACAACACGGTTGCTGATATCTTCACATCTCATATTGACTGTAAAAGGTATAGATTCCAACCCTCTAACTAAACACCCAAATAACAATGGAACAGCATAATACCAAACGGGAAGAAAATAACACAAATAAAAATGTGATGATCCAGTTGCTGTCCCAAATTTTGACCAGTGTAAACTCCAATATTGACAGAGAATAAAAAATGATTCTGAAAACCAAATTAACGTGGTAAGAATATAGTTAGTTTTGATGCAGTGTTGATATATCACATCATGTCTGTACTTGCAATTTTGTTACTGTATTTCCAATTGAATACTGCACAATGTTTCATGAATCATAAAAACTAGGTGTAGAAAAAGGTCATTTGAAGTTAATTATGAACTCTCACTACATCCCCAGCAATAATCCACTGGCACTGGTAATTACGTTTCTGAGTATACAGTGAAAATATTTGTCATACCTGAAGGTGGCTTGAAACAATGAAGCCTCCCTTCTTCCCACCAGTCATATCGAACCGCAACTTCTCCTCTGACGGGAGTGCGAAAAACTCCCTCGCCATCCTGGTCATCTGTGCCACCAATGCCGCATCAATCCCATGTTCTACAACCTGAAACAAACCCCAGTCTTCACATGCTGCTATGATTTTCTGGCATATCTCCCCCCTACGCCCGCTCTCTTTGTCATCAATCCCATCCAGGGATATTACTGGCACGTCACAGCTGAACTGGTTGTATGCCACCTTTGGCCGTTCATCCTCGTCCCGCACAAAGCTCGGCCTCAAGGTTTTCTCACCCGAGGATTCAGACGGGAGGAACGGTATTGCCGGAGCCATTGATTGAAGAATTTTTTTTCCTGGTGAAAGAGTTATACGAGTGAGGAGATGCACTGGTGTTTGTGTAGTTGTGTTGCTTATGTAGAGGACATGCAGATCAGATCATTGGATTCTGAAAAGGTGCTGTACAAATTTTGTTAAGACGTGGCATAAAGGTGGACAAATAAATAAATATTAGTGTCGTCAGTCGGTCAGTGAGAGAGAGATGTGGTTAAAAGTTAAATTAGATAAAACATTTTTACAAGTATTAATTGTAGATTTGTAGTTGTAGGGGCTGCTGATTTACTGTTTTAACATGTGAGCATGTGCGAATAGGCATATATTAATATAGGTCCGGATATCAATGTGAGCATGTGACTGACTCGCAGTTTAAATAATTTACCATTTTGATATGATATGATATGATATGTATAACTGTATAACAGTATAAGATATGAGTTTAGTTGATGCAGGTCACAACTCACAATGTCACACACACATTTTTTTAGGAGAAACATAATCATAATCATAATCATAATCATATAATTATAATAATCAAACAAGTTGACAAGTTGTCAGCATTTATTCTGGGAAGTAAATTTTGGACTCTATATGGCAGGCCTGGTTTTGTTTATTATTATTATTTTCTTGCTTTTCTTTGAAAGCTGAGATGAAGATGTTCGGCCCGTAAAGAAATAAGAAAAGGCCCAGTGCAACCCAGTTTTTCTTTCCTTTCTACTTTCTACTCAAATTGTAAGTTCCATCTCTATTCTCTAGCCCTTAAACATGACTTCTTCTGATTTGCCACATAATGTCACAAACAAGAAATCTAAACAAAAATGTAACTAATTAATGCTCTTCTAGCATCCATGTTTATTGTGTTTTTTGTGTTTATTGTGTTCTTGTTCTGAACGAACGGAGAAGACTAACAAATTGTATATTCAATTTTTTGGATACAGACAATCATTGGAATACCAGTTGATTTATTTATCATAAAAGGGAAAAAAAAAGTGAGGCTATGGTAATATATATGCAGGTTACGGATCACTCCGTCCTATATATGCGGCAGCTAGGGGCTAAGAAAATCTGGTTTATCTAATTGCCTCTACACCATATTAGAAAACGTATATACGAGCAAAAATTATTTCCTTTTTGTTAGCTTAGCTTATTAGTAAGGATATAGTAAAAATTAAGAAACTTTTGTTAGCTCATCATTGAATACGAATATAATTAAGAACTATTTCATATTCTATATACGTGAAAAATGAAGATACGAGTTCATAACACATAGCGTTACGTATGCAATATGCATATTAACGTAACCTTGGAATTACAAATGTACTTGCTTGGAATTACAAATGTACTTGCTTAAAATTAGTATTGATCAAATGTCATTTAATTTTCTCAATTTCTTTGCTATTATTCTTCATTTGCGCACAAAACTAAGCTCATATATTAGAATTAAAACGTAGATACGAGCAAGAAATATTTCCTTTTTGTTAGCTTATTAGTAAAGATATAGTAAAAAAAAAAATTAACATTAATATTAACATTACAGACGTGGGTTAGGAATATATATAGCAAGGGACGGGTTTTGACTTTTGATGATGAACAAAATTAACATCACAGACGTGGGTCAGACACAGCTAGCTCATCATTGAATTGGAAATATCAGGTGGATCGAATTAGGTCGGATTGAATTCAATATGAAAATACTACTACTACTAATGATGATGATGATGATGATGGTAATACAGTAATAATAATAATGATAATTAGTTCACCGATTTTATATCTGATCTGATCACGCGCGCTTCTTAAATTATTGCACGCATAATGTAAGTGATAGGGCCATGTGAACAAGACCCTCAAAAGACTAGGTTTGGATAAAGAATAATTAGTTCCGGACCCCCATTAATGGCTTGGGCCAAGACTAAGAATAAGACCCATGCCTCCAACCATGCGGAACGGGCCTGCTATGGCCCAGATCCCGCCCAAAGCTTCATTCCGGGCCATCATGATGGACTCAAACTGGGTTCAACCTGAAAAATCCATCTCGGCTCGCGTTTATGGTCACCTCCCTCGCATTTGCACCTTTTATTTTATAAGCTAACTAAATTTATTAGCGCATAAATCCACCTTTTGTTTTTTACATAAAAATTTATTGGCACAGAAATCCACCTTTATAAGCTAACAAAATTTTCTTAAAAAAAAGAAAAAAAAAATGAAAAGGTGGGGCTGCAGATTGGCTGTGTGAATTCCTGTATTTTAGTCCACACAGCGGACATAGCCAATCTACGGTTTGAGTAGAACTCGAATTCCCCTAGAACGAGGGTTTTTTGTTTTGTTTTGTTTTGTTTGTGCTATAAATAAAAATTTCGGTTTTCTGGTAAAGGGGCAGGCAGAACAGCATGTTCTTGATCCCACGTTCAAAATTTCTATACAAATTTAAGCTCTTCATGTTCACACAAAAAAGAATAAGATATTTTGCCTTCAGTTTATTTAATTTTTTAAAAACCCGGACACAAGATTATAATTAAGTATATATGTTTCAGATGTTGCATGCATGTAGTGTTTTGGAACTAAGGTATAATATATTGAATATTGAATATTGAATAAACACAAGTATGGTTGCACGACTCCTGCAAACCAAATCCACAATCGTGTTGATCAATCTGTTTTCAAGAAAATATTTTTTCACCCGCATATTATAATTCTGTAATCTCTGAAATACTTTATCTTGTAAAATAGACATAAATAATATTAACTGTCCGATAAACATATAAAAAAAAAATTGAAAGCCAACCTTTTTTTTTTTTTTTTTTTGTGTGTAAATGACAATGAGGATAGCTCTTCCAACTTAAATTTTCACTATGAGATCTTCTAATTGAATTTCAAAAATAATAATTTTCGTAATAATATTTTGCTTACGAAAAATATTATTTTTACCATTAGTTCAAATATTGGTTTTTAAGAAAGTGAGCAGTTTCATAATTCACAATTTAACCTTTTTTGGATACCAACCCTCCAATGAATTCTACATGAAGTCCGATATATCACTCAAAATGCAGCGAGTTAGAATTACAAAAAATGCATTGGCCGGCTTGGCCGCTTTCTGACTTTTGAAAAATGACTTTACAAAGTGTACTGTGTACCAATATTATCATAACCGGATCGCACATCAACCCGGTAAAGCTCCGGTTTGAAGATTCACTGGTCGGACCAATAATTCAACTGGTTTGACTGCTGATTTTTTAAATACTTGTATATTTATTTATAAGATATAATTATTATTATAAATAATTATGTTTTATGTAATAAAATTTTCAATATACATATTAACAATGTACTATAAAAGTAAATTTATATATTAAAAATAATATTTTTATTACAAAATAATATATTTATTGTAGCTCAAATATAGAACTTATTCTTAGAATTAGTAAAATAATTAAATAAAATATCATGAAAAAAAAAATTCATCAAAGAAATTTTATAGTTTTATACTTCATAAATAAATTGAATAACTACATAGAAATTCCTTAGTTTTTGTGATCAAGTGAACCTCTAATTATTCATATTAGAATTAATATTTGGTTTATAAAAAAATAATAATGCAATAAATGTTAAATTATTCTCAAACACATAATTGTTTACAAAAGTATGTTACAAAACATAAATGACAACACAGAGTTGGCCACAGAATAATACATATTAATAATGTACTATAAAAGTAAATTTATATATTATAAATAATAATGTTTATTAGAAAATAATATATTTATTGTAGCTCAAATATAGAACTTATTCTTAGAATTAGTAAAATAATTAAATAAAATATCATGAAAAAAAAATTCATCAAAGAAATTTTATAGTTTTATACTTCATAAATAAATTGAATAACTACATAGAAATTCTTTAGTTTTTGTGATCAAGTGAACCTCTAATTATTCATATTAGAATTAATATTTGGTTTATAAAAAAATAATAATGCAACAAATGTTGGATTATTCTCAAACACATAATTGCTTACAAAAGTATATTACAAAACATAAATGACTACACAAAACTAGCCACAAAATAATACATATTAGATTTCACTTTTTCTCCTCAAAAGTTGCTCCATTTTTTTCCTCAGAAGTTGTTCTTTTCCATTCAAAATTGGGAATAGATGACAATAGACACAAAACCAATACAAAACTGAATTTTTTTTGTTCTTACTCTAGTTTTTTTTTATATAAAACATGCCGGTTTAATTAAATATATCCGGTTCTATTGCATGTTCGATCCAAATAACGAACCAAATAATAAACCTGTCCAATTCCGGTTTATTCTAGCCAAACCGGCCGGTCCGGTCTGGTTTTGATAACAGTACTGTGTACTACTTTTGATGCCTTGTCTAGTAAATGAATAAGGTAATATCTATCGTATTAGTGATCATAGGTTCGAAATATATGATTAATTGATCATCAATGCTGCACTTGATTTTAAGCTAAACTAGACCAAAGAGGCATAAAGACAGGGCCTGTTCGGCAGCTAACGTTCTCATGGTTTTTCATAGGTAAAATGATTTTATTGGTACTTTTACCATGCTACCGTTCGGCAACTTAGTTTTAATTTTCATTTCGGTTCCCTAAAAAGGTTTCTTAACACCACATGCTTCAATTTACCGAATTTTTTATTAATATCCAATTTTAATATTAAATTTCAAAAAATAACCGCATCAGCCATGTTTTTCGAAATATACCCTTTCCGGAAAAAAATTTTCCGGAAATTCCGTCTATTTCCGGAAAATTTTTTTACGGAAACTGGCTAAATCCGGAAAAAAATTTTCCGGAAATAGACGGAATTTCCGGAAATTTTTTTTCCGGAAATGCAGTTTATAAATTCGCAGATTGTCGTCGCTTTCATTTCATCCGCTCTCTCACAGTAAGTTTTAATTTATTTATATTTTAAATTTAAGTAATATATAATTTTAATTTCATTAATTTATAATTTTAATTTCATTTATTTATAATTTAAATTTAATTTAAATTTATTTTATTTATAATTTAAATTTAGAAGTATTTAATTTGTAATTATTTAAATATGTAACTATTTAATTTGAAATTATTTAAATTCTGAATATTGTCATATTAATTGAAAAAAATTAAAAATGGTGCAGAATAATTTTAAAAGTTTTATTAATTCTAAAATAATTTTATTAATTCTGAAATAATTTTGATTAATTCTGAAATGATTTAGAATTGTTTTAGGAACTTTTTGCTTTTCGGATTCCTTACGGAGCTCTGACAGTCAGATCGACCGGTTTTCGATTGAGGTAATTTTATTTTCTTTATATTATTTTTAATTTAATTTAATTTATAATTAATTACTTCATTCCAAAATATTTTTTATTTTTTATAATATTGTCCAGAAAATTTAGAATTGTTTACAACCTTCCAAAATGGTTTATAATAATTTTAAAAATTCCAATATAGTTTAGAATGTTGCCCTATTAATTTATGAAATTCCAAAATAGTGTAGAATAATTATTGAAAATTGTCCAGAATATTTTTACCAATGGCAACACAATTTTTAATTAATTATATGTTGTTATTTTTGAAATTGTCAGACCAATCGAAATAAAAAATGACAACTATTTGTGCGAAAATTTATACTGGAGGGGAAATCCAATATAATGATAAGGGGGTCTATTACAGTACCCGAGCTAAATACTCATTACCGATAACCGTGAACCACAATTTTGATTATCTTCAGAATGAGATTTATAAATTTGTTGGGTACAATGCTAGTCAAGCAAATCTGGAAATTCAAGGCAGGTTTAATATGTCCACCGATGGACAACGTGACTATCAATTAGTACCGGTAATGGACCAACAATCATTCGAAATGATTTTAGGAATTGTGTCGTCTTTTTCACAAAGGTTCCAGATTATGGAGTTATATGTAGAATTGGAACCGAACTGTACTAGTCAGATTCCTGAACCTCGATCCCGACCCAGTACCAGTCAGAATCCTATGGAACCCGACCCAATACCAGTTAGATCCTGACCTAGCACCGGTCGGTACTCTGTGGATGTAAGAATGAGACCCGGACCCAGTATCGGTAGCAACTCTGTGGATCAACCAGTTATATCCCGACCCAGTAGCAGTCAGAATCATGTGGATCAAGACCCAATACCAGTTAGATCCCGACCTAGTACCGGTCGGCACTCTGTGGATATACCAATGAGATCCCGACCCAGTTCCAGTGCGGTCCGTAGACATGTACGCGATTATTCGCATGTACCTGTGGATGCAATTGATTCTGATAGTTTGGCGAGTGGAGATGAGATGCTCTCCGGTGAGCCGTCGGGTTCCGATGATGATATCGGACAGCCCAATCAGTCACAACCACAGTCCCGTCAATCACAGTACCCGATTACTGGTCGGGAAAATATAACACATCCGGTTGACAGTTTCAATGACATATCCGGTTTTCGGCCTGCGGATGTCGATTTTTTCGGCAGCTCAAAAAAAATGACAGATAATCCATTGGCTAAAGGTGTATTTTTTGAGTCGAAAACGGCTCTAAAGATAGCAATCAATGAGTTTCATCTTGAAAATAATTGTGAGTGCAGGGTTATTAGGAGCGAACCTAGACGTTACGAGGTGGGGTGCAGAGATGTTTTTTGTAAATTTAAGGTGTCCGCAAAGCAGAACGGTCTTTCAGAATCTTGGATTATTACCAAACAAGCACTTCCCCATACGTGCACAGTATCGGCAACACGTACTGATCATTGTCAGCTTACAGCAGAGATGGTTGCCCTTGCGATTGATAAGACCATTAGAAGGGACGTGTGTTCTTCTATAAATCATATTCGAGATATCGTCATGATGAAATATGATAAGGTAACCCCCAAGTACAACAAATTATGGAGAGGCCGTGAGCTTGCTATTGCAAATCTATTTGGGAGTTGGGAGAACTCGTACAACTTGCTTATTCCACTATTGGAAGCCATCAAGAGAAACAATCCAGGAACTAAGTATTGTGTGATCTCGAAACCGATTGAGAAAGAAACTGATAGGCACTTCCACAGAGCGGCATGGGCATTTGGAGCGTGTATTGCAGCGATACTGTTCCTCAGACCAGTGATTAGTATCGATGCATGTTTCATGTCGGGACGGTACCAAGGTAGGCTGCTAATGGCATGTATGTACGATGCTGAAAACCAATTGCTTCCAGTGGCTTTTGCAATTGTGGAGAAAGAAAGCGCTGACAACTGGGGTTTTTTTATGAGATGGTTAAGGTTGGAAGTAATTGGAGATAATCGATTCTTTTGTGTCATATCGGATAGACATTTGGGAATTAAAGCCGTGTTTCAGGATCCAAATCTCGGATGGGATGAGTCTACCGATCAATGTGTGCATCGGTATTGCTCCCAACATGTTGCCGAAAATCTCTACAAGCACGTGGGCCGTAAGAGAGAGGTCAGCGACAGGTTCATAGCTGGAGTGAACAAATGCAAACCTAGGAGGTTGCAGGAGATATTACAAGACTTTGAAATTGGTTGTCCGAAGGCTATCGACTACCTTAACAAGGTGGGTAAGAGGGACCCTAACGATGAAGACGAGCTTCCATGTCCAGAGAAGTTGTATAAAGCTTTGGACGGAGGCCACCGATGGGGGATAATGACAACAAATGGGTCAGAGTCACTGAACGCCGTGTTCAAAATTAGTCGGCGATTACCGGTTGCAGCGGTCGTGGAGGATACGTTCTATAAATTAAATAAATGGTTTTTTGAACGATGGAACAAAGCTCAAATGGCATGTCAGCATGGTCAGGTGTGGTCCGACAGGGTAACTAAGTTATTGCAAAAGCGTATCAGAAAAGGAAGGGACATGACTGTGATTCCTTATCGTGGAAGTCATGGGCTTTTTGAGGTCCTAGTTAAGGGTGAAAAAATTCCAGCAAGGCGTAATCAGCCGAGACTTGAGTATACTCGTAGGGATTTCGGGTATAGGGTTGTTGTTAAGGACAACAACAAGGTTGAATGTGAATGTCAGAAGCCTCAATTGACCGGCATACCTTGTTCTCATTTCATGGCCGTTGTCCATGAAATGAGATATAATTAAAATTTATACGTCAACCCCTTGTACCGTATGTCAATAGTGGCACAGACATGGAGTGGACATTGGGAACCGAAAGGCAACCAATGTGAATGGCCCATGTATGAGGGCCCGAAAATTAAACCTGAGTCGAGACTGATAAAAAAAGGAAGGAGACGGCACGACCGCATACCGATGGAAATGGACAGAATGCGAGGTCGGAGACTCGGACACCAGGCTCATCGTGAGACAATTGATCGAAATGCTGCAGGTATAACTGATCAACCAACTGTTGTTAATTTTTTTAACTAATTTCACAATCTAATGCATGCTCATTATTACATGTAGAGGAGGCAGCAAGACAGGGGCAAGCAGCGGCAGAGCAACCAGCAAGAACAAGTACAACCGTTTGGCGCACCCTCGGACAACATTTCAGTCTGCGTCGTAGAAATTAACATGTGTGTTTTTTTATCTGTATGTGGTGAGAACTATTTTATTATGTAATAATGTTGCTGATTATGAAATTGTAGACCACCAAGATGGACAGTAACAATCGAGAAAAGACCGGGGAAAATAAAAAAATTTGTCAATTATGTGGAAGAGATGAAAAGGACTGTCCGAGATGTGTGCAGATAAAAGAATATTTACGAGTTGAAATATCTGATGATGATTTTGTAGATAAAAAAGCCTGGCTAGCACGTCGTCTGGGGGAGATAAAAAAGTCTGGCTAGCATTTGTATGTGTTGAGACTTATTTTATTTGTATGTGTTGAGAACTATTTTATTATGTATGTGCTGAGAACTATTTAATTAAGTACGTGTCGACAATTATTTTATTTGTATGTGTTGAGAACTATTTTATTTTGTTAGGTTATAGGATATGGTTTCGATGCAACACACAAGACAAGATAAATCAAAAATAACAAAATATAACACAAATCTATAAATAAAAAATATACGAGGAGTCCTACAAGATAATAAAAATAACAACATATAACGCAAATAACAAGATAAAATCCATAAATCCTACTGGCGACGCTGTGCATGTACATGGTGGTCCGGATACTGCGAATGTGAGAAGCGAGAAGCGTCAACCCTAGCACGCTATGAACGTCGTGGTGCGTCAGTGGGATCCACTGCATGTGGTGTCTGAGACGGATCCTCTGCAGGAGGTGGATAAGAAGACGACGCCCCAGGATCACCTGCATCATAAGAAGACGACACCCCGGGATCACCGAATGCGTGGTCGAAGAATGGAGTCGGAGGCGCCTCCATATGAGCCATCATTGATTCGTGCCTTGCCTGGTCAAATTGTATTTGCTCCATCTCGTTCGCCTGCTCCTGAGACAGTCCTTGATAGTAATAATAACCCGCTTGATCCTGAGACATCTGCATTTCATAAGAAAATTTTTATTACTTGTTGATTGTAAATTAAAAAACAAAATTACCTCAATTAAAGTATTACATACCGGGCCGCCTTCATCGCCGAATAGTACATTCATCCATTCAGCATGACTCATATCCTGCTGCTGCCCCTGCTCATGCGTCTGCTCATACGCCTGCTCATGACTCTGCTCCTGAGTATGCTCATCAGTCTGCTCCTGAGTATGCTCATGAGTCTGCTCCTGCAATTCATACATAGTTTTTCTTATCTACAAATTAAATTTTAAATCAGCTTGTAAGTTGAATTCATACCTGGCGCGCATTGGCACGTGATGATAGAGTATGCCCTGCGAACTCTCCCGGACGGATGTAATCCCTCCATTGTGAGCCATCATATAACCAGCCCGTCACTGGATCTGGGCCTTCAAATACAGGGCCTGGTGGCATCGGCTCCGTTCCCAAAGGATAAGAATCGTCGGATGGAATTTCCTCCCAATTACGTGGAACCCCTGCATCCTCCAGCATGGCAATAGCACGGTCTCCATAACTATTATCTCTGCAGAGGCACCAACCTAGTCTCATCTTGCCCTTGCCAATTGCACGGAGACCCTTCGTGAAAAATGCCCGTGTGCCATGTGCTAATTCTCCTAGCCCACGCAAAGCCTGTACGTATATTCGGAGTATAATAAATGATATATAATAAAACCATCATAAAATTCAAAGTTAGAAATGTTTACATTCCGAACAAATGTCGATCCGCTGGGAATGTATCCAGACTTGGAGTGTTCGTCTCTTGAAACCGGAACATTACGATCCATACCCACCACGTGCTGGCCAAACAGGTAGACGGATGCCATGCAGTTCTCCTGGTACCATTTACGATATCTTAGGAGGTCATTTATATCCCACGGACGACCTACTTCGTACACATGATCTGCATAATGTGTTGCATCGTTTACATGCCGACGGTGCACTTGCGCCCAGTTGGCATTTCTCTTTGAGCCCGATTTCAACCTGTTTACAAGGTTAGTAGAATAAATAAGTAAATAAGTACTTTAAAATAAGTAAACCACATATGATTTGCGAATATTACTTGTGCAGCTCTTGGTGCTCGACTGCATCCTGGGGAAGCGGTGGCTCTATCTGTTGCCATCTTCCGAACTGTCGCATGCAGCGATCAGGATTGTGATGCTCAACAATCCAATAAAAAATAAGAGGACCGCGGTACAAGTAGAACGGCTGACAAATTTAGAGTTGCAATGTTAGGTACAAATTATAAATGTGATGACATAAATGAAAGAAATAATATGACTTTACTACAATGTACCTGATCCGCCCGGGTTGTTCTCGAAAGGTTGTGGTAAACAGATGCGTATGGCTGCCAATTGACCATGTTATCCGTCAGTTTCTGAATCTGTTCGCGAGGGATACTTGGACCGGAGGTTGCACCATGGGACGAGTTTTCCCAATTGTGTGGGCCTTTCCACATGTCAGCAAATGATGGACATGTATCTTCTGTTTCTGCGCCCCAATTCGGTTGAGATCCCGGTAACGGCCGGTGAATTTGAAATCGGGTCCACGACCAGTGTTGCAGAAGCATGGTGGGACCATTCATGCTTTTGCATGAAGGACTGGATGCGAGGCATAGATTTCTATATAAATAAGCGAGAACAGCTCCGCCCCAGTTGTACTTTCTCGGCTCGTCCAAGTTTTCAATCATGCCGAGATACCACAGCGGTATTCCGTCCCCGCTACTGTCAGCAAACATTGTATTCCCTAGCATGTCGAGGAGAAATCCACGGACATACCTAACCGTCAATTTTAAAATGTGAGTACATTATTAAAAAATATCAAATACGAATAAAGTTGTAAATAAAAAAATACTAACCATTTCAATTGTTCTTCGTTCGCATCTGTTGGTAATGTTTTGAAGCGCTCACGGACAGCTTTTTTGGCAATAAGCATGTCGTACGTATCATTTCCCCTCTTCTTCATGAACCCCTTCATTTCATCATCTTTCACCCCCAGCAACTCATACAGTCGGCCTTGAAAACTCGCCGAGTTTGTAAATCCCGTTATCGGCTCCCCCGTAATAGGCAAACCCCAGAGACAACTCACATCCTCCAGAGAAACTGTAATATATTTGACTTGTCAGTAAGGAATCAAAAAAAATATATATTTAAATTAGTTAATACCTGTCATCTCTCCGAATGGAAGATGAAAAGTGTGCGTCTCCGGACGCCACCGCTCGACAAGTCCATGAATGAGGGCCGCATCGAGGGCGATATCGGGCAATGTCGCGAGCTGATATAAGCCCATTCGAATTAAAAATGGTGCGTACCTCTCATTATACTCGCATTTGTGCCGATAATGTCTCACGTTTAAAATCTCTTTACTCTAAAATAAGAAAAAAAATTAATTACAATATTTATTTGATTACTTACAGAGTTATGAAAAACGAAATAAGTAAATGTTTACCTCCTTAGATGCCTCAGATATCCTGTGATTACCGTGAACTATCCACAACAGGGGGCTAAATCTATGCTTAAGTACTGGGTCTGTCATACTACAAAATTCGAATAATATTGTAAATCACCTTAAATTTTTTCAAATTATTCTACATCATTTTGGTATTTTTGTAAATTATTGTACATCATTTTGGTATTTTCTAAATTAATCAGACAGTATTCTAAACCATTAAAATGAACTCATTAATTATATTTTAAATTAAAATAAAAAAAATTCAAATGTAAAAACCTGAATCGCAGATCCGATCGATCAGACAATCAGAGCTCCGAAAGGGACCCGAAAGGAAAAGAGATTCCTAAAAAAAATTTAAATTAATCGAACAATTTTCTATATTACTAAGGTAATTTTCTACACCATTTAGTATTTTCTAAATTATTCTAGACTATGTTGGTATTTTTTAAATTATTCTACACCATTTCGGTATTTTCTAAACAATTCTAGACTATTTCGGTATTTTCTAAATTATTCTACACTATTTTGGTATTTCTCAAAATTATTCTACACTATTTGGGTATTTTTCTAAATTATTCTACACCATTTTGGTATTTTTTGAAATTATTCTACACCATTTCGGTAATTTCTAAACAATTATAGACTATTTCGGTATTTTCTAAATTATTCTAAACCATTTTGGTATTTTTTAAATTTTTCTAGACCATTCGGTATTTCCTAAATTATTTGGACATTATTTTAAACCATTTAAAATTAAATAAATTAAATAAATAAATAAAAAATACCTTGAAAACGCTGATGGGGTATGATGGGGACGGGGTGGAGCCAGCGCCCTTTGTAGTCACCCTCTGTTTCCGGAAAAAAAATTTCCGGAAAGAGCCTGTTTCCGTAAAAAAAATTTCCGGAAATAGCCCGTTTCCGGAAAAAAAATTTCCGGAAGTAGCCTCTATTTCCGGAAAAAAAAATTTCGGAAAGGATATATTTCGAGAAACGTGGCTGATGCGGTTATTTTTTGAAATTTAATATTAAAATTGGATATTAATAAAAAATTCGGTCAATTTATATAGGGAAAAAAACATTGAGTCAAAGGTCCGTTTTTTTTTCCAACTGACTGAGACGCTGGTTTCATCTAACCATTTTTTATCCTATTAAATTTAACATTAATTCATTGATCTTATTAAATTTACTATTCAAATTGAATGCAATTGGCAGAGCTAATTTTATCTAGCCATTTTTGTTTAAATAAGCACAATTTAATACTAATTAATTAATAGAGGTATTATACTAATTAATATTTGTATAATTAATTAAATTGAAATTAACTTGTACAATCAAGCACTCAATTAAACAAACACAATTTAATAATACAAATGTAACAATTAATTAAACAAGCACAATTTGATAATACAAAAAAATATTAAACAAGCATAATTAAACTAGCAACACTTAATTTTAATAGATTAGTATTAAAATTTCTGATATCACTTTGCATTGTACAATCAATTCACTCATTTTTTTTTAGAATTTGATATATACAATTATATTCATCATAATTAGTGATTAGTATTAATACACTTAATATAGTTTAATTTTAGTATTACATTTTCTATATAAAACAAAGACAAACAAACATTCTAACAAATTTTTCATACATTTGCCGAATACTTATTATATTCTAAAATTTCCCATGGGTTAAATAACTTTGGTTTTGACAAATTAAAATTCTCATTCCCATATTAAAAATTTATATTCCTACAAAATTTCCATACTATCGGGCCTGTTTGGCAACACAGGAATTTCGTAAAAATAGATATTTTATCAAGCTACCGAAAAACATATAGGTAAAAATACCCAAAAAAAAATTATTTTATTAAAAATAACCAGAGTTCAACTGAAATTTTAAAAATACCCAAATCGCGGATTTTTTCCGCGACCTAGAATTTTTATTCCGGGCCGCGGAAAAAATCCGCACCCCGAAATTTTTTTTTTTTTTTAGAGTTTGGAGTTTGGAGAAAGAAAATATCCATGGTTTGGTTTTTTTAATATATGTATAATATATGTATATGTATATGTATATGTATATGTATATGTATATGTATCTATAATATAATATAGAGATGGGCTACGGTGAGTTGCAAAGTAAAATGTGTTTCTACTTCACGCCGTATTTTTATTTTGAAAGTCCAAACGACCGATCCAAACCATTAGATGTTTAATCCATATTTAAATGTGCTTGGAGACCAAATTTTACATTTTTTGGAATTTTTTTACTATTTATTTAGCATTTTTGAAAATTGCTGTTTTGCTATGAATAGTAAAAATAGTAAATTTTTTTGGACCATCAGATCAGCGACTTTCAAAATTGCTTAATAAATAGTAAACAAATTCAAAAAAATGTAAAATTTGGTCTCCAAGCACATTTCAATATGGAGAACAAGATGATTGGTTCGGATCGACGTTTTGAACTTTAAAATCGCAAATTATAAGCGTGAAGTAAAATAGTCGCTTTACTTCACAACTCACCGTAGCCTATCTCATATAATAAATGTATATATTATATTTATATATAATATAATTACATATCATTATATATAATTAAGGTTTTTCTATAATTATATAATATAATATAATTATATTGTAACACTGTGAAAAAAAATAAAAAATAAAATAAAATAATAATAACATAAAATTTTAAATGCAAATTGAATTAAAAGCCTAAGTGTTAAATTAAATTGTATATATATATGTATATTCTTCTTTTAGTAATATCAAACAAGTGGAGGGTCTATTTTGAAAAATGTCCAAAATGCATGTAAACAATTCAACCCTCTTTCTCCCTTCGTTGCTCCCTTGTGTGTTTGCTGCCAAAAGAAAGAGAAGGAGAGATCATCTCTTCTCTCTTAAAAATCCACCAAGAAACCTTGAGAAATTGAAGAAAAGAATGGAAATTGTTGAGAATCTCTCTCTCTAGTGGCCATCTAGCTTCCCCATTGGTACTCATTTTCTCTCCTCTCTCATCAAAAATCTGAATTTTATCTCCATTGCTAGGGTTTTGCTGAAATCTGAAATGTTTGTATAAATGATGAATAATCTATCTCCATTATGCTTCTAGGTTGTTAATTTAGTGATTCTCTTCTCAATTCTATCTTAATCTTGATTTTCTATCTAGGGTTTGGTTCAAATCCGAAAATTAGAGAAATATTTTGATTTGCCTAGTCTAATCCAACAAACAAAGGTGTTGATTGGTAAGTTCTTCTCTCACTCTCTTAAAATCTGAAATCAATTTAATGTTGATCTCTTTTCTTTGTTCCCTCTTTTGTGTATGGTGATAATTAAACAAAGTCATAATATTTTTGAGGAAGTGTTAATATTGTCTCCGAAAGGCCTAGTATTTATTGTGTATGGTGATAATTAAACAAAGTCATAATATTTTTGAGGAAGTGTTAATATTGTCTCCGAAAGGCCTAGTATTTATTGTGTATGGTGATAATTAAACAAAGTCATAATATTTTTGAGGAAGTGTTAATATTGTCTCCGAAAGGCCTAGTATTTATTGTGTATGGTGATAATTAAACAAAGTCATAATATTTTTGAGGAAGTGTTAATATTGTCTCCGAAAGGCTTAATATTTATTGAGAAAGGCTTGATTATTTATTCCAAAATAGATGATACTGATTGAGAAAGTCTCTATATTGATTAGAAAAGTCCTCATATTAAATCGAAAGAGATTTTAAATCGGAAGGCTATTAAATAGGTCTCTTTTATTTGTTCCCTCTTTGGTATATGTTGTTGTTCAATTGGAATCCTAAAAGGTGAACTTTGCATATTCTATGATGTCCAACGTATTGAATCAAAATAGCAAGTGTTGATGAACAAACTTGATTTACCATTAAATTTGTGACTGCACAGTGGGCAGATTTTTAGGCTGATTAAGAAGCTAATTTGAATGGGCAATTCTAAATCATTCTGGACAAATGAAGAGTCTATTTGATGCGTCTCGGAGTCTAGTTTCTAGTGGTTCAAGTTTCAAGTTGTTTGGAGTTTCCTATAAAAAGTTATTGCAGTTTTAGTAACCAAGGGTCAGAATTTAGGGCTGCTGTCTATAATTCTGTTTTTCATTTATTTTGTGTTCTTGTTTACTCTTTCTCCAATAGCGCTCTCTATTTTTAACACCAAGAAGGTGGATACAAAGTTATATGGATTATGTTAAGGAAAGTATATATGTTAATATAGGTGTAGGCTTGGTTGAGCAAGATTTTGCGGGATCTTTCGAGACGTCCGAACCATAAGTGTGAGATACGCTCTTCATAATCAGGTGCGGGGGTTCACGGGATCTGTTTTGGATTCTATTACTTAGAATTAAATAACGGTACATGTATATATATATATATGTGCTTATATATATATACCGATTGAATTGTTAATTGACTTATTGTGTATGACCTCATGTTGGATCTCTATTGTTAGCATTATTTGCAGCATTGCATGAAAATAAGTAATGATATAATTGAATTGATATGATATTGTTGATCTAGCATGTTGGTATTGTTATTCGATTGATTGTTTTATTGTTTTGATAATTGAATGGAACCACAGTACTGAAATGTGAAGAGGGCAGAGGATAAGTTAATTGTGAATGAAATGAGTGAATTGTAGGGACAATGTCTAGCTAGCTACTAGACTTTGTCTCAGGGCCCATATGCGCATACGGTGAATAACCCTAATTGTGGAGGGTATCGGTAACCAAGGAGAAAGGCAGAGCTAGGTTAACTGATACCAAAAAGGTAGAGTATAGCAGGAGGATTGAAACTGTGGATAATTGATTGTTATTGGTCTCTCTTTGGAAGAGTGACAACCCGTTGCATGATCGGGAGATATGCAATCCTAAATTGGAAATTGACGAATTGATATGGATGTTTGACTATAAACCAGACCAGAGAAATGTTAAGCCAAATGATATGGATAGTCGATATCTATCAATTGTAACCGGACTTAGCAATTGTATCTGTTATACCAAACCATTCTATGAATTCTTCGATTTCATTTGATTGTGATATGAGTTGGATTTCAATTGCTTCTATATATGTTGCATATGCATTTCTTTTATCGAATTATTGAATTGAAACTCGTTGCGGGTTTATTTAGTTCCGGTAATGGATTTCTTACAAATCCAGTAGCCCTGACTAAATTCCGCACTAAGGAAACGGTTGACAAGTTTTCTCACCCCCTATCCCCTCGGGGAACTTTATTCTTTTGTATGTGTTTGCAGGTAAACGCGAATAGAAGGGATTCGAGTGCTCGACCAGTGAGGTTTAAGCCGCATAGTGATAGGGTATGCCTCACATTGAGTCCATTTTGATGTCGATAGGGTTTTGGTATGGTATTTGTGTATAACCATGTTATCGGACCGTGTCGAGTGGTTTTGTAAACCTAATTATATATTAAACGTTTACTGTGATTTAATATGAATTTTTTTTATGTTTTAAACTGTGTATAAAATGTTAATGGGAATGGTTTATATTGATTTGGAAATATGGGGATCGATCGAGTTGAAATCGGGGAAAAGAAATGGTATAAAATGGGAATTGATTTGGGATTGTTTAATCTTTCAATTATATAGTTATTGCACGAATTTATATATACTATTGAGTATATTATCATAATCTATAAATGTATTTGTATAAACATGATTTTAAATCGAATTAAATGAGAAGTGGTGATGTTGTAAACCGATATTATGTTAGGTTTACACCGTAATTTCCTTGTGAATGTATAGTCATCTATATATTCACGGCGTAACTGCACGACCCCTAGTTCTGGGGTGTGACATATATACATGCAAACTAAAAAATTTCACAATTAATAATTACCAGCAGGGGTCAAATTTGATATACATATACATATATATACATATATACATATACATATATTATATACATATACATATATTATACATATATTATATTATATATATGTTCACACAAAAGCGTGCACACAAAGTTTCAGGTACAGCTAGCTGTACCCTTTTAAACCGTGATTGAGCTTTCGTATTAGGTTGCAAGTGCACAACCTTTGTCCGATGGTACAATTAGGTATCGATCCTCAGGGACGGTACAATTCGAGTCTAGATCACTACTTATCCTAGTTAGGTACTAGAAGCGAAGAGTTTGGTTTGAGTTCGTTTCAAATTTCTAAATTCAATAACAGAAGATAAAAGAAAGATAAAAGTTGGTTCAAATTGATTTAAAATGAAGTTTCCAGGGTTTCAGATTTCATCCTCAACCTTGCCTCTCTGGACCTTCACGCGACTCGCATGCGACCCTTGTGACGCGACCCGCGTGGTCCTCGAGTGAATGCAGCATAGAACCCGTTTCTGAGTTATTGACTTGTGTAAGGATCTATTGACCGTACCTAAAGTTCCTGGACCTCAACTCTCGTTTATTGGCTTAGTGAACCTAGTAAGGAATTGCAATTTCACCTTCTTAGATCTACAACCTCAAACTTTCGTTTACAAGTGTTCAATCTAAGTCATTTGATCGGTTTGCTAAAGGTATCCACTATCTCTCAATAAATGGAAATCTCACCTCTCGGCTCAATTGATCTATCTTTTCAGATCTTAGATCTACCTAAAATACTTGATTCAATTGCAAGAAAGATCAAGGTCAAGATATTAGAAGAGATGCAAGAAACATTCAACAACACACATCAAGATTCAATCAAACAATCACAATCTAGCAATGGAAGAATAATACTCAATCAAATGAACACAAAAACAACTCAAATTCGAATTCAATGCATCACAATCAAGGTTTTAGATTACATCAACCCTAGAAATAAAATAGAACTACTCAAGCATCATAGAGAAAGAGATAAGAGAAGAAATCATGATAAAACCGAAGATGGAGATGGATCTATGAATGATCTTCCAAAATCTTCCCTCCTCAACTTCCTTTCTTGATCCCTACTCCACAAGGGAGTAGAAGCTTGTGGAAGAATCCCCACCCCAACCCCCCCATTTTGTTTGTGGCAGGGAATGGCCTTTTATAGCCTTTCCAAACGACCTTTCTTTCATTGGACCTTCATTGGGCCTTCATTGGGCCTCCCATCTTCTGTTTCTGGAAAAGTCCGACGCTACCAGCGTCAGGTCTGATGCTACCCGCATCGACTCTGATGAGGGTTGCGTCAGATGTGATGAGGGTCGCGTGCAGAGTCTCAGAATTCAGTAACTTCCCTGATTTCGCCCGTTTTCTGCAAAATAAGAATGAAATCGCAACAGTACCACATTCTATGGATATTCAATGTAACATACGCGATTTGGTGGTTTAAAACGCAGATTTTGGTACAGGAATTGGTCGGAACAATAGATCAAATATGGAGATATCAATATACATATACATATATTATACATATACACATATATATACATTTATACATATACACATATATACATATATACATATACATATATTATATTATATACACATATATACATAGAGCTAGGCTACGGTGAGTTGCGAAGTAAAGCAACTATTTTACTTCACGCTCATATTTTGCGATTTTAAAGTTCAAAACGTCGATCCGAACCGTTCATCTTGTTCTTCATATTGAAATGTCCTTGGAGACCAAATTTTACATTTTTTGGAATTTTTTTACTATTTATTAAGCAATTTTGAAAGTCGCTGATCTGATGGTCCAGAAAATTTTACTGTTTTTTACTGTTCACAGCAAAACAGCAATTTTCAAAAATGCTTAATAAATAGTAAAAAAATTCCAAAAAATGTAAAATTTGGTCTCCAAGCACATTTCAATATGGATTAAACATCTAACGGTTCGAATCGGTCATTTGGACTTTCAAAACGAAAATACGGCGTGAAGTAGAAACGCGTTTTACTTCGCAACTCACCGTAGCCCATCTCTATATACATATATACATATACATATATTATATTATATATACAGGAATATGCTAGCATGCTATGCATAGCATAGAGGGCCTCCATGCAACGGCTCAATATTCGATTTTTCAAAATTCTAACGGTCGATCCGAACCGTTCATCTTGTTCTCCATATTAATATGTGTTTGGAGATCAAATTTTACATTTTTTGGATTTTTTTTACTATTTTTTTAGATTTATTGAAAATCGCTGTTTTCAGCAAATCTGGACCATAACAAAAACAGCGATTTTCAATAAATCTAAAGAAATAGTAAAAAAATTCCAAAAAATGTAAAATTTGGTCTCCAAACACATATTAATATGGAGAACAAGATGAACGGTTCGGATCGACCGTTAGGATTTTGAAAACTCGAAATACGAACCGTTGCACGGAGGGGCTCTATGCTATGCATAGCATGCTAGCATATTCCTATATATACATATATATACATATACATATACATATATTAAAAAAAAACATGGATATTTTCTTTCTCCAAACTCCAAACTCTAAAATAAAAAAATAAAAAAAATCCGGACCGCATAAAAAATCCGCGCCCCGGAATAAAAAATCTAAAAAAAAATTCGGGGCGCGGATTTTTTCCGCGGCCCAAAAAAAAATCCGCGATTTGAGTATTTTTAAAATTTCAGTTGGATCCTGATTATTTTTAATAAAATAAATTTTTTTTGAGTATTTTTAAAAAAATCGGTAAAAATACCATTACCTCTGTCTTTCCATAGAATACCTATGGGCTATGGTAAATGGGATTGCAGGCCCTAACAGTGCATTCGGTCTGTCGTACGATACAATTTTTTTTGGTAAAAGTCGTTCGAGATAATTTTTGTTACACTATTCTAAGCAAACTCGAAAAACGGAAACTGACACATAATTTGAGGTCAAACCTTTCTTGAGGAGCCAAATTTTGAATTAACGAGCAATTACTGCACTCACTGAAACCGCATTCCAATGCGCTGAATTGTTGATTTTTCAAGCATAGTAAATTGAGTGCATGCTGACCTGATTTTTTTTTTGTTAGTTGGTACTTGGTAACGGAAACAGTTTGGATCCGATGGTTATCGGATTCAAAGTGGTTTCAATGGGTTCTCTCACCGTCGAATCTGCTTTAGGATAAAAAAAATCGCATATGCTTTAAAATCCGTATACACAAATTTTAAAGCAAATCTGACGGTAAGAAAACCCGTTGAATCCACTTTGAGTCCGATGGCCATCGAACCCAAGCTGGGGTCGTTGGTAACATCCTTCTCTCCGGGTCCAGATCCCCTAAAGTAACTCAACTTTTGGATTTTGAATCAGCACCGTTCGATTCAAATCTGTCGCTCGAGATCATCTCGGAATTCGTTGCTCAGAATGTGTGCACTCTATTTTGAATGAATTGTCGCGGATTCGAATCGAATGGTCTCGATTTAAAACCCAAAAATTGAGTTACTTCACTGGATTTGAATTCACTCCTCCTCTGTACTTCAACGAAAAGTTAAAATAATACATATTAAAAATCACTTTGAAGCACAGTTTGGTTAATAACATCTGGCCTTTTCTTCCTCTCGTTTCTAATCCCTACATTGCAGGAGTGCAAACGGGTCAGATATTACTCGTTTGAATTCGGATCCGTATTCGAATTTTTGCAGATGTGAATATTCGGATACAAATAGTTGTGAATTCGGATACAGATACGAATATTTTTTGAAGAGACTTAGAATCTGTATGTTTTAGTTTTCCGAATATCCGATAAAATTCTCATCTCCCCTATCCGACATCTTTCTTTCTCTCCCAGTTTCTCTGGTACCGTGGCACAAGTGTAAATAACATTGATCCACTGTGAATTCGTATCCTCTGCATTTTAAAAGGGAATCTTTTGAGTTAATGAATCTTGACCATCAATTTGTTTTAAGATTCGTGCATACTAAATCCGCACAAATATTAAAGGGCCTCCTTTATCATTAGCGGGAGCTGAATTGTCTCCGTTTAAAATCAGACGGTTGAAATTCATTAATTCAGAATCAGCTCTGTTTAAAATCAGACCATTGAAATTCATTAATTCAGAAGATTCGTTTTTGAGTTAATGCAGAGTATACGCATTCACTGTTTAACCTCTGACACTGTCCTCTCAGATCTTCTGTTGCCATCCCTTTGTGGCCATTAAGTATCTCTTCATTTGATCCCGCCACGTGTGCTGTGTGCATATGTGTGCATCTTAACCCCTACCCGGGGCCACCTGTGCACGAATTCAAAATACACAAATTCTTCAGCCGATTTGTGAAGCACCACTACCAGACAAAAAATGTGCTTTTTTTATAAATTTAATTGAAACTGGGAACCAAGTTTGCTTGACCTCGAGAAAATAAAATATAACAATTTTGATTTTCAAGTGCCGAGAGATTCACGGTACCATCTGTTATAAACTGATAGCACAGTTATATTAAGACTTAAAGAAAATATTTTTGTGTCCAATTATCTTTTGTGTTAGAATTATATATATTTAGAGAAAATATTTTTTTGTGTTGGCATATTTTATTTAAAGTTATAGTTATATTAGTGAATTTTAATTAATTAGATTTATAATTTGTAATGACGTAACAAGTTAATTAGATATATATTTTTCATTAGAAATCCGAATTATATCCGTGTTCGCATTCGTGTATGAAAATATATGTATTCGTATCCATTCGTATCCGAAAAAGAAATACGGGTACGAATATGGATTGAGCACTATCGAATCCGTATCCGATCCGTTTGCACCCCTACTACATTGACGCCAAGTCAAGAGTAACTTCAGAGTTACAATACAAAAAAACAAAATGCGGATAACAGTTATATCAGTAACAAAAATAAAATAAAATAAAATAGGGATAACAGGATAACAGAAATACTTGATACCACGATGAGGAAAGGGAATTATAGAGACATGCAAGCTATCTCTAAGCATTTTTTTTTAAATTAATAATCACAAAGCTTGAGCATTATAGCCCAGACAGGAGAAAAAGAATAGCGAGACCACATGTATAATTTTTGCATGCAACTAGCATTAGCGAAGGATCAACCTTTTTAATAATTGTACCAGCAGCGCATATATTTAAATCCATTACGGCTGTAAGAAAATTGAATCAACTAGATGAGAAAAAACAATAATTATTATTAATATTATTAGCCAACAAACAACTTAACATTAACTCTTCTCTTCTCACCATCCCTCTTTCCAATAATCGCACCCTAGGTCTAATTGACGTATAACTCCTTAAATAAAATAAAATAAAAAATCAAGACCCAAAAAGGGGAATATCTTTATTGTCCAATAATAGGAGTAACTGTTGGTAGTAGCATTGAGTTGTAGGTCACCCCTGGTCTATGGCTGTTGCTGTGGGTCACGGTACCCGGCATCAACAAGCACTTTCTCCTTCTTGGCCATCTCCAGATCATTATCAACCATCATTTTAACAAGCTCTTCAAATCCAACCTTCGGTTTCCACTTGAGTGCACGTCTCACCTTGGTCGAGTCACCTCTGAGGTTGTCCACCTCAGCAGGTCTGAAATACCTGCACAACAGAGCAGACACAAGTTTAGCCTCACAAATGTAGCCTTAATTTATTTCATACAGACCTCCAGAAAATGCTAATTTGCTGCTTCGCCTAGACAAAACCAGTAATTTATGTGAGCAATTTTGTATTAATTTTCTCTCTGTGTTTTTGGGTTCTTCTAATTACTAATACTTATTCACTTTTTTTGTTTCGGTAACGCCATCTTTTAAGTTCGTACACAGTGCCTCAAAACCAGGGGCAAACTTAGGAACAAACAAAAGTTTTGTGTTTATGTTTGATTTTATATATAATTTAGAGTAAATTGTTATAGTACTGCAAAATCGCCCCCCATTCTCCGTAGCAAAACTTTATATAATTGACTCTCATTGTGTGTTTGACACTTTGACCCCATAGTTTGAAAGTCTGGCTCCGCCCCTGCTCAAAACAACAACCTTCCAAGATTCATACATAATAAATTACCTCTTATCAATGACAACATGATCCTTCCAATCGAGCCCGGCATAACCAAATGCGGCCTGAAGGAACTCCTCAACTGTGTGTGACTCCTCAGTTGCCACTACATAATCTGCAGGTTTGTCCTGCTGGAGCATGAGCCACATGGCCTCAACATAATCACCGGCAAAACCCCAGTCACGGGCTGCCGAGAGGTTTCCCAGGTATAGCTTTGTCTGAAGACCCACCTTGATGCGGCCGACTGCCCGTGTGATCTTTCGTGTAACGAAGTTCTCACCACGCCGCGGACTCTCGTGATTGAACAGGATCCCATTGCAAGCGAACATGTCGTATGCCTCTCTATAGTTTACTGTGTACCTGCAAAAAGAAAGCATGGAATATCAATTCAAAGCCCCTAATTAGCAAAACCAAATTAAATAATGACATACAAGTATCTATACACCCCTATAACATATAGACATTGATACTGCAATAGGCAATGAATTAAATTTTATCTGTAGAAGTTTTGTACCAGTGGGCAGCGACCTTGGCAGCAGCATAGGGTGACCTTGGGTGGAAAGAACTCGTTTCAGATTGAGGCGGTGGGGTAGCACCAAACATCTCTGACGACCCGGCTTGGTAATAACGAATGGGTTTGGGTGCCAGCCGGACTGCTTCTAGCAGGCGCAGAGCACCAGTGCCTACAACATCTCCCGTGTAATCTGGAATCTCAAAGGATACAGCCACGTGCGACTGTGCCGCCAGATTGTAGACCTGATTAAAATGAACCAGTATTCTGGTATCAACTAAGAGAAAAATAATTTATGTTTAAGTGGTAACAATTTCAAGCAGCGTGGTAATGGAACAAACTAACTGGTACTTACATAACTCACTCATAAAACATGGTGAATACTGAACCCGTACTGACAATTACCTGCAATGTACCACATTCTGGTACACCAATCCTTGATAATTTATCCAAGGGCTCGAAGCTTGTTCGTTAGTCATTAAATTTCAGTCTAATAGTTTAGCACTGTTCAGTGAAGGATGTGACATGGCTAATGACATTTATATGATCATCTTGATCACTTTCCAGTCTTAAACGATCGATCATCGGAATAGATAATTTATGATATAATGTCACCAAACAAACCTCGTCAGGCAAGATCGAATCAACCCAACGGCGAAGAGATGAAGCGTCAGACAAATCGGCATAGTGCAACTTCATGCGCGCCTTGGACTGATTGTGCGGGTCAACATAGATATGTTCAAGCCGGGCCGTGTTGAAATTGGAGGAGCGGCGAATCAGCCCGTGCACCTCGTACCCCTTCGAGATGAGGAACTCCGTCAGGTACGACCCGTCCTGGCCCGTTATGCCCGTGACCAGCGCCACCTTACGCTGGTCTCCGGCGATCGACGGAGGGATTGATAGGGGTGCATCCTCGTAAGTCTTGTTTTCAGTGGAGTGCTTTCCGTTTCCGTTTCCATTGGTGCAATCGGAGGTTGGGTTGGAAGCCATTGCGGAGTTTTGAGCGAGAAAGAGGGGAAGTGGAATGGAATGGGGGTTTAGATCTGGAGGGAAACAGCGAGGAGCTTGTAGTTGTACAGGTAACACTGCAACCAAAAGGTTCTATTTATGGAGCTGCGAAGCTTAATTCGCGGTATGCATCCTACGGTTCTGCAGATGCAATGAATATTCATTTTGGATTTCAACGGTACTGATCAACTTTGACTAAATACCTGGTTAAACTATCTTTTATTTGAAACCTGCAGGCTACGAAAGAGCACATCTTTTGCCCCTGATTCTATTGGCGCATCTATGCCAAAAAAATCTAAAATTTTGAATTATTTGTACTTGAACACTCAACATATTTGAAACAAATGTGTGGGATTGACATCACATATATTTGTACATATAAAATGAATTAAACAAGCACAACTTATATATTTAATTTGTGTTAAGTGTCCATAACATAGCACGACTGGTATAGTATGGTTAAAATTTGAGGCATTTTAAAATCGTTTATCTAAAGGGAGATGGATGGGAGGGAAGGATGTGGAGAAGGATATCTCCCCAACTTGGTCTTAGTCGGAGACCGTTTGCCTTTGGAGTGCGTATCCTCTGAGATATCTCATATTTTGCGTGACCGACGTGTCCGGTTCCTATTCGGGGATACCGCAGGGGCCAGTATTATTTGAGCTTTAAGATTCGTGCAAACCGTATTTAAACGGTTACGATTTTCTACAAAGTCACGCAAAATATGAGATATCTCAGAGGATGTTGAATTCTTGCCTTTGCCCACGTTAATTGAACACATGAATACTTCCGGCTTGACCTCGACAACTCTAACTATAAGTCTATAACTATAAGGATGGTTTTGGTAATTTGGTTTCTGTACCGTTCTTCCGGGGAAGATCCATGTGAAATGGCTTGACAATATTTTTCATTTATTATTGCAGCCAATAATAACAGAGAGGTTATACAGAAAGCGCCGCAAGAGATCTGGGAAGGAAAAGTGGAAAGTGGGAATCAAGTCATCAACAGCGTTTGTGTCAAGCGTCAAAGGCTCAATGCTGAAAATTCAACTCAGATCCCTCCATTTATTAGATAATGGAGATAACCGTTTGGTGAAATTGTCTACGCTACCGAAAAAGTATTAACATTGATTTAGACTTGTAGGTATTCCAATAAACTAACCTGTTATAAAAGTAAACAACTTCATCGAAGAAACATTATAAATAAATAACTGACTGTTATAAAACCAACCTAGTTCTTGAATTCAGAGTTCACGTGACATTGTGACAATATCATTGCATTGGCATGCGCCACAGAAATTAAAGTCAAATATGGAATAAGATTTATTTATTTCATTATTTGACTTGTAGTTGTAGTTGTAGTTGTAGTTGTAGAGATCCAATGCAGCGTGTTTAGTGGAGGCGCACCTTATGAGCTTTATGAGCTTCCGGTTCAACCCTTCGCAGACACTTTTACTGGTTTAACGTTTAAGTCTTCTCACAACTTTTTAATACTTAATTAAAAAAAAAAAATTGTTTTCTAAATTTTATTGTCGAATTCAACTCTTTGACGGTAAATTTAGCCTCTCACTTTTGACAGTAAATCCTATGAGTTCAGTTCATATAAAGTTTTTCACAACCCCAGATTTATCAAAACTGCCAAAACAAAAATCAATAGATGAAGTAATATTGAACAAGGGGCTTTAATTTTTTCACAATGATTATTTTAATAACATTGACAATATATTTCTAAAGAGGCGGTTAAAATGCTTCATGTCTTTTATATTTTATGGTGCCTCACATCTTTTATCTCTGTTTTTAAAGTCTAAATAGTCGAAACGAACCAATCAATATAATCTCCACATTAAGATGTGCTTGGAGACCAAATTTTATATTTTATTTTGAAAAAAAAAATACTATTTTTTTAGATAGGTACAAACTTACTATTTTTGGATGATCCAAAGTAAGTTTGTACATGTCTAAAAAAATAGTAAATATTTTTAAAAAATATATAAAATTTAATCTATAAGCATATTTTAATATATAAATCATGTTAATTGTTTGAATTAACTGTTTGGACTTTGAAAATGAAGATAAATTAAGGATATAAGATTAGATGGGCATGAAAGACATGAGGTATTTGGACCCTCATTTCTAAATTAATTTTAAAAGTAAAAAAAATATATATATGAATATGTTATTGAACGCGCGTATAGATTGATTTTGTATTAAATTTCATGCAATTTTTGGGGTTATATAATATTTCATCAAATGCCACTAAATACAATAAACTGCAATGGATAGAAACCAACAAGATTGTCGTTGTAAATTTTAAGTAGATTGATAAACGGTAAATCTTGCATCACATCTCTCTGTATGAGAACTTATTACAAAGATAACAACGTATATCTTTGAGTTGACTGGCTCAAATCATTTTTCTATAAAAAATATGCATCTAGCTTCAACAACAAATTATTTAATTGAGATTCTAGAATTATCATATCTCTAGTATTGTTTATAAAAGCATAACACTAAACAGCTGTAATTTACAATTGAACCTCAACGAAAAGGTGCATGCATCGCTTCAACTGCAAGTCATTGCCTGAATTAAGAGTTATGCTCCCTCTATTAATGTTTATAAAAGCATAGCAATAAACAGCTGTAAATTATAATTGAATAATCACATTCTCTACAATATATATTGTTCATAAAAATATAGCAACTGTGACAATGTAAGTTTAATTACCTGCAAAAATATTGCCACGTACGACCTCGAGCTGACACAATAAGAAAACATTGACTTCAATTGGAATGGTAATGACTAATGAGAAAGTGTTAAAATGTAAACATCTTATTATCGTCTGAGTGTTTTGATAATTTACCTTCTTGACGGACCTCGAGCGATACTAATAAATATAATTTTAATCATTAGTAAGTAGGCCTGCATTCACATAAAAATGTGGTATAGACATTGCAAGAACCCAATGCTACTTAATTGTTATTTAACTTAAAGACCAAAAAATGATTAAGCTTGTGTAAAAAGATCTCTGTATTTTTCTTTTCTTTTCTTTTTTGTTTTATAGTTACACGAGTCTGACAACTCATTCATTTTTAGATGGTAATAAATGAATTAACAGGCATTTAGCAAAACGCATGCGCACTTGGCGCGTTATTCACTAAAACAACCATTTGCACTCAGCACTTGATTCAATAACCAACACCACCCTCAACATATCCTTCTAGAGTCTAGACCCTTATCACGCCCAAAAAAGCACCAACAAGCACTTCCTATCTGTGACATACCTGAAGACTGAAGAGGCCTCTAAGCATGCCATGAGCATATAAACCCCAAATTTATGCCCTATACTTACTATCTACAAACAATAATTCACCAAAAAAGAAATCCTGCTTGGCAACTATATCTCCCGCAAAATAGGCCATCCATTCTTTAAAACATCATTGATCTTAGAGTCGATTCTCTGTTGTATATGTGGTGCACATAGCTCACCAGCATATGCATTTAATTTTGTGGCTAATGTAGATGCAAGTAACTCCTCTTCCGGCAGGTTGCCCATGAGTTGCAGAAGAAGTGGCCGGCGCTTTAGCTCAAATTTCTGTTTCAGGAAAAATTTTAGAGTTAATGAATGCTTGACTAGAGAGGAGAAGGACATTTACTGGGTCCATGGATTAGGCAGCTTGGGTTAACTGTTAAAAAAACATAAGAACTTTGAAAACTTGCAATTCAAAAGAAAATAGAATAAAGGAGACATGCATTGAGATATAACTTGTACAAGATAAGGGTTATCTATAATATCTTCCAGTTATATCAACACCATTAAAGGATTTATGCTTTTAAACCACAACTTAGAAAAACACAAAATATGTGTTCGCCTTTTTAAGTTGTCAAATTTGAACAAATTCATCTTTGCATACCTCATGTATAACCATTCAGTGATTCACCCAAAAGTGTTTTTCAATTGTCATATTTTGGATTCTATATCAAATCATAAATTTTTACACATATTTTAGAAAGATGTTGCAAGACATGGAACAATGTCTTTCCCTCCCTAAATTTGTTTTGGCCCAAATGGAACACAATTCACATCCTCTCTAGATATCCCATTAATTAGAAAGAGGTGAAATTCCGTTACATATTGAAAAAAAAAGATATAGTTGTTGGGACCTTGGAGGAAAAGTAAAATATTTCTTTGTTGAGTAATGGTAATGGAACAAATACCTGATGCTCAGCTTCAGCTGGATAGAATGAAGCTAATGGTTGAATTTTAGTGGTAACTACATTACTCCTGCTCTTAGCCTGCTCCCGTTCTTTGCTTGTAGATGCTAGACGCGCCTCAACTGTCCCATTTGTGAAGATAATGGATCTAGAAAGAGCCAAATAACATATCAGTCTAGCACCTATACATGCCATGAAGTTAATATGTGGCCACTTACCTATTTTTAGTACAAGAAGCCAAGAAGTTACTATATACAATCTTAATCTAGATGTTGCTACTGCTGCTGCAAATCTGGTAAATGAATTCTCGTGCTTTTTAAAACAATTGGATCATGTCCCTGCAAATTGAGAACTATAAAATGGTGGCTATTCTCTTTACTTATCTGAAAATGCCACTCATTCTTTTCAATGGACCAATTGATACTATTAACGTTGATATTGATGGTGTGTAGTATGATTAGTACAATATGGACCTAAACAGGAAAAGTATATACCCAGCCTATATGTCTCCCAATATCCTGCAGAAAAGTAGTATGACACTAATATCGTCTCTGAAACTGCAAATGTTGACAACCCTTCTTTCTTAAGATTCACAATGGATCATAAATGCCAAAAGGAATAGTGGCACCGCATACCTGTACTGGTTGCCTACATCTGGCCCCTGTCCGAGAACTTGTCTGGAATCATGACTTGACCAAAAGACATTTAATAGTTCATTGAATTGGATTGTTCTGGGATCATATTCAACCTGTAAAAGAAGAAGAATTCAGACTAGTGGACAAGATGTTACTGAGACATTTTTCTCAGATTAAGAAAAATCTATTTAATATCCGGTAAACATACTCCAATGGAAACAAGTATCTATACAACCAACACTCATGTACCAATTTGTTGCAATGGATAAAGTATCAGTGCCAACAGTACTACCAGTAGAAATTGGAAGATTTGTTTTAAAACCCTGGGAGAGAGAACAACATATAAAGCACCTCACATAAAAATGCCAAGTCAGCCGGGGAAGTTAACTAAACTTATGGTACTTTCTGTTTTGGTTGTGAACTATGCTGTACTCGTCCATTTTCTCTCCAATTTCACATCAATTAAATTAGAGCTGACTGGAGAAAGAAGGAAATTGGAGCCCTATTTGCAAATCCTACTACAGCTGACTGGAGAAAGAAGGAAATTGGAGATAAACCTTGACACACTCTGCGTGATCTCCGAGATTCCTGTACTCAGGATTACGCTTCGACCCACCAGAGTACCCAACCGACGTACGGACGACGCCAGGTAGGCACCCGAAAACGGATTCGGATCTCCAGAAGCTTCCAAGAGCGAACACGGCAACTCGAACAGACTGCGGCTGGGTTGTTATCGACTGGCGCGAGTGGACCCGGTCGGGCAGTCTCGCAGCTCCGGTTGGATCGGGAGAGAAGAGAAGAAAGATGAGCAGTAGAAAGATGGTAGTGTGCGTTGGATTCATTGGATTTGGGGGCAACGGCGCGAGTCGAGTGGAGAAGAAGATCTGCGATTCTGCGATCAGCAGCGCCAGCGCCGAAGAAGAGCAGTTTTCGTACCCAGTTCAGCGAGTTAGGTGCAACTAACCGCCAGTCGCACTCGTAGTCGTACGGACAAGTTAGTCTTGGGCTGGATCGGTATCCAACCCAGTGAGTGTTATTGGGTTGGGCCAATGGGCTGGGACGACCGAAGTCTAAATTTCTCACGTCAACACTGTTTAATCTAATCTGCAGAGATGTAACAAACTAACAATTCGGTATCCTGTAACGAGTTACAAGATTCTTTGTTCAAGCTTCAGTAACTCGCTATATATTTACCTGGACAGATATGATAACAGAGAATTTTCAATCACAGGGCTCAGCGTCTCCGCGTGAATGTCTGCCACTGGCAGAAGTGGACGACAGCCGGGTTAATTTTTTATTTCCCAGCATGGCAGTAACAACAGCTATTCTAAAACTTGGAACTCAGTTTTCGAGTTTGAAAGGAGCGTCTACCTTAGGGGTGCACAAAAAATTCGAGATTCGTGATTCGATTCGAGTTCGATTCGAAAAAGTTCGACAAAAATTCGATTCGAAAGTGATTCGGTTCGAAATTAATTCAAACCAGTTCGATTCGAAATTAAATCAATTTCGAATTCGAACCATGACAGGTTCGATCGAAATAGATTCGCGAATTGCAAAGGTTCGAAACTCTGGTTAACACGGACCGTCCATTTAATTTACGATGAACAAAAGTTTCGCCAGTACTCTTTCTCCCGCTTGCTCTCACTATCGCTTAAAACCTAAACCTAGCCGACTTTGCTCTCCTTCGCTTCTCCTCCTCTCAGTCTCACTCTCACGGTCTCCTCTGCCTCTCCTCGCAGTCGCCAGTATTTCTTGCTCTCCTCTCACTCTCGCCAGTCGCCAGAATTCTTTCCCCTCTCCTCCGCCATTGCTCTCCTCTCTCCTCCGCCGTTGCTCTCCTCCGCCGTTGCATGAAAAGTAAGATTTCTAAACTAAAAGCTAGCTACTCCAGTAACTACATCGGTACAGCAGTAACAGAATGAAAATTTTCATTTTTCCCCCTTTTCTTTGATGGTTTAACTCCCTGTTGATTTTCATTTTTTTCTCCTTTTTTGTTGATTATAGCTGTGTGCAGTGTGCGTGCTAAGGTAGCCATCTGGACCAAGAATGCCAGCAATGAAGCTGCTCAGGTATTTATTTATTAGTGATTTTTTTCCTATTTATCTATTTTTCAGTACAAAATATTGTCTTTGGGACCAAAATTTCAAGTACAAAATATTATCTTTTTCAGGGTCTTTCAAATATCTTTCATTTTCAAATGTTTTTTGTTATTTAGTAGAATTTATGACTATTCAGTAGCTCTCAAGTAAGGGAAGACAGCCACTGTTGAAAAATGTCATTGCTCTCTGCACAAAAATAAATAAAATAACACTGAATTTAGCAAGTAATGCGTACAGGCTTTCAAAAATTGGTACATAGTGACACCTCTTAACATTATGACCTGATACCAACATGTACCAATTTGGTTTGGTACCAGAGCAGTACATACTGGTACTGGTACAAGACAGAATTTTTCTATTTTTTCTGAAAAGTAATGACCATAGTCTCATAGAGGACAAAACAGCAAGCATTTTGAGTCTCATACTGGTACCGGTACAAAACAGCAAGCATTTTGAGTTTTAATTACCTTGTTTTAATGATGCTTTTTTCTTGTTTTCTTTTGGTCTATTATCTAGATGAGCATTGCGAGGCAGTGGAAGGAGATTGTTGATCACAAGGAAACAATTGCTTTCTTAGTGCATGTATGTGCTTAAAAAGAACTTTATTTGTTGCAAATACATAAATAAATAACTTCATTTTTTTTTACCAACCTGCTGAAATATTTTGATTTTAATATATTAGTTCCTTTTCTAAATGCAGCTGTGTGTAGCATGAATTGCTAAAGAGAGATCCGAAGAAGCGGAGGCACGAGCAAAAGAGCTTGAGAAACAAGTAATATACCAATACCAAATCTGTCTTAATTAATTGTTTTTCCGTGGGATTTAATTTGTTAATTTGTTTTTCTGTCTTAATTAATTGTTGGTGACAGATCTGACCAAATCTGATTTAATTTGTTAATTAATTGTTGTACTACAAAGTGATAGCTGATTTCAGTAGGTTGTATAAAAAAGCCTAAAATGCCTAAAATGCTCTGTTAAAATCTTCAATAAAATGCTTTATGTTATTTATTTTTGTTTACATGACTAATTTTGTTTACATGACTCTTAGAATTGTTATTTAATTTTCAGGTGGCAATGTGATCGTTCAGTTGGTTATTTAGTATTAATTTAGGGACAAATTATTATTTAGTATCAATTTGTGATAGTTCTGTTGATTTAGAGACAAATGGTTTTTATTTAAGATAATATTTGGGTTTGTAATAATTCTAAAACTGTTGTGATTGTTTTGATTTTGAATTAGATTGTACTTTGTTTGTTTCGAAAGCATATGTGAATCAATTTCGAACTGCTACCTCAATTTCGAACTGCCTCAATTTCAAACTGCCTCAATTTCGAACTGTGTAATCAATTTCGAACTGCCTCAATTTCGAACTGTGTAATCAATTTCGAACTGCCTCAATTTCGAACTGTGTAATCAATTTCGAACTGCCTCAATTTCGAACTGTGTAATCAATTTCGAACTGCCTCAATTTCGAACTGTGTAATCAATTTCGAACTGCTGTGTTCATTAAACTAAATTGCTCTCAATTTCGAACTAATTTCGAATCAAATCGAACTAGTTCGAATTATAACGAACCAAATTCGAACTGGCCTTCTAGGTTCGAAATCTATTTCAATTTCGAACTGGGTTTGGTTCGAAATTATTTCGAATTCGAATTCGAACTAGGACAGATTCGATTTGGTTCGGTTCGTTTGCAGCCCTAGTCTACCTATCCTTGCCTTTTCATATTTCTTTTCTCAGTCATTAACTATTATATAAAGGAACCATTTATTATTATTAGGGAGCATCTAGTTATCTCCGTAACAATCTTCCATTTCATCCCTCAGTCATTAACTACTTCAATAATTACTAACTATCTAGGGGGACCACTTACTATTTGGGAACCACATAATATTTGAAATATTTTACATCTGGCACGCGCAAGTATTCATCTATAATGCATCAAGTATTCTTCTATAACACATCAAGTATTCATACCTAATATATCAAGTATTTTAAAAAAAAACTGGACACGTTTTTAGAGGTAGGATTTTTTTTTCTTCATTCAATCTAATCAATATTTCTGACGACCGGTAAGGAATTTTGCAAATCTAAAACCACGAATGTTTTTGACATAATTTTATCTTTAAAATGAGATCTATGATGATATACTTTCGAGTTGTCCGTTGTACAAGTATTCATCCTTATCGAGAAAGTATTCATACTCGTCGTGCAAGTGCAAATATAGAAACTGGACACATCACTCATCCATCTTTTACACGTTTTTAGAGGTGGTTTTTTTCTCCGTTCAATATAACCAATATTTCTGACGATCTATGAGGAATTTTGCAAATCTAAAACCACGAACGTTTTCTACACAATTTTATCTTTCAAATGAGATCCATTATGACATACTTCCGAGTTGTCCATTGCACAAGTATCCATCTCTTATCGAGAAAGTATTAATCCTCATCGTATAAGTGTAAATATAAAAACTGGACACATCACTCATCCATTTTACATGTTTTTAGAGGTGGATTTTTTTTCTTCGTTCAATCTAACCAATATTTCTGACGATCTGGGAAGAATTTTGCAAATCTAAAACCACGAATGTTTTCTATACAATTTTATCTTTCAAATGAGATCCATGATGACATACTTTCGAGTTGTCTGTTGCACAAGTATTAATATCTTGTCACGCAAGTATTCATACATAAGATATTAAGTATTCATTTATACACATTGAAGTATTCATATCTAAGACATCAAGTATTCATTAATGTATCTCTATTTTTTTTCAAAATTTGTTTTTATGTCATATATTTAATACGCAGTGGCCTAATTCACCATTAATAAAGCTTTGTTCTTTGCAAAACTCGCTACTTCATGAGGAAGGGGAACATAAACATGAAAAAGATTAATTGCATATACATATACAAAATTATTTTGATACGATCGACAGTGACAGATCTGACCCGGTAGAGACATGCTCTAGTATTCAATTGTAAAGAGAGAAAGAGAGAAAATACCGATTCGTTTCGACACGAAACAATACGAGTGAATTAGTGGTTTTTCTCTCTACATGCACTGTTATATTCCAAAATTTTTAAACGTGATTTATTGCTAAACTGATCTTTACTCTAAATATTTTTTTTTATTAAATTAACGATCGTTCAAATGTTGTCTGACTGAGTAAAACGAATCTAAAAATTTTGAAATATAAATGAATTATGAAATTATGTACATTAAAGTTTAGAGGCTAAAAATAAAATAAAGTATAGAACCTATAATAAATTATAGTTATCCGTGAGATTTGTAAATCAAAAATTCTTCACAAATTCGTAAAATTTAGAAAAGAAAATAAAATGATCCGTGTAATGAAGTAAATAAATAGAGTTCTAATTAGGAGAATAAATATACGAATTTTTCGTACGAATAAAATTATAAACTACGAACAAGCTATAAATAAAAACAACGAACGTTCGAGAAAATTGTATCAATCGTCAGAACATAAATTCGGTCAAATTAGCTAAATCTAAATCATTCCTTTTATTTCTAACTTTGATTTGAGGAGATATCAACCATTCCAAAAATAAGCAACACGAACCTGAAAGCCCTATTAATTTTGGAGGAGACATAGGCCTTAATCAATTTTATGTTATGCTTTGTTTTGCTTCCCGTCAGCACCATGCATATATCCATCTATGAATATTTTGCTTCCTTGAGATATCTCAACCATTCAACTAGAATTGACATGAATCTCAAAGGCATGATTAAACTCTTTGGAGAACTTGGCTTAATCAAATTTGAATGTTTTGTCGGGTCCGCACTCTACCTCTCTATTTCTCTTCCTTTTAATTGGTCAAACCCTCCCTCTCCATTTGTTTTTGGTGCTGCTCCCTCTCCTCTCTGGCTGCCTACGAACCCCACCGAATCTCTCTCTCTCTCTTTCGTTCCTTCAGAGAAAAGGAAATGGAGACGGTGCTGATGATTTGAGTTTCCTCCGCGATCTCTCTCTGCTCTGTACTCCTCTTGTCCCTTCGGCTGTCAGTGAAGCCCACGCCCCTCTGGGCGAATTTAATGCGAAACGGCAACATTGCGTGTTGTTCTCCCCTTCCCCGGGTATATACGCATCCCTTCTATCTCTTGAGGTTTTTCTGGTTCGTTCGCTCGTGAGTTGAGACTATACCCCTTTATTTCCCTTCCATTTTCTGTGATTCCGTGTTCTATCAAACCCTAGCGTTTGGGGTTTTGGTACTTGCTTGTGATACCGGTGCTTGCTTACTGCTGGTGCTTGTTGTTGAATTTGGTGATTGATTTAGACGACCGAGCGACGAGGTGTAGAGACTTGGTACCGGCCGTTCTTGATAAGCCGCCTCTGGGATTTCTTTGCTAATCGGGTAAGTAAGCACCTTTGACTCGTTCGAATAGTTAGTTCGCCTTGATTGCTCGGGTTGTTGTTTTTCCCGACGAAGGCATTACCTTGTTGATACCCCCTCTGATCTGACCTGTTGCCATATTCTATTCTACCTTGTTGTTCTGTTTTGCTGGTTCTGTGATGCTGACCTGGTCTGTTCTGTTGTGCTGGTTCTATTGATGTTTGGCATGGATTGTTCTGTTTTGCTAGTTGTGCTGACTTGCGAAGTGCGGGTACCAGTGGTACCAGCCCAGTGAACTGCTGGTACTGTGCTGAATTGTTGTGTACCAGACCTTGACTTGACAGGGACCAAAACGTAAATAAGTTAAATTGAGGGCTTCTTGTGTAAAGTTTAGGTCCATGGTATTTTCCCTTGTCATAGGGACCTATATGTAGAAAAAAAAATGTGATTTCTGAAATAATTGGCTCGGATCTTTCGGCTGGAATAAATTTCCTTTTTATTGGGCCGAATAGGATTGGCTTTTGGAATCAACCAAAGAAAATGAATGAATTTATTGGGTGCAGATTGCACTAGGCAGCGTTATACAATTTAAAATATAATCCTAATTAAAATATTAATGAACTAATCAAATAGTTTAGTAGAGGGTGCAATTAATTAAATGGGCCTGGAAATGCCAAGACACTTGTGATATTAGATTGACTAATCTGATTCACCTGCGAGAGAAGTGTAAAGTTGATAGAATCACAATAGTTGAAATTAAATTTTATTATGATATAATAACTAAAATTATTATGATAAATAATTATAAATCGCAATCGGAATAGTCGGATTTCATTAGGACTTATTTTATTTAAGAAAGAAATTCAAATTAAAACACCCAACACATTAAACTAAAATAAAGGTTTTATAAAAAGTTTTAAAGTTAAAATAATTCTTTTAAACATTTTTCGAACTTGTACAAAAATTTGTTGCTAATTAATAAATGACAATTAATTAGCAACGAAAAATATTCGTTATGGACTTAGATTCGAAACGACTAACTAAACGTAGAAATTTAATTAGTGATAAAAATAACGAATTGCGCGACTTAGAAATAAAATTAGTTAGAAAACACGTAAAATAATTAAGGGTCCTATTTTTAAAATTTTATAAACGAATAACACTTCTAGAATATAAATAGCTTAACTATATTAAAAAGGATTATAAAATTCGCAATAATCATATAATTAATAGATTATATTTAAATAGTTGCCTTAAGGATTTTAATTGTAAATTAACGTTCGAAACCGAATTTCGAACCCTTTTTAAAATTAATTATAGCCTGATTTAAATAAATCAAGTAGATAGGAAATTAAAATATATTAGTTAAGTGAAAACACGTATAATTTACCGCAACTCTCGAACAATTATTTTATTACGAATAATTCGACATTCGAATTTATACAAGCAATATATCTTCAAATTAAATCATTAGAATATAAATTTAATTAGGATTAAATTAGATTAAACTAGACCAAGGTGAATGATCAATAGTTGACGAACTTATAAATTAAGATTAATGCTAAGCTCGATGACATGAAATTAATTAATTAATATATGCCTAATCGGATCAGTCCGACTGACTGAACCGGTAATTTTATAAAACCAAAATAATCGAGAAATCGACTTGTACATTAATTGGGACGAAGGTTAGAATAAAATTAGCGTAGATTTTAATTAGTTTAAATTACGTGATCACAGATCAGCCGACTCCGTACGAGCCCGACCCGTGGACCGATCCGACTGACCCGCAGTTCGGAGCATACGCGGAGCACGCTGATTATTAGCGACTGAGACTCCAGCCCCCTCAGGTGTGGGATATCTGAATTATTTTTTTCGTGGGCGTACTCTTACCAGTCGATCCATCTGACCTGACATTCGCACTTTATTTTTAAGTAGTTGCATTAAAACTTTAGAGCATGGTTATCCTTTCTGCACTGTAGGTAGAATTGCATAAACCCTGAAAAACTCGAATTTACTGTATTTTAAGAGTAGAGTAATTAAATAATATTATATATATATCTTATTAGAATATTAGGTTATTAGCTGTCTTCTTCTCGTAGAAGACTATATTATTATTTTACGTGCATACGCATGCATTGGTGAGAGCTGAGCAGAGCCGAGTGACTTCGTTCCGTCTTGGTGTCACTTGGCATGGGACGGCCCGACAGCCACTGAGCTGAGGGTCACTTGATCCTTGGATGGCTTTAGGATTTATATTATATGTATAAACTTGATTATGTATTCTTTTCGATTCATTTTACCATTGCGTGCGGGCCGGACTCGAGCCCTGAGGCACGGACGATTCGGGATTTATTCCTTCCCTACATTAGGAGCTACTTTGCCTAGAACGGGATTCCAAGCCGGGTAGTGTTGGGTAGAATCTTGTACGGGGTTCCAGCACCGGTTTGGGTAGAATCCAAAACGGGATTCCAAGCCGGGTAGTGTTGGGTAGAATCTTGTGCGAGGTTCCAGCACCGGTTTGGGTAGAATCCATGTGTGGTGTCCTATTGGTCTGGCCGGACGGTAGAGTTCTCTTCTGCTCATGAGGAAAGAGATTAACTTTTTACGACTTGCATTGTATGATTTCTCCTATTGGATATGTTTGGGTGATGAATCGTTAGGCGAGATGACACACCGGATTTTGATATAACCATCGGCTAGTGTGCAGTTCTTGTGGGCAATGCGCGATGTCATTAGGCAACGTGTATCATTGTTCCCTGATCACAGTCCTTGGATTATATTATTCATATTCTTTTTGGTAAAGGTATAACCATCGGCTAGTGTGCAGTTCTTGTGGGCAATGCGCGATGTCATTAGGCAACGTGTATCATTGTTCCCTGATCACAGTCCTTGGATTATATTATTCAGATTCTTTTTGGTAAAGGTATAATCATCGGCTAGTGTGCAGTTCTTGTGGAGCAATGCTCGATGTCACTAGGCAACGTGTATCATTGCACTCTGATCACAGTCCTTGGATTATATTATTCGATTCTTTTGATCCTATTGGCACAGCACGGGGTGATTTACTTTATCCATATTATTATTATTATTATTGTATTTGGACACACAGTGCAATGAGTACTGGATTTCGATTTGATTTATATCCGATATTACACCTTGATTTTATTTTGGGTTTATTTCGCATGTTGACATAATAGAATAATCGCATCATGACATCATTCAAAAGTATTATAAGTTTACACATGTGCATATTTTAATTGTATTCATTTTATAAAATAAAAGTGCTTTGACCGTAGAGGATCCCTGAGGGGATAATTCTGGGTCACATACTGGGCGATTCGTCGCTCACCCACAAGTTGTTTCGTGGGTTTTAGGTACAGGTTCTGGCGGTCCGCAGCAGGAGATGTCAGGAGCTGTCCCCGAGGGCCACACCACTTGACCTAGTTAGGATTAGGCTTTTGATTAGGTTTACGAGTCCCGTATTTTCTGTGTTATATATACGGGCTCGATAGATCATGTATCCCCTTCTATAGATGGTGTGATTTGGATCCGAGACGGATCGAATTATATGATATGTATGTGTATGTTTATTTATTTGCTATGTGACTGATGCTTGATATTTATATTATTTTGCTTCCGCTGCTGTTTGATTTATTATTGATGATTAGCCTTGCGTGCTTAATGATTAATTAAGCACGAGGCGAGGTTGATCACACCTTAATCCAAAATTCCTGGTTTGGGGTGTGACATGCACCCCTCTATTTATAGCCTCTAAAATGATGTGAAAAGACCAAAATACCCCTATGACAAGGCATGGCACCTAGGGGGTGAGGTGTCATGTGGATAGGATTGATGACGTGTCATCTGGATAGGATCGATGACATGTCATGCGGATAAGGACGAATCTGAAAAGACCCGAATGCCCTCGGCCCGAATACAAATAATATTCGTATAATTATTCTTAACAATTATATTTCTTGCGGTTGTTGTTTCGATAATTTATACAACGTGTCCTGCACATTTATAAATTAACCGGTTAACTTTTATACAACGTGTCACACACGTTTATAAATTAACCAATGTTTTTGCTTGTTATTTTTACATAACATTTATAATTTAATTATAACACGTATAATTAATTATAATCATCTTACTATTGATCATAACCAATTTATAATCAATCACAATAAGATTCTCCGATTAACTCTTATATGGTGTGACCCAATAGGATCTGTGTTATGTTGGTAAATAGAGTTAAAACTGTTTTAATTTCTATAATCATGAGCGGTATCTGGCAGTATACATCATGACCATCCATACGGACCGTGCATTGATTCCTTTCAGCACCTCAAACTGGTCATCATGGTTGATGCTTGTTTCCTGTCAAGCCGATACAGAGGTAATTAAATTAATTTGGTCAATTTAGTTAATCTAATAAATTTAATTAATTTTGAAAATAATATTGTTGATTTAATACAGGTAAGTTGTTGATTGCCACCAAGTATAATGCAGAAAACCAGCTGATGCCATTGGTTTTTACATTGGTTGAGACTGACAGTTTTGAAGATTATGGGTGGTTCATGCAATGGTTGCGAAAAAATGTAGTTCAATTCAGGTTCGTGTGTGTCATCACTAATAGGGGAAAGGGTATCAAAAAGGTGTTTGGACAAGATGATTTGGGTTGGAATGAGGAGAATGAGAGTCAGTGTGTCTACCGTCTTTGTGCTACTCACACAGTCGAGAACATGAAGAAGAACCACTGTAATGATGAGGCAATCAAAATCTTCAAGATATGTGTGAAGAAGAGGAAGATGAGGTGATACGAGCAAGGGATGGAAGCAATAGGGAATGTGTGTGACCGTGCTCTCAACTGGTTGAATGAGGTGGGTAAATATTTGGACCAAGATGAGAATGAGTGTCCAAAGCCATGGAAGATATTTCAAGCGCTAGATAGTGGTTATCGTTGGGGAATTATGACTACAAATGGGTCTGAGTCGCTTAATAATGTCTTTAGGTCATCTCGTAAGTTACCAGTGGTCGCACTAATTGAGGACACATATGATAAATGTGTCACATGGTTTGGGCAAAGAAGGGCTAAAGCGGAATTTGAAGCAAGACAAGGCCAACAATTCTCTTGTCGGGTTTATAATGTACTTTTTTCATTCATTTAGTTTGAACAAATTCATTTAAATAAATTATTGATTCACTATTTTAATATGTTCGTAGTTTATTAACAAAAGATTTGAGAAATCAAATTTTATGAAGGCGCTTGGGGGATTTAGCAACTTCAACGAGTTTGAGGTAACATCCACACAAGAGAGGTCACACATTCATACCTGACGATTCTGGCCGGTTTACCAAGGCCAATTTCAAATACACTGTGATCATAAGAGAAAATAACACGATGGAATGCACATGTCAGAAGTTGCAATTGGAAATAATACTGTGTTCTAATGTTCTGGCCGTGTGTTGTTTCCGAGGCATTGACTCTGGTAATTTTGTAAGTCACTACTACCACATTCAGACACTAATCAACACGTGAAAGGGTGAATGACATGTCTATGACAATCAATCGGAATGACCTGAACATGAGGGCCATATCCTTGTTCTAGAACATAGGCTCAATACTTTGGGAAGAAGACAACACAACAGGATTCCGATGTGGTTGGATTTACTACATAAAAGGAGAAGAAGACACCAAGCTAACCGTGACACACAAGAAAGTCATAACAGAGCTAGAAGAGATGCACGAGGTAGTTAATTTTGTTAATTTTATTCAATTCCAACTTTTAAAAAAATTATTGAGACAATGAAATTTAACAATTACTCTTGTTTTATCAATTTGCAGGTTAGAGGCAATCAATCCATGTTTCTTTGTGTTTTTTTAGGAGCTAAATTTATGTTTTTGTTTATTGGATATTTCAAAAAAACGTGAACAATGTGATGTTGTATTATTAACTAGTGGTTCTTAATATCATGTTATGTGTAATATATAATTGTTATTATTTATTTGGTAGTTTTTTTTTTCTTATTGTTTATCATATTTTGTGGATAAAGCAACAGTGAATGTGGTAGTATACACGTGGATGTGGATGAAACCACATTTTTAAATAGACACTCGATATATTTCCGGCCATTTTTATTAAAATCCTAAAAAAAAAAGGTTTATATAGATCTGCCCTCAAATTCAGTTTTTTTTTTTTAACTGCTCAAACGCCAGACAAAAAGGTTTTTGTTTTTTTAAATAGACACTCGATATATTTCTGGCCATTTCCAGCCATTTTTGTTTCATACCATACCTTATGGGATTTGGGCAGTCCTCTCTCTCTCTGTTTTGTTTTAGAGATCTTAATATTTTAATTTAAATAATTTTGTGAAGTTTTGGTTTTCTTATTTAGGGTGTATGCCAAAAAATAAGACATTTGATATATTTATGAGTGAGATGTCGCAACTCTTTATAACTTTGATTTGATTTGTCAGTTGGATATCACAAGTCTAAAGATAACACTAATTAAGGACTTAACCTTGATTCTTAATAATTTATTTTATTCATATACACAAGGAAATATGGTTAGATTGCATCAATGATATGAAATTCTTTTTTTTTGTTTAGAGAATAATTAGATTATTTGATTATTGTCAACATATACCATTTGCTCGGAGAAAGGCAAACAAACACAATAAATAGTAAATGCATTTAAAAATAATTATATAGATCATTCTTGAATAATCCTTTAGGCTTTTGACTAGACAAAATATCGATCGTTGCATGTTTACCGTCGAATGAAAACTTAAACTGAATTTTTGATGCACTAAACAACATTTTTTTTGAAATTCTAATGTTTTGTATGCTCGGGGGTTTTTCCCGGGCAAAATTCAAATCCGTCTCATCCCCCCTTTCCAAAAAGTGGTCATACGCGCAAATTCGACTTTCTTATCCAAAGTTATGGCTGTTTAAAGTTTTTTCGAAAGCTGGTCTTTGGAAATTCATAACTAAATGTAGAAAAATCCAAATAAATTAAAATTTTTGTCAATTATGTATATTTTTGAATGCTCTACATGTTGTTGTAATCACTTTTGCAGTTTGGTCTCTGTATCAGTCTAGACTTGCTGATTTACCAGTAGAGGTCAATTTTGATATTTTTAGTGCATTGCGCTATACCAGTGGCCTTTGCTCAGTGCTTGGCTGCTAAGTTTGGACTTGGTACCATACCAGAGGTTAGTCTAGGGTGCTTTGTGCATGGACATAGATCTAATTTGAGGTTTGAACATATTTTAGTAGCTCTAAACTACTGTTTTAGTATCAGAAATAAATAGAAGAAGATCACCAAGCTGTCAGAGCTTGAAATTTTTTGAATCAATGCTAATTCCTTAATTAGTGTTATCTTTAGACTTGTGATATCCAACTGACAAATCAAATCAAAGTTATAAAGAGTTACGACATCTCACTCATAAATATATCAAATGTCTTATTTTTTGGCATACACCCTAAACAAGAAAACCAAAACTTTACAAAATTATTTAAATCAAAATATTAAGATCTCTAAAAAGAAAAAGAAAAGAAAAAAAAAGAGGATCGCCCGGACCCTAGGCGGTCCGGTCCCTAGTGAACCGCCCGTGGGCCTAGCGGTCTGGTATGGAAATTGGGTCGCCCGTGAACCTGGCGGTTGGGGCAGTTTTAAAAAAAAAACTGAATTTGAGGGCAAATCTGTAAAAACTTTTTTTTTTTAGGGTTTTAATAAAAATGGCCGTATATTTCTGTTATCCACGACAAAAAAAAACCAACGGTATTTATACAAAATAACAAAATATAATCAAACAAACTAACATAATACATAATTGTTTTAATAAAAAAATATATATATATGTAAGGCTGCAGATTGGATGTGAGGCTCCATTAAGGGGGCTGCAGAGCCAATCTACGGCCTGAATAGATATGGAATTCTGGTCAAACGATGGTGTTTTGGTTTATTTTTTTTTGTTTATGGTATATTAAAAAAATTCGGTTGAAGAAACGACGCTTCCAACAAAATATTAGAGCCAAAATTCTATTTTTCTCAACAAAAAATAATATCAGGCTAATTTATCTAATTATATTTCTGTCAGAGAAAATATGATAAAATATATTTGTTTTGTTTTCTGTGAAGTGAAGTTCATCAAAATACAGATGTTCCACAACTGTAAAATGTAAAATAGCGGAGTCTCACTTGAACTTTTATTTTCCACATCGAAAAAGCAAAATAGAATATAATGGTAGGAAGGGCAGGTGAGCAAAAGGAAGAGCTTACTGAAATTAAGGCAAGAACTCAGATGAGAGATGAGTAGCTGCATAAAATAGTTAAAATAATAGCAATTTACCATCGAATCTAATATAGGCTAGCTAGGTAGATGAGACCGACAACGATCTTATTCCCTCTTCCAAATCTCACACACTCCACACTCCGCACTGAGTCACTGACCTCCACCTCCACCTCCCCTCCCCTCCCCTCCTACCGCCCCCATGGGCTCAGTCTCTCTCAAAATCGGCAATGGCACGGCGCGCTTCAACCGCGCCACGCTCTGCTCCTCCGCCGTCCACCTCCTCATGCTCTCCTCCATCGTCACCACCAACCTTTTCGCTTTCTACGTTTTCACCTATTCCCCGTCCCACTCCGACACCTCCTCCCCCCTCTCCCACTCTTCCAAGAATATCTCCGTCATCTCTGAACACGTGGCGCTCATCCTGCGCGAGATCGAGGAGTCCCAGCGCCGTCTCCGCCAGATCGAGCGCGACCTCTCCGGCTTTGATTTTTTTGATTCGTCCCGCCGTAACATACCCCCTGAATTGCATACATATCTCGCATCTCATCCCTTGCCACTAGGTCGTGATGCCCGCTCTGGGCTGACGCACATGCTCTCTTCAGTTTCACATCAATGCGGCAAATCCCCATCGGCACTCGACCTCTTGACCCAGTACATGTCGTACAAGGCATATTCAATTTGCCCCTCTCTTGAGCCTGGTATCACCCAGAAGCTGATTTCGAAGGCTTGTGAGCCATTACCGAGGAGGCGTTGCCTGACGAAACCATCAGGTTCTGCTCAGAGTGGGTCCCGGTTGCCATTCCCACAATCTCTGTGGAATCCTTCGCCTCTTCCATCGACTGGTACTAGTGGGATTGACAAGAGAATGTGGGTGAAACCCCGTTGGAAGAATGACTTCCTTATTGATGAAGTGCTGGTGCTGGCTGGGAGTGGTGGTGTAAAGATAGGGTTTGATATTGGTGGTGGGGCCGGTAATTTTGCTGCCAGGATGGCCGAGCGAAATGTCACGGTTGTCACTTCTGTTCTCAATTCAGGTTGGTAAATTGTAATGAGTTATAAACTTATGATTGAGTTGTAGTTTTTAAGTTATTTCAAAGAATTACTAATTTAAATTGAATGAAGAATGAAGTCAAGTCGTTTTAAAGGAAGCCACCGATTCTCATACACCATCACAATTCACAACCATTCATCTGCCACATCAATGACATCATCACTAAAGTTCTTGGTTTAGGTGTCAACTACCAACTTAGTGGTAACCAATCAAGGTTAATATAAAAATAGGGGCTGGAAACCTGTTGACCCTTATTGTTTCTCAAAAAAAAAAAATACTACCAATGTAGTGGGCCCAATTCGTCATCAGCAGGATGAGCATAATGGCACGTTGACTAATCTGTTCATGGTTTATTTAAAAAAAAAAAGACTTATCTGTTCACGGTCACGCAACATAGAAGTTGCATTTGCAAGCACAAGGTGCTTTTGTTGTGTTCTAGATTGATATTTGTGCAACTAGCTGCTAAGTGAATAAACAGTCCATAGCACTTGAACTGAAGTTACTGGTGAACGAACCGCATAAATCTACCAACCATTAATTATTTAAATTCTAAATGTGTGGTTAAATTGGAATTGACCTCAACAGGAGGCAAGCTGATGAATGAGCTAGTTGCTGCTCGGGGATTATTCCCAATCCAAATTACCCCATCCCAGAATTTCCCATTTTATGACGGCATATTTGATCTTGTGCACATTTCATCTGCATTAGACGAGGGTGGGGCCCCTGCAATGGGAACGGTGCACCGGCCAGAGGCTCTTGAATTTCTCATGTTTGATATAGACCGTATTATCAGAACCAACGGTTTGCTTTGGATTGACAACTACCACTGCAGCAGTGATGAGAGGAGGCAGGATTTGACAAGAATTATTGAGAGATTTAGGTATAAGAAGTTAAAATGGGTCGTGGGTGAGAAGGAGGTAAATAGTGGGGGTCAAATGCAAGTGTACCTATCTGCGATATTGCAAAAGCCAGATCGGGGGTGAAGTGTGGAGGCACAGAGGATCTTTTTATTTTTTATTTTTTTGGTATTTATTATTTATTTGGTTCATTAAATTGAAGGCAATAAATCTAAGAAAGATACATATGTTTAAGAGAGTTATCCATAAAGAATAAGGAAAAAGAAGAGGAAGGGAAAATTGTTTGAGGAGGATTCATCTTATAAAAAGGATGCTGATGTTTGTTGCGCGCGCCCGGGTTGAATATCTGAAAGCAAAGAATTATAGTTAATATATACTGTATCTGCATAGGTTCTGATACATGTGACAGGCAGTACCATCTTGTCTGTTGGGAAACTGCTCATGTCAGTTATCTTTTGCTTGTTTTCTTGTCCTTTGTTTCCCATTGTTTGTTGATGCATAGTATGAGACTGGAAGTTTTCCTTACTATTGAGAATGTAAATTGAAGATTGCATGCAGTTGAATTGGTCTCAGAAACAAACCATTATGTACCTATTTAGAAAGAATATATCTGAATCGTGAGCCTATCTAAGAGCATAACGCCCACAGTGCCAGACCCGTAATTGTGAAGAAAACATTTGTGAGAATTTAATGTAATGATGTTATATTAACAAATTAGCAGAGCCTAGTTGCTATTCTTGAAATAAAGTTAACAAATTAGCGGATCCTTACTTCACGGAAGAGTACCAGAAGCAATAGGTGCATAGTTTTTTTGAGGCCCGTAGGCCCATTATTGGAAGATAGATAGAGCTGCTAACAGCGCCACTAATGATGCGCTCTCACTTGCCTTAATCAAAGCTTAGATTCATCCAGCTGAAGAAGAATGCATGTAGTTGTACGTGTATATTGAAAAGTGGATTGCTTGACAGGGAAAGATGGGGGGGGGGGGGAGGTGAGATTTGAGATAGGCAGGGACCTTCACCTACCTAAGTTAACAACCAACCTTGTACGAAAAAGGAACAGCAGAGCAGATAGGGCAGGGTAAGGAAGCCAGCCACTAGTGAGTAGTGAGTAGTGAGTAGCCTATTGTAATTGTATCCGAGTCCGACACACCACGCCATGGATTGATTGCGTGGAAAATGGTAAGGGCAGTAGGGCACCATGCTTTTTCTCCGTGCCACCGGATCTGCCTCATCGCTAGCTCAAAATAATTGAATGTCAAAAGTTTCTCCTCAAGGGTCCCCTACGTATCTTGAACTGATTGTGCAATAAACCGAAGAATTTGATAGCGACATATCTTGAACTGATTTTTTTAAAGAAACCTATCATATAATACACGCCATTTTGTGATTTATTTCAATACAAGTTATAGTTCAGTTAAATGATTAAAATATACGATTAAGCTGAATAATTTATCATACTAGTTCAAATGATATGTATTTGAAAAGTGTATTGGTAAAAAGACTGAATACTTGAAAATCATGGCGGGACGGAAAAGAGAAATTTCTTTTTATTTTTTTTATTCTAATCTTCTTTTGTTGCCAACACAACACTGTCAGAAAGTCCCACATTTTGAACTCTTTCCCTCTAGAAAAAAGAGAAAAGGACTGCAAAATACCAAAAAGTAAAAGTATTCCCCCAAAAGGCCAAAATATAAAAATAAATAAATTAGAAAACCAAAAACCGAAGCAAAAACTCAAAACGCAGCTTTCAAGAACAGTTCAAAAGAAAGGGTAAAAGCAAGGACCCCTCTCTGAAGTCTGATCCTCTCACTCTCAGCCTTGCCACCTCCCCTCTCACCGACAACGGGACCCACTCCTCCTCACGCATTAATTGGCCTCCCACCTTTCCTCTCCTTTCCTCGTGACTCTCTCCCTATCGAATCTCTCTCCGATCTCTCTCATTTTTTTCTCCGATGGCTTCCTCAGGAAGCTACAGACATAGTAGCAGTGGGGCCCCATCGAGGCTAAGCACCAAAATTGACAAACAGAACTCAGGCGCTTACGCAACTCCCAAAGCTTCTGCAAAGTCGCGGATCCCGGCGAGCCCTTCTACGGGTGCCGGGTTTAGGCGGAGCAGCTCGGGCCCGTTACCCGCTCAGCCCCGTGCCTCTGCTGATGCTGGAGGTATGTTCAATTTCACCTCCTTATTTTTTTTCCCTTTGTTTTACGTGGGATGGGAGCTGGGGATCAGAGATCTTCTTGATCGACACTGTATCTATGTGCATTTGGAAACGCCTAGATCGATTTGGTTGACCTGAGTATTCAAAGAACAATTTTGATTTGTGTTGCTAGCATCTCTCCTTTACAATGCTATGGAGGAATGTACACCAGTTTACCAAATTGTTTATTTTTAGTTTTTTTGCTAAATTGAGGTTTGTATTGAGGGTGGGGGAAGGGTGCCCAATTTAAACTATTTTATATTAACAATTATCAGTACAATAAGGGGGGCTGCATTAAGGAGACGAGAAAGATAAAGCCAGCAAAATCACCTAATTTCAATTGTCACTTGATATCTATAAGAAAATCTTCCGGGACCAGAAGTTATTTTTCACTATCAGAAACAATTGAATTTTTTTTTGTCCTACAACTAGCAGTTCCAGGAAGGGTTAGAGTAGCTGTAAGGCTTCGACCCAGAAATTCAGAGGAATTGGTGGCAGATGCTGATTTTGGGGACTGTGTTGAATTGCAACCAGAGGTTAGGCACGACTCCTTTTCTTCTATATCATAATCTGTAATAAACTAGTTGGAATGGGATTCAGCAGTGCTTTGATCTTTGATAATTGGTTCTAATCATCTTACAAATGAAACTACATTATCCTTTTTCTGGTTTGATGAAGCTCAAAAGATTAAAGCTCCGGAAAAATAACTGGGAATCAGAGACTTACGAGTTTGACGAGGTTCTCACAGAATTCGCCTCTCAAAAAAGAGTATATGAAGTCGTTGCAAAACCAGTCGTGGAGGTATGAATTCAGGGCAATCTACTATTTGTACCGGTTATACAATGTTATAATTTTGCTAAGAAAAGTACTTCAATTTTGTTTCCAGAGTGTTTTGGAGGGATATAATGGCACAATTATGGCTTATGGCCAGACTGGTACAGGCAAGACCTTTACACTTGGCAGACTGGGAGAAGAAGATACTGCAGCACGGGGAATCATGGTGCGTGCAATGGAGGATATTCTTGCAGATGTATCATTGGAGACAGATAGTGTATCTGTTTCATATTTGCAGGTCCTTTGCTGTTTCATAATTCATAATCTATTTGACAGTATCTTTTCTAGACTTTTCAATATCAAAAGGAATATTGCTTTTCTCTGTATTGGCACTGTGCTGGTCATGATAACACCTGTACAAGTAAAACCCAGCAAAGACTGCTGCATATTCTTTCTCTTTGTAGATTTCTCAATTTCTTTTAATTTTACTTTGCTGTGTGGGTTTTTCCTTCTGTTTTGTTCCCTATAAAATAATGCTATATAAGCTTTATTTACAAAATAAATAAAACCTGCAAATGCCGAGCACAATGCAATCCAGATTTAAAAATTTTGTGGCCCCCCCATGCAGTATTAACGAACTTGTCAGAAAATGCTCAGCAAAATTGTGGTACTCTTTGGTAATTTTTTTTGTATGCAGTTATACATGGAGACAATCCAAGACCTTCTAGATCCTGCAAATGACAATATAGCAATAGTAGAAGATCCAAAAACTGGGGATGTTTCACTACCTACGGCCACCTTAGTTGAAGTCAGAGATCAAAAGAGTTTTGTTGATCTTCTTAGAGTGGGAGAGGCACATCGATTTGCTGCAAATACTAAATTAAATACAGAATCATCTCGTAGCCATGCTATTCTTATGGTAAGTTTTATATTTGAGGTTATATTTTGAGCACTGCTTCATTCTTGTTACTACTATGTCATGTAAAGAAAGAAAACACGAGTTAGGTACTTGTTATTGGTACATATGTTGGTGTTCTGCCCCCGAGTGCAATTAAGCCTTTTCATTGTTCTTTTGGTCTTGATGGCTGAATTAATTGCTGGTTCCTCAATATGACAGTACAAAAACATGTAAGCCAAGAGATTTATAGAACTCGGAGTTCAACTTCTACAGCTCGATGATGTACCCCTGGTCTATAGCAATACTTGCTAACAACCAAGCACCTTCATATTTCTCCTGTGGTGGAGCCACTAGCAAATGAATTTCTAATTTTGTTTTGGTTTAGGTGAATGTCAGAAGGGCAGTCAAGGGAAGGCAAGACATGGATATGGGCTATCGTGGTGAAAATGGCCACCATACATCATCCCATTCATTAAGGCCACCAGTCGTCCGAAAGAGTAAACTAGTTGTTGTTGATCTAGCAGGATCAGAGCGAATAGACAAGTCAGGTACGTGGATTTACAGTTTTTGTTGTGTTACTGCCAATCAAGGGTTTAGTGGCAAACCGAACCTCCCATGTACAGCACTAAGCCAGTTGGGTATTTAATTGCAGATTTATTTCTTTTCTTCATTTTGTCCTGTTTTCTTCCAAAAGGAAAGTACCATGTTTTAAGCTTTTATTAAGTCTCAACCCTGATCAAAACTCCAAGTTGAAGACCTCTATTTAGCGGTACTTCTAAAATGATAATACCTGTTGAGGACCTCTATTTAGTGGTGTACTGGTATTTTCCAGGGAGTGAGGGACATACGTTGGAAGAAGCAAAGTCTATTAATCTATCATTGAGTGCGCTTGGGAAATGTATTAATGCACTTGCTGAAAATAGCTCTCATGTTCCTATTCGTGACTCTAAGCTTACAAGGTTGCTTAAAGATTCATTTGGAGGTTAGTATGATCCTCCTTAGAGTTATAATTATCATTTTTTTTTTTCAAGTTAGACAAAATGCTGCTTTTGACATTGTTTACTTGTTAGATAGTGAATGCTAGCTATCCTGATTAAATGGTTCTCAAGGCAGTTCTATCAAAGGCATTTGGTCAAGTATGCTAAAAGATCATATCAACATTGTCAAAATTTGTAGGCACTGCGAGAACTTCACTGGTTGTGACAGTTGGGCCATCCCCACGCCATAGAGGAGAAACTGCTAGTACTATAATGTTTGGCCAAAGAGTAAGGTTCTTAGTTTTGTCTCAAGTTCTGGTCATCATGGGCATCACTAGAGTAGAAGTAATTTCAAGACACAATAACCTTCAAAAATAGAATTCATGATGTACCAGGACCTAGTAATACAATCATTGTGGTTGAGTGTTACTCAAATCGATAAATTGGGATGAGTAGAAAATGTTGTTTACTGTTCTCTGTTTATGGTAGGCTATGAAAGTGGAGAACATGGTCAAACTGAAGGAAGAGTTTGACTACAAAAGCTTGAGTAGGAGGCTTGACATAGAGTTAGACAAATTAATTGCTGAGAACGAGAGGCAACGCAAGTATTTTGAAGATGAAGTTGAGAGAATAAGAGTTGAAGCTCAAAAACGAATTGCAGAGGCTGAAAAAAGTTGTAAGATTGTTTTAGAGGTTTGATCTCTCTCTCTCTCTCTCTCTCTCATGTGTTGTTCATTTCTTCATCTATGGATATAAGGTGATTGTGTTATGCACGCTTTATCTAATTTCTTGTTACTAACACTAATATATTTGTATGATAGCTTGTCTAAAAGCACAACACTGATATGATTTGTTTCTTGATCTTAAATTGTCCTTTTTTTTAGACTGAAAGCTGGGCTGTTTGGTTGACTATCTATTTTTGTTCTCCTCAAATTCTCTGTGTTGCAATGTAATTACTGCCGAGAAATCATTATCTCCTGTGTTTTCTATTTTGCACTTTTATTTAACATTTTATGTTTCGTTGCAGAATGAGAAGACCAAATACCAGCAGGATTATATGGAGTCAATTAAGAAGCTAGAGGAGAAATGGAAGGTAAACCAACAATCCATTGAGAAAAGCCGAGCTGAGCAGGAGGTTAGTATTAACTGTTAACTTCAGTTCTGCCTTTGAGGTTCAAATATTTAAAGTAAGTGCTCATACAATTCTTACACGTGTCCTTTTTCTACAGATTCGGACAGAAACAAAATCAGATGAGCTATTGGAGGTGAGAAACATGCTCGAGAATGAAAAGAACTTGAGGCAATCGTCTCAAGATGAGATCATTGATCTCAGAAATCAAGTACAGCACTGGAAAAAATTGGAGGTGTGCAATTGCTTCTTCATAATGTTTTAGGCAGATAGTGCCACTAAATATTACAATCATTGTTTGTTTTTACTATCGCCATAATTATTGGGTTTAGTTACATCTTTTCTAACATTAATTCACATACATGTATACTTTTTAAAGGAATCTAGAGGTGCTGAGATTGTAAAGCTTCGAAAGTTACTTGACACTGAAGCCAGCCAAAAGGAAAAACTTGAAGAAGAGATAGCTGCTTTAAAAAGCCACTTACTTCAACTGAGTGTAGAAGCCGAGGAGGTATTAATTTTTCAATCTTGCCGTCTATAATCACACAGTAGCAGTAGTGTGCATGAGTTCATTTTTTTATGGGTTATTATATCTCCAATTTGCCAGGGGAATTTTAGCATGTTATTTTGGCTTCACACTGTTAAATGATCCTAAATCTAGAACATGATTTTTAAATTTTATTTTCTACTTTTTAGACTCGGAGGAGCCTTGACAGAGGTGCATCAGGGAAACTATTTCCTGGCTTGGATTCTTTGATGTCACAGGCTAATAGGAATTCACAACTTAGAGACCCATCAAATGGGCCCAAGCCACCTGTTGCTAAGCTTTCTGAGCAAGGTATTTCTTTACAATGCATACAAACATAGTAGTGCAACAATTTCTTGGTTTGTGGCTAGAACTGCATGTTTTACCTAGTGTATTGAAAAAAACTGGGCGGGTCAGACCCTACCCGGCCGAACCGGGGACCGCACCCGACCCGGACCGATCCAAGCTAGACCTCGGACCGGCCCGGACCAACCCTAGGGTCGGGTCTAGCATGGGTTTGGTCCGGCTTTTTTATTTTATACCCCCAAAAACCTGACCCTAGCGAACCCCTGACCGGCCCCGCCTAAACCCCTCTAAACCCGTACTAAACCGGATCTAAACCCGTACTAACCCCACGGACCCGTACTAACCCGGATCAAACCCCTCTAAACACCCCCAAACCCCCATGGACTCGGACCAAACCACCACAGACCCGTACTAACCCCCCACTGACCCGTATTAACCCGTGCCCGGACCCCAGTTTTTGAATTTAAATTGCATTAGATTTGTACAGTTTCTGGAAAGGCCAAAACAGCCTGTTTCAGCAGGAACAGAGGCCGAAACTGCACATTTATTTTTGTTTTGAATTTTAAAAATGCTTAGTGAGTTTTTAATGTGTTAGATTAATTTTAAAAATGTTAGATTTATTTTTAATGTGTTAGATTTATTTTTAAATTGGTTAGAAATGTTAGTTTTATTTCTAATGTGTTAGATTTAATTCAAAATAGGTTAGATTTATTTTTAATGTGTTAGATTTATTTTTCAATAGGTTAGATTTATTTTAAGAATGTTATATTTATGTTTAATATATTATGTTTAATTTTATTTGTTATTGGTTAGATATGGTATAATGATTTTAATTTATTAGTTGATTAGCTCTTTAAAAAAAAAATGGTGCTGTTTAAAGAAAAAAAATTTGGTGCTGTCTTAAAAAAAAAAAAGAAGACCTGAATCAGACCTGGACCCGACCCCCACCGCCACCCGACCCGGACTGACCCGTGCTAAATTTGGACCAAGGGTTTAGCGCGGGTTTGGTCTAACTCTCCAAAATTAAGGACCCAGACCCGGCCGAACCCGTAGACCCACGGGACCCATGGCCCGGGCGGGTTCGGACCGTGTGGACCCGACCCGACCCAAATTCAAAACACTAGTTTTACCTCAATTAGTCCTAGATGGGATCCATGCTCAAAATATCAATTAAACATTAAAAGCAATTGCTGAAACAAAGGTGCACAAAGAAAGAAATAAGATTAAAGCGGTACCCTACCTGCAGGTCACCTGATCAGTACAGTATTGCAATGACAAGTTGTATGAATAGTTTCAATCTACTGTAATTAAACCTTGTTGCTGTTGTTTTGCTAGTTCAATATTGTTTTTTATCTAAATACATATGCTTTTGATTTGTGTTTGCAGTGGGACTGCAGAAAATACTATCTTTGCTTGAATCAGAGGATGCTGATGTTCGTGTCCATGCTGTCAAAGTAGTTGCTAATTTAGCAGCTGAAGGTCCGTCTTACATAATCAGTATGAGGATTGAATGTTCCTGCATGCAGATTTTTTTTTTTCAAAAGACTGTTGGGTATTATTTTTAATGTTCTCAGTTGATCCATTTCAACACTGCTGAAGGTCCGTCTTAAGTATGAGGATTGAATGTTCCTGCATGCAGAGTTTTTTCTTTTTTTCAATAGACTGTTGGGTATTATTTTTAATGTTCTTAGTTGATCCATTTCAACAATGCAAAACCCAGCCCGAGTTTTAGGTATTATTTGGTGATGAAGTGACTGAGAGGGCCCACTGTCAGAGTAGGTTTGAAGCCCGAACTCTGTTGACACCTAGAGAGGGAGGGAGAGGGAGAGGTGGGCTGCCGTCCAGTTTAAAAAAAAAATAGAGAGAGTGGGGGGGGTGGCCGAGACGAAAAAGAGAAAGAGTTGATGGCTTAGTGTCAAATCCTAGCAATACGGCTTGGTGTGGTGGTTGTCTTCCACCTCTTTGCGTTACTTAGTATAATGATAATTGATTTGAGACATGACCTGAAGTGTAAAAAATTGTAACACATCAAAATTCAGTTGATTGATGCTTTTGGCTGTTTAAAGTTATATCCTTTTCTTCTATTGCTTCTACTGTTTTATTTGCTTATTTGCTAAAAAACATGCATCTTATAAGTAGAATCTGGCAAAGAGCTAAAGAGTCCATTGAATGGATACGGCACCGTTCATTTCTAGTATTTTTAATATTCAGTATCATCTTTTAGAGGCAAATCAAGAAAAGATAGTAGAAGCAGGTGGGCTCACTTCATTGCTTACTCTTCTAAGAAGCTCAGAAGATGAAACAATACGCAGAGTAGCAGCAGGAGCTCTTGCCAACCTTGCAATGAATCGTACGTTTCCATCCTAACTTTATATAGATTATTACTGTACCAGCTGTTCCAGTACTTACATTTAGTAGCGGCAGGAGCTCTTGATTTATCTCCTTTAGAGAAAATTGATAAAGTAAAGCCTTAAGCAAACAAATGCCTTTTGCCTTGTTAGAAACAAATCAAGATATGATCATGGCGCAAGGGGGTGTGAGTTTACTGTCCATGACAGCATCTGACGCAGAGGACCCACAAACCCTGCGTATGGTTGCTGGAGCCATTGCTAACCTATGCGGCAACGGTACATCAACTGCTTCTTTAGATAAATTTGTCATTTGCACAACTATAGAGATAAGTGAACTTTCTGATTTTTATTAATAGATAAACTACAAGCAAGATTGAGAGGAGAAGGTGGGATCAAAGCCTTGCTTGGGATGGTTAAATGTGGTCACCCTGATGTCCTTGCACAAGTTGCACGTGGGATAGCTAATTTTGCCAAATGTGAATCTAGAGCTGCCACACAAGGTAATGAAATATTTTATGATATATATGGCAGGTTGGAAGTAACTTGAGATATAATTGAAATATGTAATAAAATTTAGGAAACACTATGGAGAGATCACTGTTAATTGAAGATGGTGCGCTGCCATGGATTGTGAAAAATGCGAACAATGAAGCTGCTCCCATCAGGCGCCACATTGAGCTTGCTTTGTGCCACTTGGCACAGCATGGTATTTTTAATCACATTTTTTTATCTCACGTTAGGAAATGCATGTATTACTGTACCAATTATAATCCATGGATGGTACTTGCTCATCTACATAACCCTCTCATACATTTGCACCAATATTTCAGTTTGTACAAACCTCTTTCTCAAGAATAAACACAGTAAAATGTTAGATTGGATGGAATAGCATGTTAGATTAAATAAAGTAGCATGTGGTCAGAAAAGGTGTACTAGGTATTTACAGCATGTGGTCAATTTTACTCCTGATGTTATAAGCAAATGGTACTCCCAGGCTTATATTCTCCAATGCTCTATTGTGCAGAGGTAAATGCAAAGGAGATAATCAATGAGGGAGCATTGTGGGAGCTAGTTAGAATTTCCCGTGACTGTTCACGAGAAGATATAAGACTGCTTGCTCATCGAACTCTCACTTCTAGCCCTACTCTTCAAGCTGAAATGAGAAGGTTACGCATAGAATGCTGAAATTAAACCAATAAATTTCTGGAGTTGTTTTGAATGCAAACAATTTTGAAGGTTTATCCTGGGGTTTTGAAGAGTAGTTTACTAACCCCAGCCATGCATGGATTCACATGCTACTTACTGATACTCTCTCCAAGCTAACAATACTGGAGACTTTGTTCTTTGTTTACGTTGTAAAATTATTGGGCTTTGTAGATTGTGTATCTATCAAATTTAGTGTAAAAATTACCCTATTTGGTATGCAAACATTTATTCTTATTATTTTTTTCATCATTCAAAATTAATAGTAAATTTGGTACCCAACAAGATTTTGATATGCCGAGCATATTGAGCAATTTGGATCGACACTGTGGACTTATAATTTGCCTATTCCATCCAACTGCCTAGAGTGCAATACTTTGTACTTGCCACAAATTCAGATCCAGTGCAATACTTGACAATGTAGAATGAGATTTGAGTCGTTAGTTTTAATTTGGGACAAATCTCGAAATGGATCCTTTCTATATCTAAATAGGCACTGTATTACTGTTGGCATGATTGAGAGTATTGTACTCATTTATTAGGTATTTGAGGGGATACAGATTCACCACAGCCCTCGAGTTTTGAGTATGAATCCTTTGAAGTAACTCAAATTTTTTGAGATTAAATACTGACCGTCCAATCAGAATCTGGGCCAATCCGGTCTGAGGTGTAATGCACCGCACGGAACTCTTTTAATATTTGTGCCAAACAATCTAATTGTTGGGATCAATTTTGAGTTGCATGAATTCCTCTAGTTTCCAATGGTTGATTACAGCAGTGCAGCTGGTAATATTAATATCGTTCTACATAGCACTAATCCCGAAGAAAACTCAACCGGCACAGCCGGAAGATTATAGGCCGATTAGTTTAATCCATGGGGTGCAAAAAATCTTCTCAAAGTTACTTGCAAACAGAATTAAAAAAGATATGGATAAACTAGTGGACCTGGCGCAAACGGGTTTTGTGCAAGGAAGGCAAATAACGGAGGGTTTCTTATATGCTCAACAAGTGCTCAACCATACCCATCAACATGACATACCAATGGCAATATTCAAAGCATATATTCATAAGGCTTTCGATACGGTGAGTTGGGAATTTTTATCGAAAATCATGAAGCAGTTGGGATTCCCGTCAAGTTGGATAGCTTGGGTGAACCACTCAGTCCTCACCGGCACTTCGCAAGTCATCATTAATGGGTTATTGGGGAAGAAAATCATTCTTAGGAGGGGAGTTCGCCAAGGAAACCCGCTATCACCGCTAATTTTCATTATGGCAATGGATTTTTTATCAAGGTGGTGTTCTAGGCTTGTGCGAACAGGAGCATGGACCCTTTCGTATATGGATATGAAACCATGTCTCTTGTACGCGGATGATGCGCTTCTATTTATTAAATCAAAAATTAGATCGGTACAGATGATTAAAATTGTCTTCATGATCTTTCACAAGATTTCGGGTTTGGCAATTAACTTGAGTAAATCCGAACTGGTCATTGTAAGAGATGACAATCAATGGGACAGAACCTAGCATTGAGAATGAGTTGCAAGCTAGGTAAGTTGCCAATCACATACTTAGGTCTACTCCTGTCCGAAAAGAAACACAACAAGGTAGCATACAATCCACTTATTCAGAGATTTAATGATAGATTGGCGGGTTGGGCGGCAAAACAGATGTCAATTGCGGGAAGATTGGTATTGATTAATGGGATACTCTCTTCCTTGCCAGTTTATTATATGTACTGCTTCAAATTACCAATATGGGTACTGGATGAGATAAATAAACTTAGACGAAATTTTCTTTGGCATGGTGTTTCAACGCAAAAGAAAATGAGTTTGGCAAGCTGGGAGTTAGTGTGCAAGCCGAAAAGAATGGGGGGTTTAGGAGTAATGGATATCAAAAAATTCAATAATGCCCTCCTATTCAAATGGTGTTGGAAATGGGTCAAACCGCAAAATAACCTCATAAAACCGATACTATTGCATATGGATTTCATGCCTGTCACAATCTCCAAAATTATTGGATCTGCAAAATCATTCTGGAACAACTCGATTACATATAAAACGATTACATATAAAATAGGTAGGGGTGTGGATATATGTTTCTGGCATCACAATTGGGGAATTGGAATAGTTAAAGATAACTACCCTGTACTGTACTCATATGCATCTCAAGATACACAGACACTGGCCCAGGTCATAACAGGGATGATGAGAATAAATATTGCACTTAGGGACCCGATTTCAGAAGAAGCAGCAACAGAATTACAGGCAATTAAAGATGAAATGGGCGACATAATTATCACGGCAGAAATGGACGAGGCAACCTGGAATTGGGCGGACACAGGCGCTTTCACAGTCAAATCAGCATATCTGGCTATGAAAGATGGTCCATACGTAGGCAGTCAAATACATCGCATATGGTCAACCAAAGCACCGCCGAGATTCAAAGTGTTTGGATGGTTAATGATTCTCAACAAGATATTAACAATAGATAACCTAGTTAGAAGAGGAATGATATTGGTAAATAGGTGTTCTATGTGCAAAAACAATGCGGAATCCGTTAAGCACCTCTTTCATGAATGTCAGATAGCGCAAAGGATACATGATGGCTTGGATTTCAAATATCTCATAAGAAGGCCCAACTTTGAGCAATCAATACATCCGATTATTAGCACAAACTTTACAAAGAAAGAAAGATCGTTATTTCTTATAATGAGCTTTGTAATATGGAGAGAAAGGTGCACACGCATTTTCAGAGACTCGGAGTGCCAAATAAGGGATCTCATGGACCAGATACAAGAATAGTGGGAATATAGCAGAGAAGGAGCAGTTTAAAAGCATGTCAGAAAGGCATTTTGTAACATAACCTATGTAACAATTCATTAATCAATCAAATAGAGGCTTGACCTCTGTTCTATTAAAATATATATATATATATATATTAATATTGTTCTTCGGCCACAATATGGTTGTGTTGTGGATTGGTTAGGTTTAGAGCCATCCATTTTAAATTGGATGGATCTTATATATATAGGTCCTAGTAGAGGGCTCAGACACTGCTCTTAGAGCAGCCCAGTAGCTAACATTGGTCAGCAGCAAGTGAAATTAATGCTTTTATTGTGTTTGAAACGTATCCTCTCATTCAGTATTTCAGTTCTTTATATATATATATGTTGGACTTTTATCGCTATATTTCGGTACATATATAATTTGTTGAGATTCAACTCGAAGCGGCCAGTTCAAAATTGCAAATTTATTTATAGAAAATAATAATCTGAGGAAAGTGCAAATTGGAGTAAGAGTAACCTCGATCGTTAAAGTTGTCTTGCTAATTGGCATTTTTTCAAGTTTTGGACTCTTCCTCAAATTAAAACACTCTGCTCAGTGCTCGATCTATTTAAAAATCCCAGGATATACAAATTATTAGAAATAATAAGAATATGTAATAAAATGCAAGAGTAATTCCCTGGTTTTGGCACAGCATTAGTCGTTCGATCGGTGTCAATAAGCTAGGCAGATATATATATACCACAAACTTAATTGTATGGTAAGCATTAGTCGTTCGATCGGTGTCTCCACAAAGAAAGAATCATCAAATTAAACGCTCCTAAGCCCATCTTAATTGTATGGTAAGTAAAGTTTTAATTATACAATCTTTGTCAAAAAGGAAAAGAGAAATGTACTTGCTAGACTTAATTTCTATTTCAAACAATTAATACATACTAAAACTAAATAGATCACTAATGAAATTAACGGAATTAATTAATGCATGGAAAGCCACGATTTTTTCACATGCATCATGTTTAATTTCCTAGCTTGAAGATTAATTATTGCATAACCCAAATATATAATTAACCAGACAAGGTTTAATATATATATATATATTTCGATGGAACTGAAGGAGGGCTTTTGGAGCTGCAGGGAGAATTGTGGAACAAGCTAGCTAGCTAGGTTAGATTCTTTATTTGGGAAAATAATTAAGCAGCAAATTAACCGATTTTAGATTCTTCATTTTAATTAATTCATCTTCATGATTACACCGCATATGGACAGGTGCATATATGTGTATCAATTATATATATATATATCCGTCTCTTTAAACCTAATATTAATTGTTTTTAATTAAAGCAAGTCCTCGTTGTGAGTTGTGACTTCATAAAGACCAAAAGTACCGCCTTTTTTTTAGTGAAAAGACATAAATTAAATTATTCGTAAAATAGTAGAGGACTGAGGATATCTTTATAAAATAAATAATCTGGAATGAATGCCGTTCTACAGAACCATATATATATTTAGTTAGTGATTGGGGAGCCTCCATATATATATCTTGTAAGTCCATGCACAAATTAATCAAGGAACAATTTTAAATTTGATAGATTGCGTTGTGACTTGTGAATATTAATTTATATGTTAACTCGTACGTACTATGTTTAAGCACACACGAAGACATATATATTATGTTATATATTATATATATAGTTTCGTGTCATAAATTAAATTAATATTGCTTCCCATAAAATATTAGATAGGTCTAATTACAACACACCTATTTGATATTCTGCATGTTGTACCAGCTAGGGCTGGCAAAAAAATTCGAGGTTCGTGATTCGATTCGGGTTTGATTCGGGTTTGATTCGAGTTTAATTCGATTCGAAATGGGTTCGAATTGAAACGAACCAAACCAGGTTCGGTTCGGAATTAATTCAAACCAAACCCAAACCTAGCCTGGTTCGATCGAAATGGGTTCGATCATTTTTATGGTTCGAATCTCATAATAACATTGGCCGTCCATTTACCTGATGAAATTAAAATCCAAGATAGAGAGTCATAATTTAACTTAGCCGACACTCCCTCGCTCTCAAATCTCAATAACCTAGTTCTCTCTCCACCTCTCCCTAACTCACTCTCCCTCTAGCTCTAAAATCTAGCTGACGCTCTCGGCGACTAGCTGTCTCTCCGGCTGTCACTCCTCTCTCCGGACTAGATGACTGTCTCTCCTCTCTCTTCGGTCGTCTCTCATAGTTCATACTAGGAAAACCGTCTCTGATGTATTTTTTCATGAACAATTTTTCAACTTAAAAACACTCATTTCATAGTTCATACCGGTAAAAGGAAGCCATGTGAATTGTCCCGCGAGAAAAAATTAATGTATAAACTACCGGTATAACTAGGACTGCTAAAAAATTTAGTTCGTGATTTGATTCGGGTTCGATTCGAAAAATGTGTAGATCGAAATGGGTTCGGTTTGAAACGAATCAAACCAGGTTCGGTTCGAAATTAATTCAAACCAAACTCAAACCTAAGGTAAGTTCGGTTCGGTTCGGTTTGTTGCCACCCCTAGTACCAGCTGCATATATTTACATTACTAGAAAAAGACATGTCCCAACACAAGAATTACCTTAGTTATCAAGTTAATTTTATGCAATCATGCATATTATATACATTTACTGCAACTCCGCAAACCAAGGCATTTGCCCATATTGACTTAATTGCATGAACTCACGCTAGCTCTTTTCAATGTTACTTTTATTTTTCATTGTATGTGAATCAAATTAATCTATTTGTCGTCTTAATTATCATGGTGCTTGTCCAATCAAAGATGCAACTAAACCACAAAATACAAGCGATATATATGTGCAATCTAGCTAGTTAAGGGTCTTAGTGTCTTACCAATTTAATTACCATGCATCTTGAGAATAAATTAAGTCGATAATTTATGCAAAGTTGTAGCATCATCACATCACCCTATAAAATTCTGGAATCCATTTTTAATTTACTGCCCACATAATATAGGTCATGTTCTTATTTATTAACTATTAATTAATATGCATTTATTAAGTAAATTTATATAATAATTAACTACTATATAAATGTATATAAAACGATTAAATTTTAGTAGTCAACAGTTATAAATAGATAACCGTATAAGTTAACAAATCCAACGGTTCACGTTTCTCATAAAATTAAGCTACTTTAGTGAACAACAAGTAATAAAAAGGAATGGGAACTAGGGGTGGCAACGAGTTGTTAAAGAGCGAGTTAGGTCACACTCGTATTCAGTTTGTAGGGGTGTCAAGCTGAGCGAGCGAGTTTGAATTTTAGGTCCCGAGTTAAAACTATTGCTCAAGACCAACTCGTGAGTTGTCCGAGCGAGCCGAGCTAGCTTGTTACTAGCTTGACAGATTTATAAATTTGTATATTTACTAGTTAAAACTTTATAGCTAAATTCATACAAACATAGTCACATAATAAATTCATGCATACTAAATCAAACAAATTCATACAAATTAAACACATATTCCATACAAAATTATCAATCAACTTAAACACAGTCCAAAGTGCAATTATTATAACATTGGCTATAACATCCATAGACCATAATATCTCTAATCTGAAGTGAATGGATCCGATTAAACTATTAAACTATGTATATTAAATAGCTCATTATAATAATTTTCAGGATATGACAAAGACTGGATTTTGGGCCTTTGTCATACCCTGAAAATTATTATTGTCCTACCCTGCAGCCCAAATTAAAATGGCTGGCCCATTGCATATTAAATTTTGTAAATAAGTGATCCGCGTTCTCTGAGATATCTTACCTAACTTCTTATTTGTATGTCATGCTTAGATCCGAAGAACTCTTTTTCATCATTTAACAAAGATAGGTAATACTCTTTTTCATGCATATATTATTACCGAACTTCTTATTTGTATTTCTTTTTCATCATTTAACTAATACCGAACTCTTTTTCATAGGTTGCTTCAATTTGCTCAATTTTATCCCTCTGATTTCAACCAATACGATATATTAACCCTAGATAGTCAATTGGAGAATTACCACTTAGATATGAAAGATGATAGAGATTTTGACCTAAAGAGCTTAAGTGAACTTTCTCAAAAAATGGTGGAAACAAACAAACACAATGTTTATCCCTTGGTTTACAAATTATTGAAATTGGCATTGATATTGCTGGTGGCGACCGCTATTTTTGACAATGAATTTTGTGAAAAATAACTTAAGAAGTACCATGGGAGATCAATGGTTGAATGATTTGTTGGTTACTTACATTGAGAAGGAGTTGTTTATGCGTGTCGATGATGAAAGAATTATGCAAAGATTCCAATCTATGAAGACCCGTAAAGGAACACTCTCTCCATTGACTTAATTATCTAGTATCTAGTTTTTTGTTTTGTTTTTAATATGTAAAAGAATAATATTTGTTGTTTTTGTTATGCAAAAGAATACCATTTTGTTGGTTTTTTGTCATGTTTTAATTAGTAGTTGATTATCTAAATATTATGGAAGTAAATTGTGTTATAATACTATTTTTGTTGTTTTTGTTATCATGCTTTATCTATTATCCGATTATTTAATGGATTTGGATCCGATTATCTATTTAAATCCGATTCAATAATTTCTTGATCAAAATCCTGCGTCCACCCCTGAGTACATGTATATATACAAGAGGACATGTATATATCTAATTAAGAGAATCTCCTTCAAAGATCTGTCTGTTTTACTGAGACTTACAGTTAAAAAGAAGAACCTTTTGGCATTTTCAAAATATACTTTGACAGATCGTGTTGACACACTAGCTAGCAATAGCATGCACCTCTCTCTCTCTCTATCTCTGTGTTCACTTCATGACTAGGTATGGTGCCTTGCTTATCCCTGACTGAGCTCAGCTCCTGCGCTTGCAATCCATCTGTTTGCCTCGAAAAGGAGCTGCATCAGAGAATTGCACGTGTGATGCAGTCCCTATTCATAATTTCATAATTTCATATCATATCGCCCTTTTTTTCTCTGAGTGCTCTAAAATGAATCCACATCTCCTTTTTCTCAGTAAGCCCATACCTTGTGCATGGCATATGGCATTACCACCACAGACCACAGTACACGGACACCCACAGACCCGGCTTTCTCTCTCGCTCTCTCTCTCTCTCTCTCTCCCTCTCCCTCTCTTGAATAAAAAATCAAAACCCTCACCAATCAATGACCTAGACCTAAAGTGCCATTGACTCGTCCACTGGCCATTTTCAAAATTTTCTATATCATCATGGTAGGCAAACAAGACAAAGTTTTCCATTATAAAAATTAAACATCCTTTAAGTTATTTTAATATATGTTTTTGTTTTTTTGTTTTTTTGTTTCGTTTTTCCCTGTGGTCTGTGGAGAGAGACACATAGAGACAACCATTTGTTGCTATTTGTCAAACCGATATTTGTTCAGAGATATCATGATTCTAACAGAATCTCAATATCTCTTGTTAATTTGCTTTGTTAGGTTATATATGTTCATGTTTTATGGTAAAGTAAAATGAGGTAATAATAAGTTGTTTGAGAGAAAGAGAGAGAGAAGACAACTACAGGATTGTACTTGGAAGATCTCATACATATATAGCTAATAGGATGAAAGGAATTATTTCAGAGAGAAAGTACATTGAACTTATCTTTTGTAGAAGTATCTCTCATCTTCCAGTCTGATCATACAGTTATATATATATATATCATCTTCTCGGGATGTGAAACTGCATGCAGTAGTCTAACAGTACGTCTCAAACCAAAAGACATGACAAAATTTAATACAACAGGAAATTAATGTACCACATCCATCCGAAGCAGCATGATCAGTGCATGCGCGCTATGGTTATTTTGTTCAATTAATTAATTGACATCGATCGCCGATTGCAACCGATCGATCGAGATAATTAACCTTTCTCTCAATCTCCCTCGAATTTCCTCTCATCAGAATCGATCTTCTTGGAATTGCATATCATTATACATTCAAATTTCGGTGATCACAAGCGAGAGAGAGAGAGAGAGAGAGACAATTATCTCGTGATAATTTCATCCTATATCAGCACAACCAATCATGCATGCACTAGTAAAAAAGAAGGATCGAAGAAGCAACATAACAAGAGGATAAAAGAAAAGAAAAGAAAAACAGATTAACAAAGGAAAGAAAGCCACTAACTAAAATTCCAAAGTTTAGTCTCAGTAAGGCTGAGGCCGCCCCCCGCCTCCTGTCGCCCAACCGTATGCATCGGCTGGCAATTGCACATTATTTAACAGATTTGGTGTCAACCCATGAAAACCACCCGTGTTTGGGTCGGCCAACAGCTGCGATTGTGTCTGACTTGGTGGCGACTGAGCGTGAGCTTGACTCATCATTCCAGGTGACCCCATCGGCTGTTGCATCTGAATTTGTTCTTCATCTTCAAGGGGTAGCCTCTCATATGCAGCATTTCCAAACGACGCTGCCATGATGATAACCGGGCCGGAAGCGACCAAAGCACCAACCACACTGCCTCCAATGATTTGACCCTGACCCCCAGCTAAGTAAACCGTAAGTCCCGTGGCAGCTGGTGGGGCCGGTGGGGGCAGGAATGAACCTGAAAGTGAGAGAATTTCAAACCGTCCGTGAAGGTTCACTACAGCACTTGGCGTGGCGGGTTGCCTTATCGTGACATTTGTGACTGCACCGCTGCCGCTCAGAACACAGACTCCACGCTGCCGGCGGCGTGCGAAGGTAGCCACGCTATCAACTATGTCACATCCTCCAGCGATCTCCATTACATGGGAGCGCAAAGCATTAGCGCTGTCCCTGGTAATTATAATTGGTGGCTTTGGTTTGTTTTTTGACCCGGCAGGTCGACCACGGGGTCGGCGCATGATTTCCCCGGCTCCTTCAGCCTGGGAGAGAGCCATGAGATCCTTGCCATCAGGACCGCTTCCGCTGCCGCTGGAATTATTGCCGGCTTCATTAGAAGTGTTGTTGAGGTTGTTGTTGTCTTCGAATTCTCGTTTGAGGCCACGACCGATCGCGAGGCCGTGTTGGTCGTCAAGCTTGAGTTGCTGCGGCTGCAGATGCTGGAACTGCTGCTGGTAGTGTAAGTGAGGAAAATCTCTGGTGGTATGGAAAGGTGGAGGCAGATGGTGTCCATGCGCAGATGCTGTTATTGGATCCATTTCGAAGCTTAATTTACGCCTTTATTATTAGTGGAAGAAGAGCAGGAGGCGGCAGATCTAATTTTTTTTGTTCTGGCTTCTTATTTTATGATGGAAACCCGGAATCTTTCTTTTTAGATATATAAACTAAAGTATACTAAACGAGGAATGGAACAGTACTGGAAGGGGAGAGGAGCTAGCAAGTCTAATATCTTATGACAAATTAAAGGAAGCTCAGAAAAAGAGGCTTGAGAGCAGGAGGGATCTGGCTATAAGCAAGCATGGTTGGTTTCTTAGATTGTTGCCATTTTGGGGCACGAGGGGTCAGGAGAGGAAGAGAGAAGAGAGAAGAGGAGGCCTGGTGGGGTTTAGGAAAGGGTTAGGGTTGGGTTGGGTTGGGGGAGGTCAAAGGGGGCAATGGATGAATGAATCAATGAAATAAAATGAAATAAAATGAAATGAAATGAATGATGGGTGTGTTGGTGTAGATGGGTTTGGTTTTGGTGTTAAGACAACCAGCAAAATGAGTGTTGTGTGGGCCCACCACCGAACTCTAATTCCGATCTTCTGTGGCCTGTTACCAGAAATATATATATGGTTCAAATACAAATTACTACTTTGTGTAAATTTCGTTATAGGTCATTAAACTTTGTTATTTGTCACGAATTAGTCACTTAAGTTTGATTTGTTTATTTTTAGCCATTCAACTTTGTTATTTATTTCAATCAAGTTTTTCTATACTTTTCTATTCAAAATGCTAACGGAATTTAAGATGGAAAACAAAATAGAAACATTCAAGGAAATATAGCTAGACTATATAGATAGAGATGGATATATTGCTTGACTGGGCATTCAAGGAAATGGACAGTTAAAGAATTCAATGCATAAAACAAGTTGGCATGATAATGAAGGAGGCTGAACCATGCATGATTAATATTATTGTGCTTGAATCACTAATATAAGCTCAACAACTCCATTAATGCTGCAATAGTGCTAGGGCTTGATGACTGTGCAAGGTTTAACTGAGAATATTGGTAATATTGGTTGTATTGAATAGTTAATGGTTTTTGTAATGGATTGTCCCTACATGATTAATTAGTCAATCATTTTGAAATGAACATTTTGCATTATGATTTATGAAGATGTGTAAAGGAGTAAAGGACATGCTACTTCAAAGGCCTACGCTCTGTCAGATTCAAGAATACGGAGAATCATAAAATATATATATATATATATAATTCAAGCTCAGTCTTTTGCTCAAATTTAAAATGGCAAAATGATCGAGTGAATTTTAATTATTTCTGTTTGATGGATGTATTAATTAAGAGGATTGACCAAATTAGAAGAAAGTTTCTTTCGGCTGAGATTCTCATAGAAATCAGCACTTATTTAATAGGGGAATTGTGTGTTTGCACGAAGAATGTAGGGATGAGATGTTATTAATTTAGATCAAATAAGATTGAAGGATTATCATCATATATGAAAGGTGTTCATTCAAATGAAATATAAATAAAAGTTCACCGGCAAACTCTCTCCTAATTTCTGGATTGGTATAATTATATATATACATCACATTTAACAATTTCACTCTGTTATCTGAAACTTAAAAATCAGAGGTATTTAATTTAATTGAAAGGCATGCATGTGAATCCCTCCTATTTTTACTTTTGCCAAACCAATTGTATTTCTCTCTTTTTATGTTTTACAACCATAAAATCATAGTGTGGTCTGTGATGGGAGTTCAAATAATCTTAAAAATATATAGTATTATATTTTTACTGTCTTTTTTGTATGTTAAACGTCCAAAACTTTATGAAAATGTACGTATAATTTGTCTTCATAGTACAATTTCTAAAATATTACTTAAAGTTGTTGTTAGTAAAAAATTATTAATATACAGGGTGGACTATAATTCATCGCTATATATTTTTTTTTCATAAAAATCTCTCACTGTTACTCCATTATTTTAAATTATTAGATCGAAGTTAGAATTATGATGTAATTAAATTCCAAGATACTAATTTTGTTCTCTATATGCATCCTCGGTACAAATAATTAACTTTGAAAAATGTAAAAATAATGCCTTTATGTTCGTCCCAGTATTCTAATTAAATAGCGCGCTATGGCGACGCAATAGTGGCGCTATAGCGTTTTCGGACCTTGAAAGCTACGCTATGGGATAAAAGTGTGCTATTCCAGCTAAGACCACTATAACAGTAATAGCGGTCCGCTATCTACTCTACGCGCTATATCGCATGCTATGCCACATAGCCTTTTATATAAAGGCTCAAACTAAAAATTAAATTTAAAGATTAATTTTACTTTTTAATAGAAAATAAAGATAGTTTATTCCATGATGTCTATGTTTTTTTAATAGAAAAAAAAATATAATTTATACCATTATGCTTATGTTATTTTGAATGGAAAAAAAGATAGACAGTTTATCATATTATTAGAGATATTATGAATAATAATTTGGACTTTGTACTAGTTCAATATGAATAATCTAATTCTTTAATTAATTTTGTGTTACTTATTGATCTATGAGACTTTATATAATATTGATAATTAGTAGAAATATAAAATATAATTTGTTAAACAAAAAAGGCTATGTATGATAGCTTTTGCTATATCTACGCTATTCGCAATAGTTTTTTTTTTTGGAACGACTAACAGTACCCCCATTCCGTCCCCTATCTGTCCCCTGCACTAAAAGACAAAAAAGTACAACAGAGGGACCACTAACTGACGCGCACGTGGTAACTACAGCCAATGAACAGGGTTAACGCGATTTTATTCAAGTCAAAACGTATAGTATTCATACCTACAGATTTATAGTATTCATATTTATTATTTATAATATTCGTCATATGTAAACACAAACTGGAGGGGACCATTAATCTTGGGGACCAATAATGACCAGAGGGACCACTGACGACGTCTGACAACTTGGATTGGGGACCGCAACTATTTGAAAGCGACATTTGTCAAAATTGGAGACAACTACAGCGAATCTATACAATGAAGTATTAATATCTAACTAATGAAGTATTCATATATAAATAATGAAGTATTCATATCTAACTAATACTTACCTCTTCCAAGACACCTCTTCAATTCACTTAAAAAGTCTTTTTTATAGTAAGTATTCACACCTGACACTAACACTATTCATACTTGAAGGTATGAAGTATTTATATATAACAAATGAAGTATTCGTATCTAATTAATGTATATATGAAGTATTCATATGTTGACAACATTAAGTATTTATATCTAACTAATTAAGTATTTATATATTGCACTCTGACAATCTTCGCTGGGCTAGCATGGACCCCCTTTGACAGTGCACCACGCTCTCCCCGTCGGATCTCATCGGAGACGAAGTAAGATTATGTCGGATCGCACCGGATCTCTTCGCCGGATCTCGACGGTGCACCACTCTCTCCTCGCCGGATCTCGACGGTGCACCACGCTGAGAAAGAAAAGAGACGGAGGCTGTGAAGGGCATGAAGAGGCGGATGAGAGACTTCAGTTTCTAATTTGGTAACTTTCACTGTTAATTTGTTACGACTAATTATTGGAGTTCGGCGGGGACAGTTAGGGGACAGATTTGCGGGGATAATATAATTACTCTTTTTTTTTAACCTTTCCGCTGTGACGTGATAATTGCTATTTAAAACCTTGGTTCGTCCAGACTGCTGCATACAACATATATCAAAGGGCTAGCTAGTATGTGAATAGTAATTAAACTACATTAATTAATACATATTACAACAAGTGTTCCTTCAATATCAAGCAATATGATTCTCGTTTTATCATTCTTTTTGTTGTGAAAAGTAGAGGTACCTGGACAAATAATATTTTGGTGTGATTGTTTCCAATTATATTCAAACAAGTATCAAGGTATAAGAATCAGCTTTAATTTAGTAACAAATGACCATGTTCTTATTGATACGTGGAAACTCCCCTGTTCAAAATTTGCAATTCTTGTATTATTTAGGACTTAACATAATATTGTGAATTTTTTTGTGGTTGTATCATTTAGAATTTTTCAAAATTTGCGATTTCTTGTATTATTGAGAATTTTGTGGTTATCTTAACATTATTTTTTACTTCAAAATTGAAAATTGGAGTCCCAATCTTTCTGAGAAAACAAGTTTTTGTGGACATTATCATATGCAAACGCCTCTATGGTTTTTGCAAATTGATATTTTCATATGTTAATGCGGTGATCATATTTGGGATATATATATATATTTTATCCACGAAATTATGTAGTGCTCGTGTACACCTGTCGTATATAAATATATGGGACCCACGCCCATGATTTCCTGTTTTACCCTTGCACGAGATTAGTCCAGTGTGATCCTGGAATATATATATAGTGTCCATCTGTTTAGATACACCTGTGGTTTATAGGCACCCGTACGTACCGCTAGACGCTAGTAAATTTACACCCCCATGCTTCATGGATCGGTATCCTCATAGGTAGAGAAAGAAATTAGTCACGATGTGATTAGTCACGTCACGTTACGTGTATTGATTATGTGATGCGATTTGCGTGTTGCATAGCGTGACTGCATTTGAACGAAAATTACATTTTATGTTACGGTATGAAACATAGAATATTCAACTTTTTTGGTATGTATAGAATATTCATGTTTCTCTTTTAGTATAGACTCAGTGGTACTGGTACTCATGTAGTATTGGTTTTTATTTTCTCTAATTTAGTCTATTCAATATTTGTAATTTGAATTTTTAAAGTTATGTCAGATGTTAAGATCTTTCCTAAAAAAAAAATTGCAACATTATTACTTATTTTAAATTTTTTAGAATTTTGCATATTCTTTATATTTTTCTGTATTTTCAACAATTTAAATTAAAATATAAAAAAAAATTTGACGTGACTAATTTATATCACGTCACGTATGATCATGACGTGACTACACGTGACGTGATCGTTCACCACCATTTTGATCACGTCACATGAAAAAAAAAAACTGATCTCGCCATGTGAGCAAATCACGACGTTTTTGTCACATCACGTCACCGTGTATTGTGTATTTCCTTCTCTACTCTCAGGTACCTGACTCAAGCAAATTAAAACTGACGGGTCAGATTAATCCTAACTGGATCAAACTCAATCTAGTTCCTGTGGAGACTGTAGGGGTCCGTTTTGAGATTCGTGCTAAAAGAATCGTCGGATTATAATTGTATTCAGTCAGGTATCCTGAGGGATGTGAATTCATGCTTCATACCTACCGTCTCTCTATTCTCTAACCATTGTTTTTTCTTCACGCAATTAAATGTAGGTTCTATACACAATTGGAGCCACCGCCTTTGTTCTTCTTAGCCTCACTCTATACAATTTTTTTTTATTTTATGATTCCTTCTGTACAATTTTGTGCTCTCTCCAGCTCTACACATGACAGTACGTGTCTACGTACAGCCATGCTCGTAGTCATAATTTTTAAAAGAAATAGTCAATCAGCAGATTGTGAATTTAGTCTGTAAACTGTTCAAGAGTAAATAACAGTGATTACAAATAGACCTATACTCAATTTTCAAAATTCAAAAATAGACAATTATCTATTCCTATCACTAGTGAAAAAACTAGAATCAGGATCGGCTATATGAAACAACTGATCCTAATAACTATCTAGATCGGTTTTCTTAAAAAAACCGATCCTAAAAACTATTCAGATCAGTTTTTATAAACAACCGATCCTAATAAATGAACTATTAGAACCGATCCAGATACTATCAGGATCGATTTTTACAAACAACAGATCCTAATAGTTCATTAATTAGGATTGGTTGTTTGTAAAAACCGAACCTAATACTATCAAGATCGGTTGTTTCGAAATAATTGATCCTGATAGTGATACTATCAGGATCGGTTATTTTGAAACAACCGATCCTGATAACTCTCTAGGGTTCTTATTTTCATTCCGCGCCTCTCATTTTCAACTTTGTGAAAATCAAACCCGCCTCTCAACTCCTCTGTCTCTCTCTCTGTCTCAGTCTCTCTCTCTTCTAGGGTTCTTATTTTTATTTCGCACCTCTCATTTTCAACTTAGCAAAAATCAAACCCGCCTTTCAACTCCTCCGTCTCTCTCTCTGTCTCCGGCGCCTCTCAACTTAGCGATCTCTGTCTCGATCATGTCAAAAAAAGGCGAAGAAGACGAAAACTGACAAGGATGTGCCATCCATCTCTTCCAAGTTCATGGAATCAGATGAAGGATGATGCCCCGGCTTATGCCCTTAAATTATACTTAAGGTACATACTGTTTATTTTCTCAAATCTCTTATGTACATTTGAGCATCTTTTGTATTTTTAATTTACACTAAATTGCAGTATTACAGTTCATGGTTTCAATTTTTTTTATTTTTTTTTCATTTGAGCAAGGCCTTTTGAGATTATTCCATCGGCGGTGAAGAGGTACACTTTTTGGTATGCTAGCTAGATTTTCCTTGTCTTTCAATTTAAATAATACATGTATCGAAGATGCACAGGCAAGCAATTAATGATATAAATATTTGTTCATATTTTGAAGTTTGCACTGGTGGAGACGATGAAAGAGGGAGTGCCATACATGTGGTTGAATTTTATTTTATTTTGCTATTGCACCAAATTTCTTCAACTATTGTACTTCTTTTTGTGTTTCATGAATTTTATTTTGTGTTCTTAATTGGTTTTGAGCTCCAATAAATCGATGGTAAATAAAAAATATATATATTTTATGCTCGCCAACAAATATATATATGGAAGCTGGTCAAATAAAAAAAATATTTTTTTTAGATCCAATATAACATCAGGATTGGTTGTTTGAAACAACTTATCCTGATAGTAACTATCAGCATCGGTTGTTTGAAACAACCGATTCTAATAGTAACTATTAAGATCGGTTATTTATCACTATCACCTTCATTAGAATCGGTTGTATTCTGATACTAATATGCGTATATAACCGATCCTGATTCCATATTTTCCACTAGTTGAACGTGGCTCCGTAAATTATTTTATATCAACAATTAATTAGAATACTAACTAATTTGAGCTAATTTTGAGTAATATATCATATATGTTACATTTGTCATGAACATCGGGTTATATATATATGCGACATTTGGTGGATATCTTCAACGCTATTACATGCATGATGTTAAAAATTTAGCGTTTACTGGAATAAAGCTTTCTTAATTTCCAGAAAATATATTACTCACTGCCAGAATCTGAATTTATATAAACACATTAGTGCAGATATAGTCTTATCTTATAAGAGTATAAGACAAATATATGCATTAATTACCTTATATGCCAGGTTGTGATTAATTAATTGAGTTCCGAATCGATAATAAATATATAACAGCAGTCAATATATATATATAGTCATTTCATTTTTTTTTAATAAAAGAAAGATCATGCAATTAAGCCATCAAACATTAATTAATATTTGTAAAATTAATTAAGGTATCTCATATAAATTTCAAACATGCATATATATATATGTGATCTTCACATTAATTATATTAACTATATTAATTAAGCTAACGATTGATTCTCAATATTAATAAGTCCATTAATTACTGCATGGTAGTATTAAATATATATAAAATAAAGGAAGCATTTATCATTCGATCCGTTAATTATATATATATAGATAGAGAGTAGAGTGAATACATGAGTACTGTCCCACAGTTGAGAGGAAATGCCGGACAAATATATATATATATATATATATATATGCGCGAAAGCAGCTAGCACAAATTAATATTGATCTCCAATTAATTTGAAATAAAATAAATTAATATGCGACTTACTGGCTAGCTCGATCATTTGAAATAAAATAAAATAAAATGTCACGTAACATATACATGCAAAAATTATAAATTTTAATGAATAAAGTTATAAAATTTTAATTTATAGGGATGAAATTAGTTAATTAACAGTCTTAATTAATTATTTTAAAATTCAGTTGATAAAGTTCGCACAGATAGTAACTATACATTTATTAATTCCTAGTGAGTTTCGAAGAATTTTAATATGGAGATATGAAGATTAAAGAATGGAAGGAAGGTTTTTTTTTTTTTTTTTTTAAATTTGCTTTCTTTTGTTAAATAGCAACGAAGCTAAGGGATTTAATTAATTTGTACCTATGGCATTATAATTAGTAGATGTCACCAGTTCACGTCCCATCATGTTTTTATATTTATTTTATCTAGTCTAATTAATCTTTTCGCACAACTATATTCTATATATATAGATTCCATGGATCTGTTTAACAAGCCCCACGTGCGTGTGATATAGGAAAAATGTATATATATATATATATATATATATATATATATATATGTTTTCATTATCTTTTGCTATAGCCAATGGGCTAAATTTAGCCGACAAGAATAAAAAAATAAAATAAAAAGAAAGAGCTAGCAATATCGATCGTATATATATCGATCATCTAAAATTTCAGTACCTAAAAAGGCTTTTACTTTAATTTGATTGTTTAAAAGTTCATGTGTGAATCAAAATTTTAGAATCTAATTGTGATATAACTACACAAGTGGCATGCATGGGGTGGCGGCATTAATTAACGGTCTCTTGTTATTATAAAATAAAGTGTCGTGTGATTGCTAGCTATTTCTGTTATTTACTTATTTAATTTTAACATAAAAATACCTAGCTAGCTAGGTTCATACATGGAGTCTAAAATTGATGTTGTACAAATTAATTCTTCATGAGTCCAACTTGCCATATATATATAACTAACTAATTAAACTGTTAAGTATATCGACTCGGGATCAACGTGCTGCTACTATATATATATATATATATAATTAGCTGCAAAAATTATTAGTGTCTAGAAAGATGGAAATTAAAACGCTTTGTGGCATTTGAGAACTTTGCTTTAAGGACAAGTATTAGCTCGCGTGGCACACAACTCGGTGTATAGTAATGTGTATTATATATATAGCATGATTTTTGATTTTTTAGATGATTCAGTTCATATATATATATATATAGATTAATTAATATGTTGACCAAAGCTCAGTCAAATAATTAATGTTCGTTTCGATATATAGGGTCTTCAATTTTGCCCTTTTATTTATTTCCAAACCAAATCATCTTTTTTGTAATTACAGTGATAAGTATAAAATTAGAAACTTGATAATTAAGGTTTAAAATTCATAATTCAGAAAATACGGATATATCGAGAATAATTCATTTTCTTACACAGCATCAAATATATTGAAATTTTAAGAAGAAAAAAGACAAATTCTAGAACTATTTCAAAAATATCTATGAATAATTTGCAGAAGGCAATAATTTATATATTTTTTTATTAAAGAGTTTGGTACACCTAGCATATTTTAGATGTTATTTTTGAGAATTGAACCTATATTATCTTTTCGTGAAAAGATGGAAGCTCGTACATACCAGTATGCTAAGTCTGCAGTTCAAAATTGGCATTAATTTAAAATACTGATTAAATTTGTCTATCATTTGAAAAGGTATTGAAAACAAGTAATTCACAAATGTTTTTTTTTTACTATCATTACTGAGTTCGGCTAGTATGACATCAGTGTCATTTCAGCCTATATAAAACCAAATCCAAAATCTATAAGTAAGAATGAATCCAAACCATTTAAACCGATTTACTTCATTAGTTGTGTGTTTACATGCAAAATTTATAATTTTTCGAACTTATTTAGTATAAAATCAAACAGTCAAATATGGGAGTTATTCAATTAAATTTAATGCATTCATATTTTACCATTTTTGACGGCTTAACATGGTACTAAAATTACTTGAAAAAAAATATAAATTTTGCATGTAAACAAATCACTCATACAATAAATCGGTTTGAATAGTTTGAATTTTTATTGAAATTTGTATCATATAACACCGATATTATACTAATGAGAGGTACTCATCATTATTTTGTTGGTAGTACGTAGCATATCTTATATATGTAGTAACGAAAGAGGAAAAAAAAAAAAAAATTTAGAGTTGATGAAAAAGATACCCGGCCAATTTTATGAACGTGCTAATTAATATATTAAGCAGTGGTGTACATATATATGATGAGGGGATGATCGAACAAATAGCTAGCTAGCTAGGTTACTCATTAATTAATCCGTCACTATAGCGCGTATTGATCGAGTCATAGAAATAGGGCTTAATTCTCACCCTCTCTATGCAGCACAATTTTTTAAACGATCGAGAGGATGGTTGAGAATATATTAGAACATCTATATTCCTAAAACTATTAGAGTTTCTAATTCAGTTTCATGGATGTGGGAGAATTTCTTATTTAGAAACTATGCAGGAAAGTTTCTTATTAAGAAACTGTTTATAAATTCTATGTTGGCCAAATGATTGGCTCAAATTGTTTCTCTTTTTTAATTTGTTGCTGACGTGACTTAATAGAAACTCTAAAATGAGTTTCAGAAATGTAAGAGTTATAAACTTTAAAAATCATAATTTCTAAAAAGTAATTAACAGTTATTTAGAAATCATTTTGAGTCTTCGGAACGTAGATGCTCTTATGCTGTGTGCGCCTAGCTCTCTCGCTCTTCCTCTTCGTTGAAACCTTGATTAACAGTGCCTAAACCGGATTTGATGACCATTAAATTAATTAGCTGTCTCGGTCTCCACAATAAAAAGGCCCTGCCCCCGCCTGCGTGCAAACGGTCAACGAAAGGATCGCGACCCACGACCGGAGATAAGACTTAAGAGGGCCAGCGTGCACACCACATTTGTCGTTCTCTAGTGGCCATTTTCGTAAATAACTGTAAACTATGAGGCCAATCAGAAACGGTGGTCCCCTGCGCGGGGTGCATGTGGGTCTCAGTCAGGCGTTGGTAGACTCGAATCTCGGAGCGAGGGGTTAGAGCGGGCCCACAAGAGGTAGACTGGACACGTGTCAGTAGACAAGAGGTGGGTTGGGATCGGGAACTCGTAGTCTGGCGCCATAACAGACGTGACGTCTCTATCACTGCCGTCCGACAGCTCAGAGCCCACCACACCCTCTTCGCCTTGGGCTTTGGACCCCGCAACAACCACTCCTCTCCTTGATTCTCTGTTATTTCCCGCTCTCTGCTCACCTGTGCAGCTGTAATTCATCTATCTATCTATCTATCTATCTATAGTTTTTAATTGAGTTCCAACGACATCGTGGTACACCTGGTACTGTATAGAAGATCTGCCTGCCCGTCTTTCCCTCAATTTATCTAACTCTTAATATTAATAGTTTATACCCGGTTCATGAACACCAAGGCATGAAAGGGAATGGAAATCAATTTAATCGTTGACAATTCCCCAATGGTGTATTCATAGACTCGGTCTGCAGACTACTACACCACCTGCCAATTTCCACGGGAACATTGATAGGACGCTCCTTGATCTAGTATTCTAGTAGTGCTAGCTGCCACCTACTGATAGCTTTGGAATTATCTCCTCCAGTTACAATCAAACTGGCGTCCTCTGGCTCTGCTTAACATTCTCCAACGTTCTAATTAAAATATTAAATAGAGACTGGTCAGATTTGCTGCTTCAACTGGAGGGGATTTACCTTATTGAGTGCAACTGCGTCAGGCTAATATCTTCAATCGAGGCACTCGTGCTGATCCCTCGTGGGAAGAAAAAGCTTCTCCTCTGTGGATTAAACCAATGTATATTAACTGTAGCGGGTCAAATTTGATCGAGTCCATGAGTTGGTACATGCTCAGTAGCATAAGCAAAGACGGTAAATAGTGTGACGAATTTAAGACGTGAGATTTAAACCTTTTGACAGTGATACGGAGATTTCACCTCAGATTGATTTCTACTCAGGCAAGTACAACCTAGGACAGGCAGGGATCAGAAACCTTTTTAGGTCACACCTGCCTACATTGCCCCTGGAAGTGAGACATAAATAACGGTAATCATTGGAGTTTGAATTTAAAGATGAGGGGTTATTTGGTAATTACAGTACACTAGTACTGAGCTGAAGATATCTATATGAGCTATCCATTCCAGAGGTGTGGTGATTGGTACTTGAGGCTTGAGGGGCTCAAGGGCTGAGCTTAGAAAAAGGTTACACAGAGGTGTGGTGATTGTGACAGGATAGGGTAGGGTCCATCCACAGAAAAGAAAAGTACACATTTCCTGACATTTTGTGCCCAGCTACTGTGTTGACCAATTTTCATGCAAGGACAAAAGGATTGCATCAGCAAAGATGCAACGATCTCCAATGCTAGTGACATGGGCCCAAATCTCTACCTGGGCCAATGTTTTTGGACTCGGAGAGGTGCACCTCCTTTTAGCTTTTAGGGAAAGTAAGTCAACAAAATATCACATAACATCTATTTCAAAGTTAGGAGCCTAGCTTCAATTTATTACCCTAAATAATCTCAAAAGAGAAATACATCATCCATAGGCCATAGCAGGAATTGACAAATGACCAAATGCATATAAACTCACCTAAAACCTATGCCACCATGCCAAAGTATCAAAATTTTATACTACAAAGAACCCATGCTAAGTTGTCATAAAAATTAAATCTACCCAAGGCCCGGTGCAGTTTTGTCCTTTCGACCGATTGTAGTAGAGAGAAGAGTGGGCCTTGTTATGCTGTCAATAAGCCCATATTCAATTGCCTGTTGAGGATTGAAGATCTTGCTATCATTGAGGTCATCAAATATCTGCACCGACAGATACAAGTTAAAACACACTCATTTGCTTGTTACTGTCGTGCAAAACATAGAACCCTTGTGTAATATCGGGTAACAACACTATGATGCATACATGTCAAAAAAAGAAAAGGAGTACAACATGTGAAAATCAGTTCATAACTTTTGTAAGTTCAACATAGTAAAATGAGAACAAAAAAAAAAAGAAAGGCAACACCTTAATGTTGAACAATTTCTACTTATTAAGTCGGATAAAGGGCACAAAACTCACCTTCTCCACAGGTTGACCTGTATGCTTTGCCAACTTATTATAGAGGTGATCTCTAACTTTAATAAGTTCTTTTGTTTCATTGAGCACAACATCAGCCTGTAATTCAGAATCAACTTGTCCTTAGGGTTTTATATAAAAAAGAAAAACAGAATCTGTTAAAATAGGAAAACATAAGATGGTTGCACAGTATAGTATATAAAAACACTTGTTTCATTGAAATAGGTGGGGGCATATCCCCCTTTTTTATCCAAAAAAAAAATATATAGAAACAAAATTATTTGATAACTGCTGCAGACTAATCAAGAGTAAATAATTGAACTCTTGCACTTTTGACATTAGAGCTAGGATGTACAACCTTAGCAGCCTCTGCTAAGTTCTTAAAAAAAGACTTTAGAGCTAGGATAATATGATGCCGGCAATTTGTCAGTATTGAAATGAGATTTAACTGGTAAAAAGAATATCAAGGGTAATATTGGTATAATAGCTGGGTGCTGTATAGTAAGATTATTTGGCTTAAAGCACAAACCTTCCCACTTGCTTCTCCAACTGGTGAACGCAGAATAACCTTAGAATGAGGTAAACAAGTACGCTTTCCCTTGAAAAAATATATATAAAAATCAATATGATATACAAATATGACGAAAGTAAAGATTTAAGAACATAGACTAAGAAAATAGCAAAGGTTGAATTTTCAATAATTACTACCTTCTTTCCAGCAGCCAGAATAAAAGCTGATATGTCATATGCAGATCCTATGCACCGGGTAGACACCGAGTTCCTCAAATTTTGCATTGTGTCATATATAGCCAAGCTTGGAGAAATCTGGCACATTAGTGGATCATCTAAACTAAACCATGTCGTCCGATCAAAATGGGGACAATTTCAATGTTGTTACCTTGGCCAGGTATTTAAAGTACTATTAATTTACCAAGCAGTTATGCTATTTGTCATGTTCCAATGTAGAAAGTAGTACAACCAAAAGCTTAACTATACCATATATCAAACTAATAGGCCCCAAGCATAGCAAATTTAACATTAGCATGAATATATTCCCCCATCCACACACACACACAGAGGGGGAAAAGGGTACTAAGAGAAAAGCTAGTTTCTCCATCTGTTTATATAAATACAAAAATAAAGAAAATTTACATCTCCGCCTCGACAATTGATGAAGAAAGAGAAATCTTTTGAGGACTTGAGTCCATCGAGATACAACAAGGTTGCCACAAGCTCGTTGCTAGTTTCTTCGTTCAATTCATCCGAAATAAATATAATTCGCTCCTTATGCTGTGAAAATATAAACATACAAATTAAATACTAGTATGTCAATTTGGGTTTACCAAGAGTGAGGTACTGATTCTGTGTTAGCAGCCATCTGGTACTGATACCTTCAGAAGAGAGCATACAATGATCACTTGCTAATGTCAACCCAAGGTTTTAGGTAATAATTCAACTAGAATAAAACTCAACCAGAGACAATGACTAGATGTAAAAAGTACTAGAAAATATAAAAAAAATAAAAAATAAAGAAAATTGATATTGAGTTCCTTACTAGAGCATCCCACAGGCCCATAAACCCAGAAATGCCTTCAGCCTTATTCCGGTAGAATACTCTTGGCCCGCCAGAATACATCGTAGTTGCTAAAGCTTGAGTGGCTGTCCCTTTTGACCTAAATATATTATTTGTAGAAAGAATAACGCTTTTGTCAGCTACTGATTTTGGAAAGCAAACACTAGTAAGATGTTGTTAGGGAATAAGCATATTGAGAGCAAGATTAAGAAGTATAGGATGAATAAGCTTATTTTACTTGCTTTCTGGCTATAATTGGAACTAACTGATATCCCAAACAAGTCATATTCAGAATAAAGATGATTTAAAATAAGATTGAGGATTAATTACTCTGTCTGTTCCCATACCTAATTTATTGTTTAGCAATGAGACTAACCAATTATTCACCATAAAATTAGCTAGAAAAAATCGCATTTAAGTTCATCAGAGCAAGATATACCTCCACGAGAGCTTTTTTTGAACCTCCTTATAGAAGGAAGTGTTAACATTTCTTTCTCCAGTGCGAAAACAACCTGCCCAAGTTTCAAACGAGAAAAAAAAAAAAAAAAGACATTTATAGCAGAACTTTTCGCCAAAACAAGCCCTCTGATTACATGGATGGATAGATGAGGTAACAACCTGGCCAATCCGTATGCCTTGACCTGAAAATATAAGAAAAAAAACCAAAGTTAACACCGAAAGTTCCAGAAATTGGCAAAAACAAATGAAAAATAAAGAGAGAAATAAGTTGAGTACCGGCAAGTAGTTGTAGTGCGAGCATATAAGCACGACGAATTTGGAAGGGTCAAAGAGAGCGCCATTAGCAGAGCGTGAAGCGTGAAGCCGGGTGGGGTTTAGAGATCGAGAGAGAAACCAGGATAAAGCGCAAAGCAGCAGGATCTCATACAGGGCCAGACCGGGCCGCGTTAAATAAAATGGGCCTCAAGAAAAGTGCGTGGGTCCTTGAAATTTCATGGAATCGAAGAACAATTCCGATTGTTTAGTTAATTCGAAAATAGATGAAGTCTTCAAGTAAATTCGTGTATTGGTTGTGGGTATACAACTATACATTCATTGCAAGTAAATACGTGTAATATTGAAAAATACATTCCTAGATGGGCCTCAACCTCAAGAGAGAGAAAAAAAATATGCAGTTTTGTTTTAATTTTCCTTCCAAGAATTGTGTGATCCGTGTGGTTGAGGTATCAAGCCTAGCAGCTGTGGTTGGTTACTAAATCGAGTGAAAAATGTCAGTGATGTTACAACCTAATGGAAACAAAAGTGCTGATCAAATAATAACAAAAATGAACACGATTTAAGACAATATGTTCCAAATATTTCGAAGACATGTCGGGCTTCTCATTGAAACTCTACCCCCATCCGAAATACCACAAAAGTAATCACAAAACAAGTTTAGTACAAAAATATATGGGCTTGTACAACAAGGTCAGGTCATAATCGTCCTAGCAATCTTCAGAGTACATTCAAAATGCTCAACCACCTTTTGATATCTTGTGCGCATGTCAAGGCCCTGCCAAATAAAAGAAGAGTGCAAAATAAGACCAAATAAAATTTTTTGATGCTTCACATCAGAACCTGAGATAATGATTGTGCACTCAACTATTTCAAATTGCTATATTGTCAACAGACTAACCACTATGGAAGCTACGGCTTGGATACAAATCTAAGGGATCCTGCTCAGAAGATTTAAGCTGATAGAGACTATTACCCAAAATTTATAAATACCTTATTTGTATTTTCTTCCGGCAAAGTAGATGGTGATTGGAGCCAGAGCATAAAGCTAGAGATACCACCACTACTACCAGCTGTGCTTTTCTCTGATGCCCTTTTAGTATCTTCAGGCAAAGGTGCTGCATCAAATTTCTGCTTTGTAGAATCAAACCAGTTCATTTCATCAAATGACCTATCTTGGCCCAAAACCTGAAAAAGAAAACATAAGATGTCCTTTATTTAGCATTTTAGTTGTATTTGTACAGATTTTTTTTTTTTTTTTTTTTTTTTAATTTTGACTTAGCAGCAAAAAGGTAATAAAAGTATTTTACATTAGATTTACCTTTAGAAGAAATGCTACTCCCATGGTAAAACCATCATAGTTAAACTCCGAGCTACTTTCATAATCTCTTAGTAATTTCTCCTTGTGAACTCTAGACTCGACCATATTGGCAATTACATCTGTGATTACCTTGAAAAAATCCTTACATTCGCATAGACTGTGATTCTGCAGTTTCTGGGAAGAAACAAGAAGAGCAGTCAGAGTCGAAAACTTCAGTACAGAAAAATAAATAAATGGATAAAATTACGTGGTGAGCACCAATTAAGGTGCCCTTCAAACAAGCCTTGTCTTATAAGCAAAAGTTAAGCGAAGAAAATTTTCAAAAGAAGAGAAATTGTAGACTATATCGTTTGGCTAAAGACAGTAAATACAGAGAAAGTACCTGAGAAAAAAAAGATATAAAAAAAGAGAGAGGTTGAATGATATCATCTTGCTGATGCTTCGTTAGTGTTTCATCTACTATGCTTCCCAAGACGATAGTATCATTACTAAAACCAAGCATCTTACAAGACTCCGAGAAACTCATAACAGAAGAATATCTTGCTTGAGACCTATATTCCATAACATTTCAGATATATGAAGTAACCAAATTTAAAATGTTTTCTTTTTCAACGTTGAAATTAGCCTTCTTAGCACCAAATGCCAGTTATTTTAACTGATTCCAATTAATTTTGTGCAAATTATTCTTACTGGATTTAAGGGCTTTGTTTTAATTTTGTCTTTTCCAAAATTTCATAAAGAAGCAAATTATTCTAGGAGAAATTAGCGCGACTCAATTTCTCAAAAGGAAAACTGAAAAAAAAAAATCATGTGGATAGTTTCGCTATCTGAAAATTACGTATCCACTTCAGTAGCTCCTGTTAAGCATGAACAAGGTCAACCCTCGGTCTTTTATTTATTTCTTTTTTTTTTGTAAAAAGAAGTCAAACTTAGGTCTTATTTGCACAAAATTTATGAACCAAACAATACCATATTCAAAAACCCAGATTAGCAAGGATTGGCATGTACCATGAATTATTTCTGAAATAATGAGCACAACCAGCAGCAGTTATTCTAAGGAGACCCAAAACATTTCCTAGTCTAGTAACAATAGATTGCACTTGCTCAAGGTGGGACAGTTCGTGATCTCCAATAGAGAGCTTGCGCAAGGCATATCTAAGATCCCCTTGTTGCAAAGAGATACGCAAGGTAGAAAATCCAATGTTGTTCTACAAAGACAATAAAAAGAGAATTAGTCAAATTCTATTAGTATGCGATCACTGAACAGTTCCATGCCATTAGCAAATGAATATATCCTGTCTGGGCAAACCTTATGATAAAAAAAGAAAAAAAAGAAGAACAACCCAATTACTAAAAAATAGACAAATAAAAATAAAAGAAAGAAATCAGTTCATATTGGTACCAAACACCCATGATAATTACAGGTGGGAAATTTCAATCAAGTCATACATGTTATATAAATTCACAATTTCACACAAATTTCATAATCATCATTAAAAGAACAATAACTGATAATACAGAACAAGCCAATGTCAAATCAGAGATTGGAGTTACCGTAGATAGATCGACTTCAGCATCATGCTGAAGCAACTCATTTAGATCCGTCAACATCCTATTTATGAAATCAAGAACCAAATTTGATACTAGCGATAATGATTTTAATCCATGCATGGAGATATCAGATGCCACATGATCGGCTGATATTATTCTCAAATTCTTCTTATGGTGCCCATCAAAATCATTCTCAATCAAAACCTATATATTATTAAGTACAAAACGGTAAGTTCATACGTACACATTAGTACAAATGACAACAACAAAAAATGCTGCCAACCTGTTTCATAATAATATAGGAATATCTTGCTGAGAACATTTCCAATTTGTTGAAAAAATTTCCAATATTGAAGTCTGGGCACAAAGAATGCTCAATATGATGAAGAGCATCTAGCTCTAGAGCATACTTGAGCTCTCCCAAATGTCGCATTTCAGAGTATATCTAAAACATACAAATAAACAACAGAAAATTTTAGTGTGTTCATGCCAAAAACCCGTATACCTCTAAAAAGGCCCCAGTAAATTTCTGTAAAAAGAAAATATGTGCCACACGGCCCACACCACCTCTTTTCTAAATCAAACCGACCCTTCACTTCATTCATGAAGAGAAAGCAAATCAACATGGATGAGCATATGTTGGCATTTTCATAAGAAATAAACAATTAAGACGTAGGGTCTCTCTTTCTCTTGTTCATAATTGCCCACAATTGCATTTCCTATGCCCTCTTAAGGTAATTTCGGGAGGGTTCAGATTTTGCAATGTACATAGGGAACTCCCACTTATAAAAAGATAAAAAAAAATATCATAACGAAAAGCTTATATAGTACCTTGTGGTCATAGTTAGGCATCATTGAGTGACCATAAAATACAATATGTAGATACATCTCAACAAGCAGCTTCACATCGATATACATGAAAGGAAGTCTCAAAGGTTTCATTCTCACATACCATGAAAGATTGCGCACACCTGTCTGCACAGCAAGGATTAGTAAAGAAGTACTGGGTATACTATAGGTATGGCATCAGTCCAAAAGTAACAACCTTTGTAGGATTGACAAACACAGATCCTTTCAAATGTGTTGAATGAACATGAAGCCTAAGATCAGCCTCGATATCTCTACAGAGAGGTGTAACTATCTCCTGTGTAAAAGGGAAAATAGTACATCTTTTAAAGATACAAGGGCAAAAAAATAAAAACAAAGAAGGAAGTGTTTCATTATATCTGTGTTCAAAGGAAGAAAAAAGATAAAAATACTACAATACATCAAAATATGACGCATGACACTGCAAGAAGAAAAAAAATTCAAAAGGGACCTTCTCTTGTATTTACTTCGTCATTGTGTACAGATAAAAGATAATGTGTGTGTGTGTGGAGGGAGGGCGGGGAGTGGGGGGCAAGCATTTACTATAGACATGGTACTAACATACATTTCTCAAAGCATTGACGATGTCTTGTTCATAAGATTTGAGTGTGAGTTTGTCCACGTTGCAGAGCTTAAGAAGCCATAACCCATCAGAAAATGCATCAAGAACGTATCTGAACAAATTGTTCCCATTCATAGAAGTAAATATTACATTCCCGCAAACAGGACAGTGCAGGTTAGTATAATTAGAAATACCAAAGCCCATATCCTACCAATTTAAATCATTTTTGTCCAAAAAAGAAGGCAACGGACAAATAGATGGACATGGAAATAAACCTGACCAATTGTATTCTAGTTGCAGCAATCCTCGGACACAGTGCTTAACAGATATTTTTTATGTTTTTTGGATGTTGAGAGTTATACATATAATGGTTAGGTGATAGAAGTGGCATGCTGAGGTTTTATAGGGACACAAATTAAATCATCCTTTTTTTCATTTATGAGGGAAAAGTACTTAATATATTGCGTACTGTATCCATGTTGACTTGCTATCATCCATGTAAAGCATAGACAGCCAAGTTTGTGCCATCTCTCTTCTCCAGTACAAGAAGCTACAATCTACACACTCAGATATGATACTCTGAAAATTTGAAACATTTTGAAACTTCGACATGAGCTTCCGTATTCTGAAGAAGTCAACACCCAATTCTCCCTGTTTCAAAATGCATATGCGTGGATTATGTAATATGTATATTTCTTAATTCAAAGGAGCACTTTTTGGTTTTGCCTGTTTAAGGCCTCAAAAGTATCATTGTGCCCTGCAAATGAGAAAATTCATTCTGCTGTACACATAGCCAGAAATATATCTCATATCCTTAGATGCATATTATAATACATTTTAACCCCCTTAACCCCCTCCTGTTCTTCTTTAAAAAGTATCAGATACCTCTCCCTCTCTCTCACTCTATATCTCTCTTGAAATCTTCGCAGATGCTGCGAAATCGTCAGCGGGGCTCGAACTCTCAACCTTTGGGTAGCCACAATTTTAGGACATTTTTTCCCTAGCCAACTGTGCTACCGCCCCATCTCCTCTCTCTCTCTCTCTTGAAAAGCTTGGCAGTGGCTGCCAAGGTTCTCACTCTCTTTCTCTCCTGAATTTCAACTGCAGTGTAAATGTTTCATAAAAACAGGAGAGAAGGATACAGTTTACCCTTCCAAGATTTACAGGAAATTAGGAGATATGTTCTCATTTTGTAGGAGACATCTATAACTTTGGACATTAAAGGTAAATATGAAAGCCATATATGTTTTGAGTTCTGACATACGATGCTCTGAAGTGCATCTTGAGCAACTGAAAATATGAGTTGTCTCTTTGTACTACCACCGCCTCCAAGAATTTGCAATGACATAAGAACCTGAGATATACGAATGGTACAAGCCTACATGTGAATTTGTACCAGAAAGCCAAAGAAGATTGCTGAACAGATAAAAAGTATATAATATAATATAAAGGAATTTGATATGTACAGCTAGCTACATTTCAAATATTGATTCAGGCATATAAAATTTACTTTTGTAGAAAAATAATATACGGTCAAAATCAAAGATAATGTATCAACCAAAGAAAAGTAGAAATTGAGAAACGACTCTCAGACAAACTTACCAACGATAATGAATCCATAAGCTTTGTGTCCATATCCTTGCTACCTATTCCATAAAACTTCAAATTTAGCACTCTATGGAAAAGCATGTACAATACGTATAAAAATATACACCTTTAAAGAAAATATAAAGTACACAGAGTAATTGTACCACGTGCAAGAGAGCTAAAGAATCCCAATTTGCTTGCTTGAGTTCCTTTAGCTACCTCAGATTGTAGTTTAACCTAATTCAAATCAATTAACGTCACTTTAGTGTAGCTCAGATAATGTACTAAAAATTGTGAGAGTTCATCAGCAGCAAACCTTTAAAGGTAGTATAAGCTGCTCAATATCTGACTGAATGATGTTTATGATGTGAGGAAGACTCTGCACTATGCTAGCCTCTCTCATTTGGAATATATTACCAATAACCTAAATTAAGAGAATTTTTTAAACAGAACAAGTATAACACAGAAGGAGATTGGAAATAATGGAATGGGTTTGCCCTTGACATACTTTTAGTGAAACTATCATATGACAAAGGGACTTCACTTTTTCCCGCTTTAATGGAACCTGAAAATATTGGCCAGTCATGACTACATTTATATATAAGCAAAATTGAAAGGCAAGCATTGTCTTATCTTTCTGATGCCTCAATAATAACAGTAACAGTGACAGCCACTACAATTAAATATTCTTGTTGTATTAGCACCTCAAGGGATGCATGCAAGTCCAACATTGAAACCACAAGCACATGCAATCTCTCTGCCAAGACTACTCCCTGCACTGAATAAAAATTACATAAATGAATTATGTTGCTATGTGGCTTGGGTGATACTTTGTGGTGAAATAAAGTAAAATTGTGGAACAAGACAAACCTAGACAGGTAATAACAAACTATTCGAACAACACCAACACTAACAAGTAATAATAAGAACAATCACAAATAATCTGAATACCTGCAACATCTGCTTCAGAAGAAGTCGAAGCCAATCTTCATTCTGAATCTCAGACTGCAAAAATGATAAATCTAATTAAAAAAAGGTAATAAAACCAACCTTATTTGTGGTTAAAATGTTGAGTGAGATAAAGGTCTACCAAAGGATGCATAGACGATTGGAATGAGACAGCCCAACATGATAGTGCATCTCGAATCACTTGCCAATCCCTATGCAACATAACCAGAAGCACGTCAACAGAGATTACATACACTAAAAGAAAGAGATTTCAGTGCAATTTCAGAATGAAGGATTTTCATCACCAAAAGTGATACAGTTTATCTAATTGCTAATTGAAACTCATAATATGATAGATGTAAAAAAAAAAAAAAGACTAACCTTAAATATAGTTTGTTGAGATGAATCAGATAATTCTTCTGAATCAAAATATAATCTTTTGAAACTTCCAATGCTGAAAGCCATGCAGAAAATCCTTTGGGGTATTTGGTTTGTAGTATTTCAAAGAGAAAAACCTTTATTCCCCCAATATAAATTATAGGAAGTTTTTCAAGAAAATCACTTAGCAGCTTTAATATTTTCTTGTTAGGAGTGTCACCTAAAAATAAAGCACAAAAAAATAAGATCTTTAGCAAATGATAATGACAGAAGAGTTGTAAGCTGGTAGCTGGTAGCTTCTACCATGCCTCTCAAAAAAAAAAGATAATGACAGGAGTAAAGATGATTATTCTGTAGATAACTTGCATGAAGAAATATTGTATAACATGACACTTTTTATTAAACTGTACCCGAGGCATACAAGGAGAAGAGAAGTAAAGCCAAAACATTAATTATCTTCAACCTGTCCATGGGGAGCTCCTTCCAAGAATCTAAAAGTGAAATGTAAATTTTGTTGATTAGAACATATGTTAACAAACAACAAGAATTTTGATGTATAAATTGCGAATTTATTTTACTTCCATATGTTCCCATAAAACAACAGGTAGTGCATATCATAGTAATCATGAAATGTCAATTAGAAAGGAAAGACCTTTGAACATAAAGCAAATACAGTTTCGACAGTCAAGAACACCAAATCAGAACAGTAGATAATAGGAAATAATAGCTCACCAAGCCTTGGAAGGATTTCAGAGCAACCCTCATAAAAGCAAGAAGAAAATGCATCTAGAAGTTTGCTATTACACATGACAAGATTTAACGAGGCGCTCAAAGGTGAATCGGCTAGAACCAATCGCTGAGAACAATTATCTCTTATATTAGTCTTCATTATGCTATTTATATGTACAAGGATAAAAAGGAATATTAAATGTTACTTTTACCTCAAAAAAACCAAGTGCAAAGAGCTTCTGTAGAGTTTCTACTACCTGGTCAAGGAAATCAAGGTCGTCAAGTGCTACACCGAAGGTTTCAACTTCTAATTTCACCTTACTTAGCATCCTAAAAGTAGCATAAACAGAAAAAAAAATCCATCATTTCCTTGAAAGATATACTAAGATACACCATGCAAAATTTTAGGCAGCCTAAGTTGGGAAAAGAGAACTGATGCTTCAAACAAAATTGCAATACTCGCTCATGACATTTATAAATCAAGTTCATAATGGTAAATACATCATAGCCAAGCTAGGGGAATTTGAAATTTTGGTACATTTCAGTACAACGTAGTCACAGAGGACCTTTTAGGCATGTTAAACTAATTTATAAACCTCAGTTAGCCATTCATCGAGTGACTTGCTGCAACACAATTTTGGCATATTATTTGGTGCAGTGTAAAAACTGATTAGCCATCCACCGAGCAATTCGGATTTAACAGCTCAGTTTTATCAACTTTTTGCAGGCAGCATAACGATTTTCATATTGTACCAAATTTGATATCCGGCCTATCTAAATGATAAAAAACATATCCATAAAATTTTGAAGAACTTTGCTGTTGGCTGTCATTTGTCATGGTTGTCTAATATAAGTTGGTTGTCAGTGTGTTATTTTCCCTTCTTCTAAAGTTTACCTTGCAAAAAGAGACAAATGGCTCTTGATATTCCCATTCTGTCTCACAATCTCATCCAACAGAATAAGCACAGAAAGCCCCTCCCCCAACAATTCCAAAACAGTTCTCAAATTAATAGTTCTAAAGGAATTCAAAGGCCGAGTGCTCCGCTCATGATTTGAGTATACAGCATTCAATTGTAGAAGCAAATTGACAACAAGATGTGTCATTTCATCCACGGTCTCATATAACTGGACGAATAGAGAGAGTGACTCGCCAAATGCCTTCTGGGGTTCTCCTTCTAAAAGCACCTCTTGCGGACCCCACCTATGACCGAAGAGTAGTAGCTGCTGGTAAAGATTCTTCTTGGCCTGCAAAAGACATCAAATCAGATTATTATTTACCAATTACCATGCACAAGTGCATTGCTCATGCATAATTGTGTAGCAATTGGTATTAAACCATACCCTGGAATCTGGAATTCGTACACCTGAGGTAAACAGCATATTTATGTTTAGATCCGGACCGTCCGATTATAATACGTACGAATCTTATAGGGGCCCCGAGCATTCCACCTCGGGCTGGATTGGCCCGGATTCTGGCCGGACGGTCCAGATCCAAACAGAAATATTCTGTTACCTCATAGGATATGGACTGTGGAATCTGGATATATCTAGCAAGTAGATCCTAACTTTAAAACATAGCTATTATTTCTTGATAGTATCAGATCCATGGCAGGGTAGCCATTTGATATTATATAATAACCCTGGATTATCTCGCAAATAGATCACTGGAGAGCCAAAACTTTAAAACATAGCTATTCGCTCTTGGTAGTATCAGGCGCATGACATTTTGGTACCAGTTTGAAGTTAAAGAGTCATTTAGTTGCTTGATTTAGACTTAGATCCATAAGAAACTGTCACTGATTCCAATTGGTCAATTACCATTTGCGAGAGACGAGAGATTTGAAGGCAATCATGAGAGACAACGAGAAGAAACTTGGAGACGCCTACATTGTCTGACTCTATTATTGACGACACATCCGCCAAATCATCGATGGGCTCGACGTGGAGGTGGATCGGATCAGAAGAGGAAGAGGTGTTACAACAGGAGAACAACCCCGAATTGCCATGGAGATTAGATAAGAGGTCGGTGGACTGGAGACGCCAGTCGTCGACCCCTCGGCGGAGCTTCTCTTGTTGCTCTAAGAGCACTGGAGGAGTATTAAAAAAATAAAAAAAATAATCGGGGTGAGTTGTGTATTCGACTAAACTAGGTTGCATAAGTTCATTAAAGTATGGCGGGCCTTACGTGATGCCATAGGGAAGTGAAGCGAGCGCAAGAAGAGCAACAATGGCGGGAGAAGAGCATAGAGAGGATCGACTGTGAGTGGTCTATTCGCGCTTGAACTTAATTTAGAGATGATCGGACAGTGTCTTCCCAAGTTCCCAGTTCCACCAGCCGGTTTATCAATAAAAATTTCGGATAGAAGCAGACTACCAGAGTGTGAGTCGAAAGGCCGGTTCAACACCAATTACCGGTTTCTTCACCCCTTTATTTTCACATTCAATTTTCTACTATTTTGTATTTTCTTTTTTAAATTAATCTCTAATATATAAACGGTAATACCTGCATATATTCCATATAATTATCAAAAGTGGGTGTATTTGAATATATAGCTATAGCCTATAGGTGCGACCTAATAGATGTGAATATATAGATCTATTGGTCAGTGTGTGTGTGTGTGTTTGTGCGCATGTTCAACACTTCAAATTTATATAGGATGATCACACCCAAAAATATGAACTGATCCATCTAAACTAGGGCATACCACAAGCATAGAGAAGGTGAGAAAGATTCCGATGGGGTCGTTTGTTTAGCTCAATATTGATAGTTGCACAGCTACTATTGTTCCGTGCATCTGACATGCTATTGTAGAAAAACAAGATTCTGTCTAAAGTTGCAAACATCTTCTACTACGCTTTTAGTGATAAATTATATTTTGAATTTAATTTTACACATGAATCTTGACAAACTGAATTGAATTGTATTTTGTAAAACAAAATAACAATGGTGACTAAATCGAATTGTAAACTAATAACACTACTCAATTCTTACATAATTTAAACCGTTGAAACCAAATTACGCTATGATACATTTACATGTAAAATTAGATTCTTTTCATTACTTTAATAAGAGCTAAAAATGGTTGATCATTCAATTTTCATGAATTTATTTTTCATTATTGTTGTTTGACTTTATACTAAATTAATTTGAAATTTTTTAAATTATGCACCTAAGTGGATAACTCATGAAGTAAATTGTTTTCAACAATTTGGACAATGATGTAAATCCAATAAGTTTGAGAGTTAAGCTAGCTTAAAAGTGCCCAGTTTTACTCTTTCTTTCCACATCTATATTTTTACTCGAATGCAGGAGCGGACCTACGATACTTGTCACACCCCGAAACATGGGGTCGTGCAGTCCCGCCATGGATATATAATCTCCTATATACTTACAAGGCAAGTACGATGTAAACTTAACATAATAACGGTTTACAACCAATATAATTTACCATTTAATTAGTCCGAAAATCATATTTATACAAATATGATTTATATAATTTTGAAATATACTCACAAATATATTTAAATCATACAAATAACTATTTAATTTAGGTTTAAAACAAATCTGATTCGATTCCAATTCAATTTGACTCTATTACCATTAAATAAACATTTCTGCATGACCTATTGCGGCCCGTAATGAGGTTTATTGCGGCCCGCAATCGGCACTTAAATCCGCCAAATAAAACAGCATTTTTCAGAACCCATTGCAGCCCGCAATAGGGCTGTTGCGGCCCGCAACAAATTCCAAAATTTCCAGCCTCTGCAAATCGCCTCTGCCTCCATTCATTGCGGCCCGCAATGACCTGGTTGGATTTTAATCTGCGAATTTCCCTCTGTCTACTCTCATTGCGGCCCGCAATAGGGTTATTGCGGCCTGCAATAAGGGTACTGTTTTTCATTCCTTTGCCCATTTTCGTGAAATTTCACCCCGTTTTCAAATCCGATCAAATCCCCGTATAATTAAACAATTATTCCCCATTCACTAGAAATTTTAATGACATTTAACATGCAATTTCAACATTTAAGTCATAACAACAATTTAAAACATACCGTTAGGGTTTTATAACATAATACGGTTCGATAATAACCTATACATCAAAATAACCGACTACGGGTTCAACTACACATTCAAAATGGGCATAAAGGGTTTGGCATAACCTATTAGCTCGGCCTAAACTCACGCGTCGAGCCCGAGTCCCACTTCACTCGCGTTTACCTGCACATTTCAATTCAAAGGGAAAAATTCCCCGAGGGGAGGGGGTGAGAAAAACCTGTCATCCGTTTTCTCAGTGCGGAATTTATAGGGCTACTGGATTTGTGAGAAATCCATCACCAGAACTAAATACACTAGCAAAAGGGTATCTATTTATTTATTCACCAATAATAATAAATGCACATGTACCGGGAATAGATTCAAACGGATTTCAATTCACATCTCATCAACATCAATCAACGAATTTCCAGAAAGATTTGGTTTCACAGATATAATATATATAAGTCTGGTTATGAGGTACAGATATCAACTATCGATCACCTCCGGCTTAACAGTTCTATTTTCTGGTTTCAAGTCATACAATTTCATCAATTCATCACTTAAAATATACACGGGCATATTCCGCGAATATGCAACAGAATATCACTTTTCTCAAAAAGAAATCACTGACACTTTCACTGAATCACTGAACCACAGTTCTACCTAAAATTACACTGCACTTCCCTTACCCAACCGGTACTGGGTTCACTAGGGCCATTCTCCAGATGCGCATAAGGGTCCTGGATGAAAGTCTAGTAGCTAGCTAGACTTTCCACTATGATACATTGTTCACTTCACACAATCAATCCAAGTCATACTGTGGTTCCACTCACTTATTCAAAACGACATATCAACAATCGATAAACCGTACCAACATGAGAATTATAACAGTTATACAATTCAATTACACTAATATCACAATTAATGCAATGCGGCAACAAATGCTTTCAATCAGAGATTCAACATGCTATGCACAGTTTATTTAAATCAAGCAATCAACATAAATATAATAATATGCACCGTTATTTAGTTCTACGAATAAACCCCAAAACAGATCCCGTGAACCCCCGCACCTGATTACGTAGGGCACGTAGAGGGTCCGCGATCTCGCGACTCGGTAAGCTCGTCAATCCCGCTAGCCGTGCTCGTTAGGATCTATACATAGGTCAATTTATTAAATTCCGGCACTTTTACAATTTAAACCCTAATCAATTTTTGGGAAAATTCGTAAATTGGAAATTTGGTTGCACTTTGGAACACGAAATCAATCAATTTACACTATAGAAACAACAAAGGCACGGAATAATCAGTTTGGTACGATTCTACGGGTTTTCACCGAAACCCTAAAAACACGGAATCAAAAAATGAGAGAGAAATAGAAAGGGGAATTACCAATGGAACGGATGGATGTGCGAGGTTTGAGCTCCTCTTCCTAAATCTCCGTTTTCGGGCAATACGGTCACCGGGGGCTCTCTCTCACTCTCTCGTTGTCTTTCTCTCTTGGCGGAAACAAAGAAAGAAAAAGAGAAGGGATGGGGGCGCAGGAAAGGAAAGGAAGGAGGGAAAGAGGAAAGAATGACAAGGGCCCCCACTTGTAAGTGGTCTTTTTGCAAAATAAACCCTCCACTTGTTCGATATTGATTAAATGATTTATATAACACCTATTGCTCCTCTTTCTTAACACAATTAATCGTATAATTATTGTTCACCATCCACGTCACTAATTTCATATATACGTATATATATATTATTCGATTTAACCACTTATTATTTTAATTAAATCTGAATTTTAAAGTTCACAATGTTACAATACTCAAGAAAAGGTAATCGCCGGATCTAAAAGAAGAGCATAACCTTTGTTTTCTTTTTCTTTTCTTTTTTATATCTCTTTGCTTGTATTTTTTTTCTCTGCTTCTCTCTTTTCTCTCTCTCTAAAAGCAGAATTATGTTCTTTTTAGCATATTTGAATTCGACAACTACTTAATTCTGAATTTTGAATTTTTAAAAACTAACCGTGATTAATATATAGCTGGACTTTTTGCATATCGATGATATCCATATCCCAATTGTCCATCAATTTTATTGAAGCGTTGCAGCCTATTCTCAACTCTCAAGTTCGATAGTCACTAGTCGCCTGCAGATTCTCTGAAGAAAAACAAGCTACCATTTTTTTTACAGTGTTCGTTTGACAGTACGAAGTCACAACTCTGGAATTTCATGATTTGGTTCAATGTTAACCTCAATAAGAAATAAAAGATGATAATTTTAATTTGTATTAAGAGTTCAAGTAAATCTTTCATTTTTTTGTAAACTCTCATAATTTAAAATGCATTATTTTTTCCAATTTACATCTCTGAAATAAATTAAAGTTTTTAATATTTTTTACAATTGGAGTTCTCATTCATATCGGAATTGGTATTAAAATGCCAAAGATGTTAATGTAATTATACAAAATCATTATTCTCCGTTGCATTTGCTCAACTTGAGACTTTTTGATGACACAGTTCTCATTTTTAAACGTTTGAATTTCATTTATATATTATTTATCTCAAATCTAATATTTTCACTTGAGATTTAGTGATGCTTATTGAATTTTAATACTAATCCACTATACTACAACGACCTTGTTAAAATTAAAATTAGAATTTCAACATTGCAAACTATTTTACTCTACATCTTCCTGCTAAAATCGCGATTCTCGCATATTGGAATCATTTTAATCTAACATGATTGCGAACGATATAGCGGCTGCGGAGCTGTACCTGCCTCCTTCCAAAATAAAAATGTTATGTTTACAATTTTTCTTTTAAATAAAATAAAAATACATACATCATTTAAACTAATTATAATATAATATAATATCCGACCATGTTATATTAGTAAGGGGCGGAAGTCGGAACTGACTAAGCCACTTTCATAATTCTAATTTTTTTAATTATGTATATTAAAATTTAATTGAATTTTCAGTTCTCTTAAATTGTTATATAATTTAATCTCTCTCGTAAAACAACAATTGTTTACTTGTAATTTATTGTTTAAAGTTATTTATTGAGTTGTGAGAGATCTTGAGTTCAAATATTACTCCGAGATTTTTATTTTTACCCAACAAAAAAAAAATTATTAAAAATAACTACAGTTCGGAAAAATTTTTAAAAATACCCAGACTTCAGATTTTTTTCCGCAACCCGAAATATATATATATTTTTTAGAGTTTTTTATTCCGGGGCGCAGATTTTTTCCGTGACCCGAAATTTTTTTTTTTTTTTTAGAGTTTGAGAAAGAAAATATCCATGGTTTTGATTTTTTTTTATAATATAAACTCATTTTTTTATAATATATGTACATGTATATGTAATATATTTATATATGTATAATATATGTGTGTGTGTGTTATATGTGTGTGTGTGTGTGTGTATATATATATATCAAATTTGACCTCTACTGATAAATTAGCAAATCTGGACTGATACAGGGATCAAACTACAAAAGTGATTACACTGGCATGTAGAGCATTCAAAAATACACATAATTGACACAAATTTCAATTTATTTGGATTTTTCTACAATTAGTTATGAATTTCCAAAGTTCTACCGCAAGAAAAAACTTTAAACATCCATAATTTTGGCTAGTAAAGTCGGATTTGCGCGTATGATCACTTTTCAAAAAGGAGAGAACAAGACAGATCCGATTTTGCCCAGGTGGTATACTGAGCATCGTAAGTATCGGAAGCATCAGAATTTAAAAAAAAACGTCGTTTAGTGTCTCAAAAACTCAGTTTAAGTTTTCGTTCAACGGTAGACGTAGAACGATCGATATTTTGTTTAGTATAATTCAGGTTTTTGTAGTGTAATTATTAATTGTGGAATTTTTTAGTTTGCATGTAGAGTAATTTAGATTTTTGTATAATTATATTATGTTATATAATTATACAAAAATCTTAATTATATATACATATACATATATTATACATATATTATAAAAAAAACCAAACCATTGATATTTTCTTTCTCCAAACTCTAAAAAAAAAACCAAACTTTTGAATTTGTTTTCTATTTATTAAGATGGGTACAAAAACTAGTCAAATTCATACCATTGAATTTTGTACCCATCTTAATAAATAGTAAAAAAAAATTTAAAAATGTAAAATTTGGTCTCCAAGCACATTTTATTGTAGAGATCACATCTAACGGTTTGGATCGATGATTTGGACTTTGAAAATGTAGAAAATGCTTGTTGTAACTCAAAAATTATTGTAACTTGATTCCTCCTCATATAATATATGTATAATATACGGAGTAGAACTAGGGTGCTCTTAAGCTCACCAAAGTGTTTGGTGAGATTGACTCTAAAACCCATCAAATCAATTTCAAATGACGAATCCGAACCGTTGAAACCCGCCTACCTTACGTGTGAAGCATCTACATGTGAAATTTTTAAATATTCGAATTAATTTAGTATAAAGTCAAGCGGTCAAAATTAGAAGGTTAATAAATTAATTTTAGTGCATTCATTTTTTGAACGTTTTTTGACCGCTTGACTTTATACTAAATTAATTCGAATGTTTAAAAATTTCACATGTAGACTCATCACACGTAAGGTAGGCAGGTTTCAACGGTTCGGATTCGTCATTTGAAATTGATTTGATGGGTTTTAGAGTCAAACTCACCAAATACTTTGGTGAGCTTAAGAGCACCCTAGTTCTACTCTAATATATGTATATATAGAGTAAAGCTAGGGTGTGATGTGCTCACCAAGAGAGTTTGGTGAGCACAACTCCAAAAGTTCATCGGATCGACTTCAAACGTTGAATCCAAACTGTTGAAATCCATGTGCTTCATGAGTGATGCATGTGCATGCAAAATTTTGAAAGTTTCGAGTTCATTTGCTACACGGTCAAGCGGTCAAAGAAATGAATATTTTATTAAGTTAATTTATAATAGTCAATTTTTATTATTTCTTTGACTGCTTGACCGTGTAGCAAATAAACTCAAAACTTTCAAAATTTTGCATGCACACGCATCACTCATGAAGCACATAGATTTCAACGGTTTGGATTCAGCATTTGAAGTCGATCCGATGAACTTTTGGAGTTGTGCTCACCAAACTCTCTTGGTGAGCACATCACACCCTAGCTTTACTCGCATATATATATATAAAATTTGACCTCTACAGATAAATTAGCAAGTCTGAACTGATACAAGAACCAAACTGCAAAAGTGATACACTAGCATGCAGAGCATTCAAAAATACACATAATTGACACAAATTTCAATTTATTTTGATTTTCTACAATTAGTTATGAATTTCCAAAGTTCTACCGCAAGAAAAACTTTAAACATTCATAACTTTGGCTAGAAAAGTTGGATTTACGCGTATGAGCACTTTTCGGAAAGGGGAGAACGAGACGGATCCGATTTTGCCTAGGTGGTATACTGAGCATCGTAAGCATTGGAAGCATCAGAATTTCAAAAAAACGTCGTTTAGTGTCTCAAAAACTCAGTTTAAGTTTTTGTTCGACGGTAGACGTAGAACGATCGATATTTTGTTTAGTATAATTCAGGTTTTTGTAGTATAATTATTAATTGTGGAATTTTTTAGTTTGCATGTAGAGTAATTTAGATTTTTGTATAATTATATTATGTTATATAATTATACAAAAACCTTGATTATATATAATTATATGTAATTATATTATAAAAAAAAACCAAACCATGGATATTTTCTTTCTCCGAACTCTAAAAAAAAAAAAATTTCGGGCCGCGAAAAAAATCCGCACCCCGGAATAAAAAACTCTAAAAAAAAACAAAATCGGGGCGCGGATTTTTTCTGCGGCCCGGAATAAAAATTTCGGGTCGCGGAAAAAATCCGTTGTCTGAGTATTTTTAAAAATTACACCGAACCGTGGTTATTTTTAATAAATTTTTTTTTGATAAAAATAAAAATCTCGGAATACGACTTCTCACATTATATATTTTTACATTTTATTTTCTAACTATCTCTATCTAAAGTTTATAGTTTCGTCGGTAATATTAGCGACAGATATAGGTCGGAATAGCATCCCGTGAGAGAGTACTTTTCGCAAGAAAATTTGAAAAACAGTGAATATATATATATATATATATAGGTCCGGCTAATTTGCTGCCGACAACATTTTAGCCAGAGGTGCTGCCACCATATTTTTTACTTTCTGATGTCCAAACAACAAATCCAAACTGTTAGATGTTTAATCTATATTATAATCTACTTGGAGACCAAATTTTACATTTTTTGGATTTTTTTTTACTATTTATTAAGCTGGTTTGAAAACCGCTGATTTCAGTAAATTTCTGCAGCATTGAAATCAACAGTTTTCAAACCAGCTTAATAAATAGTAAAAAAATTTCAAAAAATGTAAAATTTGGTCTCCAAGTAGATTATAATATAGATTAAACATCTAACTGTTTGGATTTGTTGTTTGGACATCAGAAAATAAAAAAAGCTTCGGCAGCACCTCCGGCTGAAATGCTGCCGACAGGAATTTAGCCACAACCTATATATATATATTTTTTGCAAATAATATATTAACTCGATCCTTCAAAAAAGAATGATAGACCGTCACCGTTGTACTTGTAGATATTTAAAGTCGGATGATTTTGACTCATATATTATATAACAATAATGTTATAGAAGGCCAAATCATATTTTTTATGTTGGTTCGGTCAACCTACTTCCCATTAATTTATTTTCGTTGAAATTCTTTGCGCCAATATTGTAATTATGCATGAATCTTGCAGATCTCAGTTATACAGATAGCAATATGTGGAGTTTTATATTTAGGGCATGTTCGGATATTACAGGATTATATAATAGGAATAAAAATAGAAATGAGAATTCACTTTTAAAAAAGTGGAAATCCATCGGAAGGGGTACGTGCGGGATTGATTATAGGAATATGCTGAAATGGGCGTTTGGTTGTATAGTGGGATTAGTTATGGAAAATCTTATTCTTTTTTTTAAAACACTTCATATTAAACAATTATTAATAATGCAATTAAATAAAATGTATTAAATAATGACATAACATTACTTATAAATTAGAATTATTATTTTATAAAATATAAACATTACTTATTACTTATCAATATTATTACAATTTGTAATAATGTAATTTAAATTAGTCATGTATATAAAATTTTCACCTGTTTATTTAATTTAAAAGTATTAATTAATATTGCAAAAATAATGAGTATTAATTAAAAAATGTTGAAAAAAATAACAGTCGGGCACGATTTGAATAATAAGTATTACAAAAATGAGTATTGATACTTTGTACCAAAGCTGTTGTGCATGATTTGTAAGAAATAGTATTAATATATTATGTACAAAATGTTGCAAAAAAATAAATCCAAATTCAGATTGGAGTTTTGTTTAGTCCCACATCAGACAATTACGGGTTTGTTCGTTTGTCACGGAATTACACAGGATGAGATTTGATCTTTACTATTTTAAAAACACAATTTCAACTTAAATAAGAAAAAATTGTACACAAATATAGTAATATGCTGTAAAAAAATTAGGTGTAATTTGTAAAAAAAGAAAAAAGAAAATTATATCCGATTCAGTTCGAGCTGTTAGTTCCACATCAGGATACGCTTCCGTCCGCACAGGGCCTTAGAATTGGTCTCTTCATCAAGTAACAATTAATTAATTGTCATAAAAAATCATCTTTGCCTTATTGCCTAGTACTAAAACAGCCCAAGCCCAAGTTCCAAAAATGTATCCTGGTTTTGCCTTAGACAAGATATCCTATACTCATACTCATAAACTCATAGTCATAGCCAGCTTTTTTAAAAATTGATTTTCAAAGGGCTTGGAATGCAATAGCCAATAGCCAATAGCCAATAGGAGATCACCTGATAATGGCATATACTTCGAGAAGGTTCCTTTCCCATGTCGCCATCTTTCAAGCTTAATTTTTTCCTTGGATTTATTTTAAAAGCAGCAGGTCGTATCGTTAAACTTATTCGTTCCGTCCTTGTGTTGAATCACATAAAGAATCCAAAAAACAAATTCCTTTTTGACACCCCCTTTGAAATAATAAAATAAAATAAAATAAAATACCACGGGGATGGGGATTACATGAAATGAAGTTTTAGGTCAATGCTTGATTTCTATATCAACGTTTGAAATATAAATTTTCTTCTTTTTAGAATACTAAATTGTTCAATTATTGTTAGATTTTTTATGGTCTCAGCCTTCGTGTTATTATTTGCAACAATAATACTAATATAGGGTGTCCCTTTCGATCAATTTGTCAATAAAACGACCATCCAATAATTTTTGTTTAAAATCGCACCATCTTGTTACTAATTGCAATTAATTTTATGCATTGACAGTTGACACAGACCCCATAAATAAAAATATAAATAAACTTCACAATCATGTTCCATTTATTTTGGTTCAATCAGTGTGTCGCTACGATCATTCTACAAACGCAGTTGGTGCTCTAAATGATAACTTCACAATTGTTATTGTAGTGAAGGTTTTAGAGGTTCAACAAACTAATGACCCGCAGCACAAATCTCTGCACATCAATTGTTTGCACAAAAACCAGAGACACAGACAAACAAAAGTGAAAAGCCTCCTTGGACCCCCCCCTCAGAGATAGTGAGATACAAGTGGCATGTATTTTAAGAAACGGGCGAGAGGCGGCGAATTGCCTTCTTTTTTTTCCTCCTTAATGAGTGACCTAGATTCTCTGTATCGTTCTTTTCTCAAATACAAATACAAATACAAATACAAATAGTATCCTGCGCTTGATATTAAGATCAGGACCGTCCGATTCAAATCAGCACGATTGTTTAAGGGCCTCGGGCGTTAAGAACTCTGATCGGACGGTTTACAGATAAACTCAAACGGTGCGCTAATGCAGAGGAAGAGGGAAAAAATCGATAATTGGACTGAAACGTCAAAGTCCATCTCGATCCAATACCAGAAATCCAACGGCAGAAATCCAACGGCAGCTGTTGGTTTCCCATTCTCCAAGCCTCACCTCCCCGCCTCCCTATATAGCACCTCGCCTTACCATTATTCATTGTACATTATCAAAAGCTTTCAAACATTGTCAAAGAGAGAAATTCTAGATAGATCGGTTAAGATGGTTACTATTGCGTCAATCAAGGCCCGCCAGATCTTTGACAGCCGTGGAAATCCTACCGTTGAGGTCTTTCATCACTCTCAATTACGATTCGATCAAGTTTTTAGTTTTTTTTTGTCTTTTCTGTACTAGATAGCTTTTGATCGATACACCCGGCACTGATCCATGTAATTTACTTTGTTTTTTCCAAGTTTTCTGCTTATGTATTGACCAATTTCAAGAGATTAGTCTTTAAACCTTTGTTAAACCCTTGATCTGAGCTTCTGTATTCGCTGATAATCCGATCTTGCAACTGATTTAATCTTACTATCAAGTCGTTGCATAATCTTAGTTTAGACTCATATTTCACTGTACTAGATTATGGTTTTACCTTTGTCAGATCTCGGATAAATATTTCATTCGGTCAGTTCTAACCTATTTGTTGAAACATTATATGAAAATTCTGGGGTGATAACGAACTGTAAATACTGGTTGTTCGTTTGTTGCATTCAGTATACCATTTAACAATATAATATTGGAATTAATCAGTTAAGTAACTAAATTTATGTGTTAATTACTTTACGAACGGGATATGTGAAACTGTTTAGTCCACTTATTTATAACTTCTAATCTGTATGACTTCAGGGTTTGGCTTCTTATGTGGATTTGCAGCTTTACTAACTTAGATTGATGTGGCATCTTTGCATGCATAATATTTCTAGGAGTTCGAACAATTGTTAAATTTTGGTCATGTTTATTTTTAGGCCGATGTAATCCTTAGTGATGGCACCTTGGCCCGTGCTGCAGTACCAAGCGGTGCATCAACTGGTACTGGCTCTTGACAGAATTTTGTCTGCCTTTTGATGATTAATATTTATATTTGTGCTAATTGAATATATTTACCAAATTTACTCTAGGATGTGTTAGAAAACAATGATTTGAATTTTTATTTTCGTGTGAAAGAATAATTAGTCTATTTAAGTACACTTTAGTTTGATTATGTGATAAAATTTCCATGACTTGGCTTCCAAATGCTTTAAAATTAATAGATGCTCTTTTTTATACTTCTTCTGTGAAATATTTGCTTTACTAGAAGATCACATAAAACTGGCTATGACAGTATGCTAATTAAATTACTGTCACAACTCGATGGGATTTAAATATAGCTGTTGTTCATTTGTATATTTAAAGGCGTTTATGAGGCTTTGGAGTTAAGAGATGGCGGATCTGACTACCTTGGCAAGGGTGTTAGCAAGGTGGGTTTCTTTATCCCTTTTTTTGAAGTTTTCATGTCCTTTACCCTTAGTACAAACCTATATCAACTTGCTCTTAATGTGTAATTTCTTTGCAATGCTCTTTATAGGCTGTGAACAATGTCAACACCATCATTGCACCAGCTTTGATCGGCAAGGACCCCACAGCTCAGGTTGAGATTGATAACTACATGGTGCAAGAGCTTGATGGAACCAAGAACGAGTGGGGGTGGTGCAAACAAAAGGTACAAGATAGACAAGTTATTTCTAAATGTTTTTGAAAAGAATGGATAAAATTGGGTTGCTAACCTTTTGTTTGATTTTGTTATCTGAAGCTTGGTGCAAATGCTATTCTTGCTGTGTCTCTTGCTATTTGCAAGGCTGGAGCTAGCGTAAACAAGATCCCTCTTTATCAGGTTAGTACATTTTTATCTGCTTTACTAAATTAATATTGATCCACTTAAAATTATTGCTAATGTTAATTTATTTATTCGTACAGCACATTGCTAACATTGCTGGCAACAAGACTTTGGTGTTGCCTGTACCAGCCTTCAATGTGATCAATGGAGGATCCCATGCTGGCAACAAGCTTGCTATGCAAGTAATGACTTGTTCTAATGTTATTCAAGAAAAATAATTTTGTTTTTACATTGTTATTTATAATATAGATACTGATTCATCTATTAATTACTTTGTACAGGAATTCATGATTCTTCCTGTTGGAGCTTCCTCTTTCACAGAGGCCATGAAGATGGGTGTTGAAGTTTATCACAACTTGAAGGTATAAGATTATACAGCTTCTAATACGAAATTCCCTTGTATTGAAATAATATTATAACTTGCTAATTATTACAAAAATAAATAATCCAGTCTGTGATCAAGAAGAAGTATGGCCAAGATGCTACCAATGTTGGTGATGAGGGTGGCTTTGCACCTAACATTCAGGTATGTGTAATATGATCATTCATCTCTGTAAATACTGTAGTTGATTTTGTTAGCTAAGTTTATATTTTAAGGAAAGTACACATTGATTTTAACTCTGCTATCATAAAACAGGAAAACAAGGAGGGTCTTGAACTATTGAAGACTGCTATCGAGAAGGCTGGATACACTGGAAAGGTAATATCTCCAAGTGTTTATCTCGTATTTGTTTGATCTTATATTTTACAGTGACAATTGATTCAAAATGTTCTTACATATATTGCTCTGTAGGTTGTGATTGGCATGGATGTTGCCGCATCAGAGTTTTACACTGAGAAGGATCAGAAGTATGACCTTAGCTTCAAGGAGGAGGTACAGTTTTTAGTCTCTTTATTCAATTGGAAAAAAAAAAAGTTCCAACAAGCTGACACTTAGGAGTTCATATTAGTTTTTCTTTTCTCATGATGATTTTAATTTCAGAACAACAACGGCTCACAAAAAATCTCAGGAGATCAATTGAAGGATCTGTACAAGTCATTTGCATCTGAGTACCCAATTGTGTCGATTGAGGATCCATTTGACCAGGATGACTGGACCCACTATGCCAAGATGACTGAGGAGATTGGTGCTGAGGTTCAGATTGTCGGTGATGATCTCCTTGTTACCAACCCTACAGTAAGTTCTTTTGACCCATTATCAGTATACTTGGGACATTTTTCACTATGCTGTAACCTCGAATACTGTGATTGACCCCTTGCAATCTGAAAGGTAGGCCAATATGGAACATAACGTCCCTTCTTTTCCAGTTTGTTCACATGTACCCAGAACCCTGTTCTCATCTCATTCATGTGAAGATAAAGGAAGAGGGATAAGCTTTTCTTGTTTTAGAGAAAGACATGGAGGTTATTATTCATGTTGCAATACACTCAATATATGCTTTCGAAATACCCCTTATACCTCAATTGAAGATGGGTTATCTATCTTTACACGATTTTTGACATTTGTTACAACTTGTGCAGCGTGTTGCCAAGGCTATCGCTGAGAAGTCATGCAATGCTCTTCTCTTGAAGGTACATTTTGATCAAGCCATTTCAAAATTAGAAATTATCAGGTGTGTTTGGTGGATTCAGTGATTTACTTGTGATATGCAACAGGTGAACCAAATTGGATCTGTCACTGAGAGTATTGAGGCTGTCAAGATGTCCAAGCGTGCTGGCTGGGGTGTAATGGCTAGCCACAGGAGGTACCCACTAGTTTTGTTCCCATCTCTCTTTTTTTTTCTTTTTTTTTTGTATTTTGTTTTAATTTTAGTTTGGTTAACAATTCTCCTTTTTCAATTGTACAGTGGTGAAACTGAGGATACCTTCATTGCTGACCTCTCAGTCGGTCTTTCCACGGTATGGTTCTTATCTACTTAACAGCTTTCCTAACCCATTGTTGAACTCAATTGTACTTGTATGAACTTGATTCATGGTTCTAACTAACTAACATTTTTTTATTTCTGTTACAACAGGGTCAAATCAAGACTGGCGCTCCTTGCCGGTCTGAACGCCTGGCCAAGTACAACCAGGTAATTTCATACTTCTCCAAATTATAATTTCATAGTCTTTTTGGTTGCGAAGATAAAAATAGATTAGTCGATTATTTCAATACAAAGGATTTGTTTGGGGCTAAATATATGTATATATATTTTTTTATGGATTGCAGTTGATTAGGATCGAGGAGGAGCTGGGTGACAAAGCTATCTATGCTGGAGCTAAGTTCAGGGCACCCGTGGAGCCTTACTAAGCATTTATGAAGCATAGGCGCTTACGGGTACCAAAGGGTGTGGTAAAACTCCCTACCTAAACTAAACTAGCTTGAGTGGACCAATCCGTGTTTTTTATTTGTGTTGCCTTTTCTCCCTTTGTTGAGGAATAATAAGAGTTTGGCTTTTTTGATCCGGGGACTCCAAGCACATAATTTACTTTCACTTTTTGTATAACCTGCACTGTAAACGTGTGAGATTCTGTGTCGAAACAAAAAGGATCTTGATGATTTTACTTTTTGATTGTGTGAGATTGTTCATTATAACGGTATCAGCTGCATATGACGATATCATTATCGGGTGTTCGCCGTAACTGATCGAAAGTTGACCAAAATTCCTCCTACATAAATGCGTTAAGTTTGCAAGTTGTTTGTGTATTCTTGTATTGAGTTTCAATCGTTTAGTTAAAACTTTGGCTGGTCTGAAGAATTCAACATAAATGCAGGTCGTTCATTTTTAGGTATAAATATTCTTTTTCCTGTTTTATTATAAAAATTAAATAAATTTTGTTTGAGTTTGAATAAATTTAAATTCTGACAAGTTCGGAACAAAGTGAGGACTAGATCTTTCTATAGTTGAAAATTTGTAATTTTATCATTAAAATTTGTAATTTTTATATGTACTAAGATTTAATTTTTCTTTTCGATATCCGTATGTCTGCAGCATTAGATCATTGGTCAAATTCCCTCGTGCTCCACACTACCTGTCATATTATCTCATGCTTTCGAGGAATTCGTATCCTCTGCATTAATTCAAAATGGAATATTTTGAGTTAATGCATCTGGATCATCCGATGCTTTTTAAAATTATGCAGATTAAATTCGCACTAATAGTAAAGAACTTCTGTGATAAAATCAGACGGTCGGATTGGTTTCGCTTAAAATCAGACAATCTAAATTTTTATTAACTCAAAAGATTCCCTTTTGAGTTATTGCAGAGGATACGTGTTCGCTTTGGAGGCTCTTTAGTACGATAACACTTGGAAGAAGGAGAGAGAGTAAGTCTTGCTTTTTTTTGAGAAAGAAAGTCTTGCCTGATGCGCCTGTCCAACTCATAAAACGTGATGCCAGCCTATCGTTCACGCGCAGTTAGTGAAATAAATAAAGCAATTCGTATTGTTTGAAGAGGAGGAATCCAATTAGACTATTTTATAGTGGTTATTTTTATTAATATTTTATAAAAAAAGTTAATTTTAAAAATATTCTTGTCATATGTTTTATTTTTAAAACTGCCCCGACCTCCAGGTTCATAGGCGGTCCAGAAATGCTACCAGACCGTCCCTTTCATGGGCAGGTCACAGCACCAGAGGACCTCCCCCCCTCCCACGGGCGGTTCTTTTTTTAATTTTTTTTTTTTTAGAGATCTTAGTATTTTGATTTAAATAATTTTGTGAAGAAAATTTTTTCTTATTTAGAATGTATGCCAAAAAATAAGACATTTGATATATTTATGAAGTGATGTCGTAACTCTTTATAACTTTGATTTTATTTGTCAGTTAGATATCACAAGTCTAAATATAACACTAATTAAGGACTTAACCTTTATTCAAAAAATTTTAAGCTCTGAAATTTATGGTAATAAAACAGTAGTTTAGAGCTACTAAAATATGTTCAAACCTCAAATTAGATCTCTGTCCATGCACAAAGCACCCTAGACTGACATCTGGTATGGTATCAAGTCCAAACTTAGCAGCCAAGCACAAGGCAAAGGCTACTGGTATAGTGCAATGCACTAAAAAAATCAAATTTGACCTCTGCAGGTAAATCAGCAAGTCTGGATTGATACTGGGACTAAATTGCAAAAGTGATTACACTAGCATATAGAGCATTAAAAAATACACAGAATTGACATAAATTTCAACTTATTTGGATTTTTCTACAGTTAGTTATGAATTTCCAAAGTTTAACTTTCGAAAAACTTTAAACAACCATAACTTTGGTTAGGAAAGTCGGATTTGCGCATATGAACACTTTTCAGAAAGGGGAGGACGAGACGGATCCGATTTTGTCTCAGGGGAACCCCAAGCATCGTTGTATCTAAAGCATCAGAATTTCAAAAAAACGTCGTTTAGTGCCTCAAAAATTCAGTTTAAGTTTTCGTTCAACGGTAGGTATTAAAAAATAGCGATATTCAAACCATCCTAATAAATAGTAAAAAAATTCAAAAAAATGTAAAATTTGGTCTCCAAGCACATTTTAATATAGATTAAACATCTAACATTTTGGATCGGCTATTTGGACTTCGAAACTAGAGATATGAGCGCGAATTAAGACACCCTGTTTAATTCGCGAAGTAGCGTAACCTTACTCTACACGTATATATATATGTATATCTCTCCTCTATATTATGCACCTTAAATTGAATTGGATGACAGAAAGTCCAACGGTTAAGATTTATTGATCCAAATTCGGATTGAATCTGAATTCTCCAATTAAATAATCTGTCTTCTTTTGATTAAATACATCATTTATATGTGTAGAAGTCTACATTTAGTTTAAATTGAACCCGCCACACCTATTATTACACGTATTGACACACCGGAGAGGAGATAACCACAAATTTTTTCGCTTCTGCAAAAAAATTTTCCCAGCGAAATTTCATCCCCTCCCCTCCCTGACTCTTCTTCCAATGGAAAAAAATACTAAGAGAGAGAGATGGAGAGAGAAGGGGAAGAATGATCGTTCCCTCCCCCTCGCGCCCCCTCATATCTTCCCCGCACGCCTCCCTCTACCCCTTCCCTCGGGCATCTTGCCTCGGTCGTGCGCGAAGGTATTTTTAAAAAAAAAAATCAAAGGTAAGATAAGTGTTGTCACTTGTCAGAAAACTTGAATGGACTCGTAAGTTGAAAAGTATGAAATAAAGGAAAGAACTTAATAATACTCATAATAGCAAGGTAATATTCCAAAATTAGGGACTAAAGTGAGAGAGTAAGACAAATACGTTCACCTCTTCCTTAATGCATGTGTTGTTAGACATAAAACAGAAGAGCTCAACATGGGGTTTATGGTTCTCTCTTCATATTTCCTGAATCAAATCAAATCAAATCAAACAAAACAAAACCCCATCAAATAGGAATTACATGTTATGCACATAAACTGCTTGACTACTTGAATCGACAACTACAAAATTGCATGTTCTCACAAATGTGCCCTTTTAACAGTAAAACATGCTATATTATTAGTTTATTTCATTCATTTATTATTTCTATATTATTTTTATTTTTTTGGTATATTGTTAATGCCAATCATTTTCTGATGACAAAGACCAATACTTACAAACTCATGGTAATAACGGTAACCTCACTTTCCATGAGAGGTTATTATTTGCTAGAGAAATAATTTGTGCCTTAATAGATATCGATATCCACAACTGAAAACTCATTCTTGAGCTAATACCAAAAATATACTCTCCATAATTTAACTATAAAAGTATGATGAAGTAAATGAATAATTGCATCATTAGTCCAAATAATCACTCAAAAATGAAAAATATAAATATTGCAACAAAAGGTACTTACTTATAGTGGTACCAAATTGAGTATCTAGCATCCGATCACACCTTTTGCTCCACAGTGGTACCAAATACAAACTGGTAACATAAAGAATGAGAAATTGTGTTGGCACTTACTTGCGGGGGGGGGGGGGGGGGGGGGGGGGGGGGGTTTCCAATCATAAAGTTATATCTTTTACTGCTAAAGGTGTGAAAGTATTGAAATTTGAGACTGAACCTTCCATATTATAATTTCTTTCTCCTGAAATAAAGTGTAGAAAAAAGGAGAAACAGTGGAATGGCAATGTAAAACTTCAACTTCTCAGCTGGCCATGGTTAATTTACCTCATACCAAGAAAATAATTAATTACTATAACAACACTCAATTGTAATAAATATACTAATATCTTTGCATTATGATAAAAAATCTAAAAGATTTTTTACCATCATTTGCTCCACAGTTTGACGGCTCTCGGAATCCAAATCAACAAGTTTGTTGTTATCTGGTTCTACCTTTTGGATATCTACTTCTGGTTCATCTTGTTAGTGTAATAATCTAGAAGTCAATAATACGATAATTTATCATAAAACTTTGTTCATGAATTGGATGATTAATATCATTTTGTTGCCTTGAGTATTATTGAATTTATGGATCATTTCGAGTTCATGACTGAAATTGTGAAACTCCATAATATAGATAATATATACTCTTAAAAAGTCACTGACCAAGGAAATTAGCAGGAACACTAATTATCGCGATAAGGTTAGTATGTGGATTAAAAGATGGTTAAGTTTTACAAACCACCTGACACGAGATGTCATTTTAATATAATAGATACATGTTCTAGGAACATGGTATTTGACAGACCCCGAATGAAACATTAAATAGAATTGTGTTCGTGTCATTTATGTTTTCATTCAGTGTCAAGTTCTACAGTATGAGGTATTCATCTTTCCTACTAAGAAATGTATATGTGTGATTGTTATCAAACGCTGTCGGTAAAATGCAGTTATAACGGTAGCTCTTCGGTATACATGGCTTAGCTGAGGTAATGATGGTTTACCAAGAATACTATTTGTCCCTCGTATCTCTATACGAGCTATAGCATCACTGGGCCCCTTGATAGAGTAAGATTATCTGTTAGCGGTATAATTACAAGAGTAATTATATTTGATAATCTGCTCAAGATCAAGAAAAGATTCAGTTAGCAAGGATGACACACATCTACCTTGAAACTAATCTGATAGCTATGAGACAGAAGAACAGACACAAGTAAATTGTTTACTGGATCGTGATATTGTACAGTACAGCATCATCTGTGTAATTGGATGGTCATGATGTGTTGCCAGATGCCGCTCATGATTATAGAAGTTAAAACAGTTTTAACTCTATTTACCAACATAACACAAATCCTATTGGGTCACACCATATAGGAGTTAATCGGAGAATCTTATTGTGATTGATTATAAATTGGTTATGATCAATAGTAAGATGGTTATAATTAATTATACGTGTTATAATTAAATTATAAATGTTATGTAAAAATAACAAGCAAAAACATTGGTTAATTTATAAACGTGTGTGACACGTTGTATAAAAGTTAACCGATTAATTTATAAATGTGCAGGACACATTGTATAAATTACTGAAACAACAACCGCAAGAAAAATATATATAATTGTTCAGAATAATTATACGAATATTATTTGTATTCGGGCCGAGGGCATTCGGGTCTTTTCAGATTCGTTCTTATCCGCATGGCATGTCATCGATCCTATCCAGATGACACGTCATCGATACCGAAACGAACAACCGAAGAAAAATATATATAATTGTTCAGAATAATTATACGAATATTATTTGTATTCGGGCCGAGGGCATTCGGGTCTTTTCAGATTCGTGCTTATCCGCATGACATGTCATCGATCCTATCCAGATGACACGTCATCGATCTTATCCACATGACATGTCATCCTTATCCATTCAATGACATATCTTGTAAATAGGCCGAATTTGGAGGGCATTTTGGTCTTTTGGCAACCGACCCTAAACCCTATAAATAGGGGTGGAGGGGTAGAGAGAAAAATCGCTAATTCACTCATACCGTTTCGTGTCGAAACGGATCGGTATTTTCTCTCTTTCTCGGTTTCTCTCCCAAATAGTGTTTCGGTTGAGAAAAGAAAGTTATACATAGTTGACGTATAATCTTGCGAGTTGTTGTGAGGTATATTTACGGGATCGATGAATAGTGTTTTACCGAATTTTGCGGTATGTCAGTTTTGCATATTGATGAAACTGAGCAATTGAAAATTCGTGTTTACGGGTTTTCGTCTTTTTTCTGTGAATAGTGTTTTTGCAGAATTCCGCGGTTTACGGTATTTCTGGCAGAAGAAATAAACCGCTCTCCGGTTAGTCCTGGTGGATAACCGATAGAAGTATCACATGTGTGATACTCCGAGTCGATTCCTTCCCTGGTGAGGCTCTACTCGCTCGGTCTGCATTCCAACTGTGATTTGGAAACAAGGTATAAATATGTTATATTAATCTATTTAATTGGTAAGTAGATTAAAGTTTTAGAAATTGTTGTTCGTACAATAATCTTTTACGGCTATTTGACTAATTTGTAAAAACATACAATTATTGAATTTTACGATTTCTTCTATTTTGAGAATATGTAGGTCCAATAAGAGTAAGAACTGCAGTATAATATGCTTGGACTGAAGAAATCACGAAGAATTTTATCAAAAATACAAATTGTAAAATCAGAAACTTGGTAAAGTATGTGTGAGGTTGATTAAAATGGGATAAAACGTTGGTAACGTTTTCAAAACGTTATAACGTTTTATATTGGTCAGAAACAACAAACTGATCAAAAGAAGAAACAAATTACAACGTTATAACGTTATACAAACGTTGTAACGTTGAATAGCTACAAAGCTACTAAAGCACAGCTGTACAGTACCAACATGAAACGTTGTAACGTTTTACAAACGTTGTAACGTTTTACAAACGTTGTAACGTTTTATAGATGTCAGAATTTTAAGTACACCTGTACCAAAGATTGAAATTTCAAATTTAAACGTTGGTAACGTTTTGTGAGACTTCAAAAGTCCGAAAGCTTCACAAAAACGTTACACAAACGTTTTGAAAACGTTATAACGTTTTGTTGAGCTGTCAGAAAACTAAAACCATAAAATCGCATTTGAATTAAACGTTGTAACGTTTGATAAAACGTTGGTAACGTTTTATGTCAAATAGCTCATTTTTGAGCTGACACTATAAATAGATGAGTGAGATTTCTTTCTCACTGACCTCAGCCGACCCTAATCATTTTAAAAGCGATTTTCTGAGAGCTTAGCCTACTCCATTGTTGTGAGAGCTTAAAACTTCAAAATCCCTCAAGCAACCTCAAACCTACTTCACTAATCTCTAATTAGATTAGGTTAGAGTGATCTATTGAGTGTTTCTCTTGTTCTTGAGTAGCTCGTGTGACTTCCCTTGGTTGTAAGGGCTCGCCGGCGCTCATCTCTCGTTGGCCGTGACTTCCCTTTTTGTAAGGGCTCACGGTTCACAATTGTAATCCTTTCATATTGGGTAATAGAAAGGCGCACCTAGAAAGAGGTTGCGACGCCCCGGAGACGTAGGCCATTGTTTTGCCGAACTCCGTTATCATCCCGCGTGTCAATTTCTCTAAACTCATCTCTTTTACTTTCAATTGCAATTTATTTTCAGTTTTTGTTCAATTAGAGGTGCATTAAGTATAACAGAAATCAATCATGGAGTAGATCTGTAAAAGGATTAAATTGGGTTTTGATGCCAAAGGAATACTGAAAGTGGACCGCCTTGGAAAGTTTCCTGACATACCCCGTTTAATCCTGAGCTTAAGTTGGCCGTAGAAATTTTTGTTCTACGGTCATTCCGCAACTTAAGCCTAAACGAGTTTTGGTTAGCACCGTAAAACTCCAACACATCTTTCATCTTAGTTGTCCACCACTATATATCTCTGATAGTGTTTCGTCAATAGGGTAAAAATTGACTTGCCATTATATGCAAAAATTGTGAAACAAACTAAATCTGTTAAAACTTAAAACCAATTATCAATGTTAGAAACAAACAAAGGAGAGAAAACGGCTCAATTACATTCACATACCTATATATGCCAACGGTTCGGATCGGTCGTTTGGATTTTCAAAATGAAAATACGGCGTGGAGTAGCATAGCCCATCCCTATATGAATATATGCATATATGTATATGTATATATGTACATATGTATATGTTAGTTTATAATAATCTAGAAGTCAATAATACGATAAATTATCATAAAGTTTTGTTCATGAATTGAGTGATTAATAAACTGTCATGTTGTTGCCTTGAGTATTATTATATTTATGGATCATTCCTTTTATCTGACTATAGTCAATAACTAGAATTGTAAAACTTTATAATATAGATGATATATATTCTTAAAAGTCTCTAACCAAGGTAATTAGCAGGAACACTAATTTACCGTTACAAGGTTAGTATGTGGATTAAAAGATGGTCAAGTTTTACAGACCACTGATAAGAGATGTCATTTTAATCAAATAGATACATGTTCTAGGAACATGATATTTTGACAGACCCCGAATGAAACATTACATGGAATTGTGTTCGTGTCATTAATGTTTTTATTCAGTGTTAAGTTTTAAAGTATGAGGTATTCATCTTTCCTACTAAGAGATGTGTATGCGTGATTGCTATTTAACGCTATCGGTAAAACGCAGTTATAAAGGTAGCTCTTCGGTATACATAGCTTAGCTGAGGTAGTGATGGTTTACCAAAAGTACTATTGCCCCTCGTATCTCTATACGAGTTATAGTATTACTGGGCCCCTTGATAGAGTAAGATTATCTGCTGGCGGTATAATTACAAGAGTAATTATATTTGATAATCTGCTCAAGATCAAGAAAATATTAAGTTTGCAAGGATGACACACACTTACCTTGAAACTGATCTGATAGCTATGAGACAAAAGAATTAACACGAGTAAAATAATTTACTGGATCATGGTATTGTACAGTACAGCATCATCTGTGAAATTGGATGGTCATAGTGCAGATGTCAGATGCCTCCTATGATTATAGAAGTTAAAACAGTTTTAATTCTATTTACTAACATAACACAGATCCTATTGGGTCACACCATATAGGAGCTACTCGGAGAATCTTATTGATTAATTATAAATTGATTATGATTAATAATAAGATGGATATAATTAATTATACGTGATATAATTAAATTATAAATGTAATATAAGATGACAAGCAAAAATAACGGTTAATTTATAAACGTGCACGACACATTGTATAAAAGTTACCGAAACAACAACCGCAAGAAATATAATTGTTTAGAATAATTATATGGATATTAATTGGATTTGGGCTGAGGGCATTTTGATCTTTTCACATGTCATCCTTATACACATGACATGTCATCATCCTTATCCACATGACATGTCATCATTGTTATCCACCGAGGGTATTTTGGTCTTTTCACTTTGAAACCTCCTTACTATTCATGGGGTATTTCGGTCATTTGGCAACCGCCATATAACCCTATAAATAGGGGTGGAGGGGTAGAGAGAAAAACTACTAATTCACTCGTATTGTTTCGTGTCAAATCGAATCGGTATTTTCTCTCTTTTTTGGTTTCTCTCCAAAATAGTGTTTCGGGTTAGAAAAGGATGTCATACGTAATCCACGTATAATCTTGCGGGTTGTTGAGAAGTATATTTGCGGTATCATGAATAGTGTTTTCCCAATTTTCACGGTATTTCAGTTTTGCTTAGTAGTGAATCTGAATAACTGAAAATTTGTGAATAGTGTTATTACGCCTTTTTGGGTGAATAGTGTTTTTGCAGAATCCCGCAGTTTATAGTATTTCTGGCAAAAGAAATAAACTGCTCTCCGGTTAGTCTTGGTGGATAACCGATAGAGGTATCAGACGTCTGATACTCCGAGACGAGTCATTCCCAGATGTCGCTCTTCTCGCTCAGCTGCATTCCAATTAGAATTTGGAGACAAGGTATAATATGTTATATTAATCTATTTAATTAATAAGTAGATTAAAGTTTTAGAAATCAATCATGAAGTAGATATGTAAAAGGATTAAATTGGATTTTGATGCCAAAGGAATACTGAAGGTGGACCACTTTGGAAAGTTTCCTGACATACCCCGTTTAATCCTTGGCTTAAATTAGAAGTAAAATTTTTGTTTTACGTTCTTTCCGCATCTTAAGCAAATAAATGGGTTTGAATAATCAAAACCCCAACAGACTTAATCAATGGGTTTGAACAGTCAAAATCCAATAGTGGTATCAGAGCACAAGGTACTCCCGCTGATTGATTTTCTAAAAGTTATAACATATGCAAATTAGGTGCATATACCGCATATCAGTTTAATTCTTACATTTGCAGCTTAAGTCCAAAATCGATGAGAAATGAGATTTTCTTGGTTCGGTTCTACCAACTAAGAAAGTTAAATTAGATTTAAGTTTTTTTTATGCTTTCTTATGAAATGTAAACTTTTACATTTCTTGGATCGGTTTTCCGATAAAGAAAGATAAAATAGGATTTTATGCTTTCTTTATGTTTTCTTTATGTTTTCGTTTTCAAAACTTTCGATTGTGTTAAAGTTCATCGAAGAATGTGATGAAGCAATAAAGTACCTGAGTAAGAGCTGTTAATCTCCACCCGTAAAAGATAAGGTTAATGTCAAGAAAAGTGTCGGCTTTTCAACTATCCCCTTTTACGTGTCCTAATAACTGGCCCAAAGGGAACTTTGTCACGTTACCAAATTGCTTTAATGCTTTTGAAATGGAAAAATGTAACTCTTTTGCCTTTTCGAAAACCTTCGAATAAGTAAAGTTTATCGAAGAATGTGATGAAGCAATAAAGTACCTTAGTAAGAGTTGTCATTCCCACACCGTAAAAGAGATCGTTCTGTCTAGGAAAGACTGAGTCTAAGCGGTCCTCGTGACCCCGGTCTTTTCTGTGAGCCCCTTTTACATGTCCTAATGGCTAGCCGAAAAAAACTTTGTCATGTTACCAACTTGCTTTATGGACCGAAAAGAATATCTGATTTTAAACATATAAACTGTTTATATGCTTATTCCAGTATAAATAAGAAACCGAGCATAGCCGCAAAATAAAGAATTAGTAACTGATAAATAATATACTTGACTTGGTCCTGTATACAAGTAAAAATTAGTTTTACTGCTTTGATATGAAATGTATAAATTAGATTTATCGCTTTCATGGAACCGTGAAAGAACGTTTGTCTTCTGGTATACGACTTTCACGTATTCGTAAGAATATCTAAAGTCAGTTTCAAGAACTGACTGCTTAACAAAGCTAAGCATGTAAAAGAGGTTCTGATGCCAAAGGAATACAAAAGGTGGACCCCTTGGAATGTTTCCTGACATACTTCTTTTAAAGATTGCTTACACTGTTAAGCATAAACACAAACCCGTTAATTAAGTAATATGCCCTTCCTACTCGGTCCTCCTCACATCAATGTTCATTGGTTGATGGGTCTTGCTCAGCAAGCGTTGCCTTTTATCTTTGGTGGTCAAGGGTTATGTCCGACATATCAAACCAAATAGAGTGAGGTTACTTACCAATGATTTCCAAAACAGTTTTGGGCTTGGGGCAATGTTTTTGTTAAAACACGTGATGTTTAACGAAACCAAGAATCACAAACAAGGTGTGATTAGCAAGGTTGCTTACCTAAAATAACTAATGACCGAGTCATACGTAACAGCTGGCTTGTAAATTAGTGAAAATAGAGATCTTGGTCCTACTACAAATGAGAATAGAACAAAATTGTAGTGAGAGTTTTATTATTTGAATAAAACATTACATGAACAAAGCTAAAATTTTTACTTTTGACATTGTAGAAATATGGCTAAAGAAACGTCTTTCTCTTTACGCTCCCTACTCGAGAAACAAACACTGAAAGCGGACGGATCTAATTTCACACCAGATGGAAAAAGTTCATCGCCCCAAGCATCACGGAGAAGAAAAAAAAAGAATCAAAAGTAGTTGTTTTAAGTACCAATAACGGCTCTAATGAAAAAATGGGAAGGAGTATCGGCCCTAAAGAAAGTGACAAGAGTGCCGGCCACGACCTTGCTCCTCCTCCATAAACTTGCTTCCTCTCTCGATCTGACTCATAATACTTAAGAAAAGATGGGCAAATAGGATATCAATGAAAAGAGTGTCTCAAGGAGAACGTCACACTGTTGTTGGATTGAACTGCTGGTTACTTGATCGTCGACAATCTTCGCCGGCGGGGAGAAGCTTTTTCTTCCCCTTGTCTTGGGAATTGTTCTCCTGTTGGGAGAGAAGGAGAATAAAAAAAAATAAAAAAAAAGGACAAGGGTTGCTAAAGAGTTCTAACTTTTTGAGAAGAAATTTGTCCGAAAACAACATAATTTGGGCTTAAGGAACGACAAAGGAGGCCAGATTCTAAAGGAGAGGGAGAGGATGCCTTAAGAATTTGCGCTAAGGAGGCCTGCTTAAGCTTCTCTAAGGAGGAACTGTTCGTTGAGATTAAGATGGATTAAGACATTAAGGAGTTCCTTAGAGTCTTGCCGAACAGGTACGTGGGGTGCTAGGTAAAACTGCGATAATTGGGTTGGCAGCTTTCAACAACTCATGAAACCTCTCGTTTTGGAATCAAACCTCTTCCTTCGTTCTTTCCCACTTCTTCTTTCTCTTCCAAACTATTCTTTTTAATTCTCTCCTCCGTGCAAATGAAAATTTCCTTCTTTCCTTCCCACTTATTCTTTCTCTTTCAGACTATCATACTCCGTGCAAGATGAAATTTTTTCTCCTTGACAAGTATTCACTTTACCTATCTTGTATCTGATTGAACTCTCTTTTTGTTTAAATCTATCACACTTTTACTAATAATAATAATTTCTCATTTTTCTTACAAGAATTACAAAATTGTGACAGGTTTTAAACACGTCTAGTCAACTGTTTTCACCTCCTATGGAATTTTGTTGTCAGGGTAACGGAAAAAAAAACCTCTTGAATGTACCAAAGCTCATATTGCCATGTGCTTCTATTCCCACCTTGCTCTAATGTAGCATTTTCATGCGGTCAGAGAAGAATAACATAGAAACAAAAGATTGCAGAGAGCAACGGCAAATCTTTTGTTTCTATGTTAGAGGAGAGAATGAAAACGAAGTCTGGAATATAAAGGAGGAGGAGAAAGAAGAATAGGATAAGTTAAAGGATTTAATAATTTTTAAATAATGAGTTAGACGTCCATGTGTTATTCTGTTAATTTTTTAAACAGAGTTATTAACAGAATGATTTGATTGGAACAGTATAAAGTTGAGTAGCTCTCGGAAGACAAATCAAACTAAGTGACCAATTTGTAACAAAGAATAAAGTTGAGTGACATACGAAATTTACCCATACTTTCACTTTAAACATTTAAAAAACTTGATTTAAAGACTTAAATATGTCAAATATAAAGTCTTAATGCTATTAATATCAGTTTGATAATCAATAAATTTTGGCTGAAAATGGTGAAAAGTTTAAAATCAATGATTTTCTTTTACTATTTTACACCATCTAGTTCTTTTGATACAAAATATTTATAGGAAATTCCAATTCAAATTAAAACCTAACTAGCATTAATTTTAATTGTCCAATTTTTATAAAGATATGTTCAGTATAAATATTTTGTATGTCAAATGTCCAGTCTTTATAAACATATCAATATAAAAATTTGCATCAACCAATTAGCTCCAGCTATAAATACAGTAGCGATAATTCTGATAAAAAAAACACTTGTTGAGAGATTTTACCGAGAATCAATCTCTCCGACAATTGAGTTTACAGTGGCCCTGCTACAAAATACCAGGAAAACAATATAGACCTTTTTTTTATCATTTATTTCCTAAATGGCCCAAGTGACGTGAAATTTTCCTAATTTTGTAAGGTTGCTCCCAATAAATAATAGAAGGTTGAGGGGGTTTTAGGAGCATATGCAATTGAAAATTCATAGCATGAAACATCTGATAGGCATGCTCGGCCCAAACCAGATAATTCCATCAAGTTCAAGTAGAGTCAACAAATTATACACAGATTTTGCAGTGTATTCAAAACCTTCTCATGTTACATGGACCAAATAAGGGCGGCATAAATTACCCAAGAAGCAATAAGAATATTTATCCTACGACTCGAAGACATCTGAGTTGGACTTCGATAAACAACTTGGAACTCCATGCAGATTTTTAAGGCCTCTATTTCTGGTCACCAGAAAATGCCCTGCAATTGAAGTGGTTAAAGAGATTTATTTACATGCAATATAGACATCACATCGGCACCAGACTAGACCAGACAAGACCTGACCATAGTGATCCTATGATGTGGTTTATGCACGAGTTTTGGTCTCTGGAACCAGTCAATAATCCAGAGGAACAGTAATTGCTCATTGCCCAGTTACTGTAAACATGAATATCAATTTAACAAAGGAAAATTAAGGGATAAAATGATGCTCTTTGATAAAAAAATTTAATTTAGCAACAATTGCAAAGAAGACTGTCGCCTAACAGTACTCACAGAGCTTCGAGCAAAGCTGGCGGAGAGTGCAGAAAAATACCTGGGGGTAAATGTGAGCTCAGAAGGAAGACAGCAAGACCTAACACATGGCTTGCTAATAGAAATAATGTACTCAAAGCTAGCAGGTTGGAGAATGGAAATGCTGTCTTTTGCGGGTAGAGTAGCACTCTTAAAATCGGTTCTCATTTTTTTTGCCGGTTTATTATATGACAGTGGCAGAAATCCCAACAAAAACAATTAATGAAATGACAAAAATTGCTCGTAAATTCATGTGGGGAAAAACCGGGTCAGGTTGGTATCTGTCCTTGATTGCATGGCACAAGGTGTGTGCAGATGTGAAAGATGGGGGGCTGGGAATACGAGAGTACAAAGTGTTTAATCATGCGCTACTGATGAAGCTTGTATGGCAAATAGCGCCTGGTGCAGATAAGGTGTGGGTTCTGATCCTGAAGGCTAAGTATTTTCCAAGGGGAAGCTTCTGGGCGACCTTAAGAGCAGCAAATTCAAGCCCGCTTTGGAAGGCAATTCAAAATCTCAAGCCATTGATCAAGGATCAGTTACACTGGCATGTGGGGGACGGGTCCCTCATTGCAGCAGTAAATGAACCCTGGCACGGTGGATGGGAAATACAAAGGAGATTGACAAATGCAAGGCTAAGCATGTCAGAGGCTGACCCATTTGATGCACAGTCAGACAAATGGAATGAGGGCCTAATTGAAGATGTGCTAGGACCTCAAGCAGTTCAGACTATCACTCAGTTTGTGAGAAAATCTGAGGTGGAACCCCTGTTGCAAGATAGGATTATTTGGGATAAGGGCAAGAGTGGCAAGTACACGGCAAATGAAGGGTATAAGGTGCTGCAACAACAAGCGCGACCACCAATACATAACAGTGAAGAGAAGATCAAAGCATGGGCAAGAATATGGTCATGGGAAGGTTTAACTCCGAGAGTGAAGATTTTCCTATGGAAGGCAGTACATGGCGGTTTGGCAACAGTTTCAGAACTGCACAGGAGAATACAGGCAATTAATCCTACATGTCCCAGATGCCATTCCGAAAATGAGTTCTTAACTCACATGATCTTCTTTTGCTCAAGCTCCAGGGCAGCATGGTTTGGGCCGGAGCTAACAATGCATGTGGATCATGTTCACCTAGATTTCACGCAAGCGTTACTGGACCTAACATCCAACATGGATGAACACTCTATCACTGTGATGTGCAATCTCATGTGGTGCATATGGAAGGCACGGAATGCGGAAGTATTTGCAGCAAAGAAAACTTCGGCCCAAGTAATAGTGCAGCAGGCAAAACAGATGGAATTCTCACCAACATCAAGGTTCAATAACCGAATACAGAGGAACAGGCAGCCAGTAGAACAACAGGCTATACCAGAACATCACACGATCATGCTAACAGATGCATTGTGGGATAACCGGAAAAAAGCAGGATGGGGAATGCTAGCTTACAACCAACAAGGGCAGTACAGGCAGCCAGTAGAACAACAGGCTATACCAGAACATCACACAATCATGCTAACAGATGCATTGTGGGATAACCGGAAAAAAGCAGGATGGGGAATGCCAGCTTACAACCAACAAGGGCAGTTCAGGAACGCGATTATGGAACCAATGGAGGCAAGTGATCCCTTAATGGCGGAGGCATTGGCACTTCAGTACACACTAATGAATTGTCAGGAGCCCCAAAGATTTGATTGTGAGGACAGAATTCTGATAGTATTGGACTGTCAGACCCTAGTCAATCATGTCAAAAACAAAAACATTGAGGGCATCACTTATTGGGGAGCAACAGAACCAATAGCACAGTACATTGAATTGATCCAGATGATGGGAGAAAGGGTCACGATACGGTACACGGCCAGGGAAGCAGTACAGGGCCCTCACACGTTAGCTAACTGGGCTAGAAGGAAGCAGGAGGCAAAGGAGACGCGGAATCACACAGGGACACAATGACTGGCTCAAATAGAGCAACAATTAGATTCCAACTTGTTTCTATACTGAGCAAGGGTGGATGAGCTCCGGCTCAAGGTTTTTAGGGCACTAATTATCAAGTGTAACAATGTTTTTCTGACACTAATAGTGCTGGCATAGAAGTAGGATGTCTGTAACTGAATGTTTGAAGACCCTTATGAGTCCTTTTATTTAATAGCAAATGCCTGGCTTATTCTAAAAAAAAAAAAAAAAATGAGGTCTTGTTCCTAAGGTGCAAAAGAATACAAGTATAGAACAATCCAAGGGTCCAGTATCAGTATCTGATCTATCTGTCGTGAAATCTATCAAATCCATTAAACATTCTGTACACATACTAAACTGGCCGTGGACTACACCTGTATCACACAGGTATATACTAACTACAGTTTCATTACTGCGGCCTTTAATTTTTCAATTTGCTAGCTTTTTTCTTGTTAAGTTATTGTTAAGTTATGTTGCATAATAGATTTCAAAATTTCATGTTGATGATCTTGATACTGGTATGAATGGCCGGTACAACAATTCTTCAGTAGTTAACAATCATACCTGGTGTTGAAATAATACAGGAGAAAACAGAGGAGAGGCAATTCAATCATCACTCGTCTTCCAAGACACTCCAAATCATCCTAAGAATTTAAGAATAAAGTAAATTGTTAACCGTATGTATTTCTGAGCTCCACTTAATGCTTGATTCCATAAAGACCTTAAATATCATTATTGCCTGACAAATTTTAATAGCATGTGCAGCTCAATCATAGCATATATTATACCTGACCCTTAAAAAAAAAAAAAAAAAAAAAACTCTCTCGTATCCTCTTATTCTCTCATTTTCTTCAAAAGATGCCCAAACTACCCTTCTCCACTGGTTCTCTAAACCACGGGGAATAGTTCCGGTACTTCTTTTTAACAATATTGAGAAAGGACGACAATAATATTCTCCATACTTGGTACTTGTGAGAAATTTTCTTCTTGAAGGGTATGCAATTTTGCATTCCATATACAGGCAATTTTTTTTCATAATTTAATAATTTACCAGAACAAGGAGAGGAAGAGAAAAACAACTAGACAACCAAGCTTAATTAGCCGTCGCTTTTTCTCCTTGTAGACGTGATTAAATATCTCTGTTACATCTATAAGATGCTGGCGTTTCTGATACCTGGAGAAACATTTGAAGCATCAGAAATGAAATGTAACATGTATATATATCTTAATTCTAAAACCAGTACTAAAATAAAAGTTTTTTAAGCTTCATAAGCTTGATTGGATTTTAAGTGGGACTTAACCGAGGCTCTGAATCATTTAAAAAAAGCTTTCATTTAAAAAGACAATGATCCAAGTTTTCTAAGTTGATTTTCTAAATTACAATGAAACACATGTAACTATTTAAGTAAAAGTACCTTTGTCAACCAAAAAAAAAAGATCAACTAGGTTCAGTAGACCAGTTGGTACAAGTACTGGATCCACCTTGATAATATATTTCTGGTATGGTACTAGACCAGAAAGAACAAAAGAGATTCTTTAACAATTCCCATGGTCAGATCTGATATTTTACTGAAAACATAAACAAATTCACTTACAGAGTATAGTTGTAGTAAACAAATGGCAGAGATAAGAGAAACATTATCCAATGCCCAGTAAAGAGCAAGAGAAGGCTCAATGTCCCTTGCAAAATAAACTCAGGGATCATTACTTTATTTATTCTTGAAGCCGTATCATACGGGTTTATATAATCAAACTCTAGATCTGCTAAGCACATAACCTGCACAAAAGAACACCCGAAAAAGGTCATTGCACTCGAACGTAAAAATTCGAAGAGATTCACCAGGAAAAAAATTTAGAAAAAGAAATGCAATTCAAATTGAAAAACCTGGAAGATGACGAGAGAGATGAGGCCGATTAGAAGGAAGAAACAAACGAGCCACACAAAAACCATCATCTCTGTCTTTCTTCCCCTGCCTCCCTCTACCTCTACCTCTCTCTGTCTCTCCCTCTCTCCTCTCCCTCTGTTAATTTTCGGTGCGAATTACGACAAAAGAACCGACCCTTTGTCGGATCCGACAACGGCGAAAGCTCCGCTAGTGATAGGAGAAAGAATTGGCTTGGAAGAATATTAAATTAGGTTGCCGAGGGAAGTAAAAGGGAAAAGCGAATTTGGGCCTGCGCCGCTTTCCTCTGCTTGGAATCCAGATAAATTCCGACTGCTGAAAGTACTCTCAAGTCTCAACTATTAAACCCTGTTTGGTTAAACTTAGATTCTCTGTGGATTTTCTTAGACGTACTATATGTAGTACTGTACTAGTACTAACGGGCTACGGTACATACTACACAGTGATAAATGAATTATTCAGTTCGGTTCGGCGAGATCAAAACTTTGTGATTTGGGAATAATTCGGATATAATTTGGAAATGATTCAGAATTATCCGGATTAGAAATTTCAGTCCCACAAGAGAGCAAAAAAAAAAATACCAAAAAAAAATTGTTCTTGGAAAAATTCATGAATAATTCGTAAAATTCGGGAAAAGTTCGTAAAATTCACGAATTATTCGGGTTTAATTCGGTCAAAGTTTGGTCAACCAAATAATTCGACGTTCGGTTCGACATCCCCCAAAAAAATTATTATTCAGATATAATTCGAATATCTTATCACTATGCTACGGCATCTTATTCTCATGTCAGAGACTTACCACCCCTAAACAGTCAAATCAGTGCACAAGATTCACTCTGTCAGGATGAAGCTTACATGAGTAAAGCTAGGGTGTGATGTGCTCACCAAGAGAGTTTGGTGAGCACAACTCCAAAAGTATATCGGATCGTCTTCAAATATCGAATCCAAACTGTTGAAATCCATGTACTTCATGAGTGATACATGTACACGAATTTTTTTGAAAGTTTCGAGTTTATTTGTTACAAGGTCAAGCGGTCAAAGGAATAAACATTTTATAAGTTAATTTATAAGTTATTTTATATATTCAATTTTTATCATTTCTTTGACCGCTTGACCTTGTAGTAAATAAACTCGAAACTTTCAAAATTTTGCGTGTACATGCATCACTCATGAAGTATATGGATTTCAACGGTTTGGATTCGGCATTTGAAGTTGTGCTCATTAAGAGAAACTCTCTTGGTAAGCACATCACACTCTAGCTTTACTTAGCTTACATAGATGGGCAAAAATATGCTTCACCGAGCAGAATTTTTTTTATGAGCGTGAAGTAAAATAGTCGCTTTACTTCGCAACTCACCGTAGCCCATCTATATATATATATATGAGAGTGACTAATATGTTTTGGTAGCATATGCGCCGAAGTGCTATCGGTCCAAATTTGAAATTTCAAAATCCAAAAAGTCAATCTGAACTGTTCATCTTATTCTCCATATTAATATGTGCTTGGAGACCAAATTTTATATTTTTCTGAATTTTTTTACTATTTATTAAGCCACTTTGAAAATTGCTGATCCAACGGTGGCTTAACAAAACAGTAAAATCAGAAGCCACTGTTGGATCAGCGATTTTCAAAGTGGCTTAATAAATAGTAAAAAAATTCAGAAAAATGTAAAATTTGGTCTCCAATCACATATTAATATGGAGAACAAGATGAACGGTTCAGATCAACTTTTTAAATTTTAAAATTTTAAATCTGAACAAGTAGCACTTCGGTCCATATGCTACCGAAAGCATATTAATCTCTCTATATGTATATATATTTAAAGTAGCATAGCATATCCCCACTCGATATATTTTTAAGATTAAAGTAACTTTATATATATATATATATAGAGAGAGAGAGAGATGGGCTATGGTGCATTGCAATGCATGGGCACCCTTGTGCATTGGACTATAAATCACAGATTTAAAGTCCAAATGACCGATCCAAACCGTTCATCTTGTTCTTTATATTAATATGTGCTTGGAGACCAAATTTTACATTTTTTGGAATTTTTTTACTATTTATTAAGCCACTTTGAAAGTCGCCGATCCGGTGGTCCAGAAATTTTTACTGCTTTTTTACTGTTCACCCAGATTTTCAGATTTTCAAAGTGGCTTAATAAATAGTAAAAAAATTCCAAAAAATATAAAATTTGGTTTCCAAGCACATATTAATATGGAGAACAAGATGAACGGTTTGGATCGGTCATTTGGACTTTGAATCGGTAATTTATAATCCAATGCACTGCCCATGCATTGCAATGCACCATAGCCCATCTCTCTCTCTCTCTATATATATATATATATATATATATTTTTTTTTTTTATTTCAATGTAACTTTATAGTTGCGAATAATGTAGCAGATCATTGAGAAACAAGAGAGATATATTTCATCGAGAATAACCAAATTTAGTGTTCTTAAAATAGCCGTAACATTATTGTTGGTATTGGTACAGATAGAAAAACAAGGAGCCAGATAATTTTCTCCAAATGAATCTTCACCGAGCGCATAAAATGCCACTCTAATTTTTATTATTAATGTTAATATTTAATGTCTAATTTTTATTATTAATGTTAATATTTGAGCTTTTAAAGTTTTATTTCTAATATTTTAAAATGCCACTCTCAAGCATTTAAACCTCTATTTGCAAGCAACTAAATTCTAAATCTGTAGTTTGAACATTTAACTACTTTTGTATTCAAGCCATAAAAGAAAAGATTTCTTTCACCAATTATTTTTTTCTTTTGATCATTCTCATCAATTTTTCCGATAATTCGTGATTAATTTTGCGAATCTAAAAATACAAACATTTTTTACTCGATTTTTTATTTCAAATGAGATCCATGAAGAAATACTTTTGAGTTTTTTTAAGTTGTTTTATTTTTTATTTTTTTTGTAAAGCAAAGCCAATGAGTACTATTTAATTGCTTGACACAACTACTTTTAACGATTGTATACAAAGGTTTAAATGCGTGATACTATATGATTGACATCAGTGGTTTAAATGCTTGAATATAGTAGTTTAAATGATGACATCAGATGTTTAAATGGTTGCATACTAAGGTTTAAAAATTGGAAAATTTAAAGTAATCATGGGATTTACTTAAAAAAAAAAACTATTTCAAAATAACTGAATAATATTTCTTCATGGATCTCATTTGAAAGAGAAAATCGAGTAGAAAACACTTGGATTTTTAGATTCGTAAAAAAATCATCATGAATTGTCGAAAAATGTATGAGGGTGATCAAAGGAAATTAAAAAATAAAGTGAGTAAAAATAATATTTTATTTTTTGGCTTGAAGACAAAAGTAGTTAGAAGTTAAAACTACATAGATTTGGTATTTAATTATTTGCAGATAGAAGTTTAAATGTTTACGAGTAGCATTTTAAAATGTTATAAATAAAATTTTAAAAACTTGAATATGAACGCTGAAAATGAAAGCTAGATAAAATTGAAAAACTTTTTATGTTAAACTAGTTGGGATACGCATTTGAGCATGATAACTTGAGAGACCAGAACATTTCTCGAAAAACAATGTTATTTCTTTAAATAATAATGGATTTGTTAATTTCGACATCTATTTCTTAATTCTTTTTTTAGGGAAATTAAATATGAATCTAAATATCTTTTGTAGAGATCGTCATCTATATCAGATCAATATCGTACACGAGTAATATATAAGAACACAGAAGCAAAACATTATTTACGAGTAAATAAAAACAACATATCAATCCTAAACACTCATGATGAAATTTGTCACTTGCGCCAACAAAAACCTGTTCAAAAATTAATGAAATTGTACAACGATGACAAACTAACTTTAGCCTGCTTTTCTATTTAAATGTCCTATAGAAACTTAACTCTGCTAAGTTGTGAAATAACATTGCCATCTGGACCATTTTCGTTGCTCAAGACCTGAAAAAAGATTTAAATATTCACGGAGTTAACACCAACTTGGTTCCAATTTGTTGTTGAGTTGAACATTTTTATGGAACAATGTGTTGTTTATGGATTAACAATATACCAGTACGTGACACTATGACTTTCTCATAGGGATACAAACTGATCAGATACGGAACGGATAGTGGTAAAACTATATATGTATCCGCTTTTATTTTTCGGATAAGGATACGGATACGGATTGGATCCCTTTTTTTATAATGATGAATAACATAATTTTTATTATAATATATATTAAACTATATGATATATATCTACTATTCAGATATTGATAATTAATATTTAAAACCATATCCGTATCCATATCTACACGGATATTCGGATATCGGATATCCGTATCTATTCAGATACTGACCCGGATATGGACGGATAATATCCGATCCCGTTTGAACCGCTACTTCTCAAGGATTAACTTTTACAATATTACTTATTTGCCCTTGTACCTTGTCAATAAGGCCATACTCGACTGCTTCCATAGGAGTGAAATACTTGGGTTGTTTTATATCTTCTTCAATTTTCTCTGGTGATTGGCCTGAATGCTTTGCTAACAGATGTACCTGAATTAAAACCACAATAAAAGCAAATCAGTTCAAAACTAAATCATGAGAAAGTTCAAATGCTTTATTTAATCAAGTAGATCACATTTACAATTCAAATAACGGTGACAACAATGAAGCAATTGCAATAGTAGCCAAAACCATAATGAAACATGATTTAATCATGGAATGCCTGTCAGGAACTCCAATACTAGGAGTAGGTAACACCAATAGCAACTAGAAGGAAGAAGTAGGAGAGTACCATTTCATTTTTCATGTTTTTCATTTCCTTTCTGGCATTTTCAGAACTTGATGCCTGGCCTTGAAACCTGCACAGTGGCTGAAAAACAAGACAACAAGGCAATATTAACAAATATTTTTTGATATTCAAATATACATCGCACAAACAAGGCAATAAAGGTGTTTCCAGTTCAAAATTGCACAAGGTTCCCAGACCAATACACAACCCAAGGGAAACTAGGAGGTACCTCCTTTATCATAATGCTAGTTGAAGGAAGTGCAGCGCGGTTCCCTCGCGCACCAGCAGCTAATAGCAAAGCAGCATCTCCCCAAGCATTTCCCACACATAGTGTAAAAATAGGTGGCTCAATAACTCTGTCAAAGCAAAAGGTTGTTGTTTATTATTTATTTATTATAATCATCAGAAATGAATCCAGCCATCAAAAGCAAATTTGGCATCAAGATGCCTTTGTAACCTTTTCATACCATAATGCAGAATATCAAATATTGATATCAATACAATGATTAATAACATTATTGGATTGTAATTATGAGCGTTTACAATGGAACAACTTTTATATTTTTATGGGGGTTAAATGAGGATTTTCTTAACAAATATTTTGTATTTTCAATTTTATTTAAAGAAGTGCAGATAGGAGAGTAATCACAGTGATGTGTTACCACCAGACAGTTAGTTATTAGGGAAGGATAAGACTTGTGGGACAGATCTAAACAGCATTTTATAGTATAATTAAAGCTTTTTCATAATCGCAAACTAGAACCAGTCAGGTCCTGGACCAAAATGTACAAACTGGGGTTTAAACAACTGGGAAGCACTTAAAAATTTCGGAATGAAGAAAAGAAGAATAGTAAAAATAAATAAAAGTAATGTACAATATAGTACAGAATAATATACAGACCTCATAATGTCATACAATGCAAAAGCCTCTGTCTCATATCCTAACCTCGGGTCATTCTGAGAACATGAAATAAATAATTAATAAAAGAGGTAAGTAGCGGCATTATACTAATAAAATGTAAAAATCTTAAGTAAACCATCAAGATACAGATGAACACTTGAGTTCCAATTGTAAAAAGTTTATGTGTATGGATATATATTATTGGCATTGCTGTTCTCTAGTTAAATATTTCATTTCTCATTTACTCTTGTGACCTGTTGTTGTTGTTGTTGTTGTTTCTTTTGTGGTGCTTGATTTGTATTTACAGAGTACACAATGCTTGAACTGTTGTTAAACCTGTGCATGCACTCTTTACTTAGATATGACTTCACCACATAGATTGGTTGGTACTGGTACGGTGCAAAAGATAGCAAGTATTGCCGATATGATACAGATGGCACGTGGTAAAAATGTAATACACACACACACACACACACCTAATTCAGTTGTAAAATACAGTACATAAAAATAGGAGTGGGGGAATTTACAGACTGGTACAGGACATCAAATAGTACTGACAGGTTCCCAACAAACCTTGACTACTCCAGTAGAATTGATGTAGAGGTAAATAGGCTTCTGAGGATCCTCTTCTTGTAAGAAAATGAGTTGCGCAATCAATATTTCGGTCACTTCAGGAATGAGAGGCAGACCAAGGTACACTATTCTGTTTTTGAATAGATGTGATGACAGATCTGGCGGAGGGATAGTTATTTCATCTCTTCCTTCCGGTGTAGCCTGACCAAAGTTTTTTAAAATTAGAACCATTGAAAATGTACAATTTACAAAGAAAATCAATATCTCAGAAAAAATTTAGTGAGCATGATGTGCAATGCATTAGCCAAGAAAGTATGATATGTCAGGAATCAGGATTCAGCAGTTTCCCTAATTCGCATTGTAGATCACTCTTTCTCTCTTTGTGAATTTGTGGCATGGGGGAGCAGGAGTATGGTATGGGAAATGTTTTGATTGCCAAACTTGCAGGGGTATATGGAAAAGATAGGAGTGTAATTACAGTGATATTAGGCTCCCCTCCACTTGCCTAACTAACAGTGAAGAGTGGAGATCTTGTGTTGGGAAGATAATTGGTTTAGACTTCTCCTTGGAACGTCTATTTCTTAATCTATACTAAAAAAAATCTATAAACAAAAAAAAAACTCTTACCATGGTAATTACACCTCTATCAAATTTACCAACTGATGGGAAACGGCTCAGAGAGGGGAGCCTAACAGTGCGGTGGCAATAAAAATGGGCATTGGCGAGTCTTCTTTTTCTCTCTGAGGGGATACGAGAAGCCGATAAACTACGCCTATCGAGAGATAGAGAGAAGCGAGAGAAGCGAGAGACGGAGGAGAAGGCCAGCGCCATGGTAACCGTAAGGGAACTGAAGAAAGGTTTAGCGGGCGGCTCGAATGGGCAAGGAGCCGAGGATAGAAAATTAGAAACCTTCTTTCGTTCGGGTCGGGTTCATAAGAACCTTCTATCGGGTCATACTAAAGCCCATTTTAAAAATTAACCCGCCATCTCAGGCCCAACTTATCTTTCCAAATTTATTAAAATTGTTTTAAAGTGAACATAGTTCTAGGGACTAGGGCTTATCTTGTCAATATTTCTGAAATCTATTAAGGACTGTTCTGAAACTCCTGATTAATTAATTGAATCAATATATACCATCCAAACTAAAGCAGGTGATGCAGTTTTAACAAGATTTATATCATGTGCTCATGACCTTTTATATTTTGCCACCAAACACTGCATGCATGCAGATGGGTGCTTCATCGATCCTTTTTTTAATTAATAATAATTTGTCCCGTTGTAATTAAGCACCCTTGGAATAACTCCTTAATGCTTTAATCTTATCTAAAATTTGGAGATATATATCTTAGACAGTACTGTACTGTACAGAGCCGTGTGATGATTTACATATAATGGAATTAATGCATTAATATCTTGAAATTTGGAATAAATTAATGATTTTGCAAATGGCCTTGATATCATCCCAAAAGGAAGTCGTAATTAAAAATTGGGATTGATTAATGCATTTCAATTTTTCAATTAGGACTGCAGACACCAGTATGTCAGTATATATCACGTACGCAATAGTGCCGACGGTAGTGAAGTGGGAAAAAAAAGAAGAAGATATATATATATATATATATATACTTCACAACCGAAAGCAAAACAACCTACTGCCCTTGCATGTTAATTTGATGTTTGGTAAGAGAATTAAATGCTAAAATAAGTGAAGCAATTTAGACACCTGTTAGAACTAGAAGTACGTGAAGCAAATAACGTAAGAAGATGTCCAAATTGCCCCTAGCTAGGTTAACAGAAACACAGGAAGGAAGTGGTTTATCATGTACTTACCTATTTACATTTACCGGACGGAGGTACTTATATGATGTTAAATGGTGGAAGAAGAGAATCCATTCACAACACCCGTTCGGTATACACTGAAATGTTAAACAACCACTTTTTTTACTTCAAACCCTTAATTTATTTATTAAAAAAAATGTTATGTTGATTTGACAAATAAAAGAAACCACATAATGGATCGTGAGAGGTCTTGTTTCTCCATGAAGAAATACAAACTCATATTCCCGTAAGAGACATAAATTAAAATGATGTTGAATGTAACATAGATTTTAATGAGAAAATTTGTTAATAAAGACACAGATGGAATGGAATTAAGGATCTCTTCAATTAAACTATAAACCCTAGTTGTGAAATTAATTTCTCCACTTAATTTTTTAGTGAACAAGTTATGTGTTCAATATATATTATCCGAGCATGTACTGTTAAAATTAAAATGAAATGTATATACTTTGAATAATTGAATACCTAGATTTTTTTTTTTTTTTGTAAATGACACGATAAAAGTATCTCTAAATCAAGGATATGAAAAATTAATTGGTACAAAAATAAATTGCTACGGTCAAACTTCAATACACATGCCATGAAAATTAAGGTGAATTATGGTCCAATGACATTTTCCGTTTTAATTTTACTCATAACAACACAAAGCACGTGTGTCCAAAGATATTTAACAATTAGATCGATCGATCCTAGATTTTGTCGGCTTTCAAATCAATTCTAAGCACCACGATAGAAGTTAATTCATATATTTCTCTCATGCATATATGCTTAACTTGATGAGGAAATAAAATTGAGCTAAGAAATGCATTTTTTTTTCTCGTACAAAGCTAATATGTACTGTGCAAAAATTAACTTCATCAATGAGATATCACAAGTCACGTATTGCCTTATGTGAAGTCCAAGTTAGTAGATTCATAAGAAAGCATCCAAAAAAGTTTTAAAAGATTTACATGTATAGAAAACCACAGATAACTAGATGTAAAAAACTCAATGAACCAAAGCAACAATGAAAATGAAAAATTAAGAAATAACTTGAATAAGTGTAGAACAAGGACTTGTCCGAAATACCATGCACCAAATCACATTTCTATCTGCCATCTAACTTTGGTCATCTATGTAGCAGTTTGTCAAATGACTAACTATACTAAGTTATAACCATATATATCAGTATATGTATAGTGCATTATAAGAAGCATACATTAATATATCACAATGCCATATAAAATATGAATTCCACATCACACGATACATATATTCATGTTTTGTTTCGCTCTGTTGCTATAAATACCAACACAATATTCCTTTATTATTCCTCAATCCCTAAAAATCAATCAGAGAACAGAGGAAGGAGAAACAATGCATCCTCTTCACCCACCTCATTGCTCCAACACCATGAATTATGATCCCTTTACATCTCAATTCCCTCAGGTGGTTGAGATGCAAGTGCAATTTGATCACAACTTGCCCCTGGTCATGAAGTAATGCCGGAGAGTCGTTTCTTTTTAGTAGATAACCATTTTGCTGTTCAAAGAAGCCGCGAGCTTCTTGATTCTTTAAGCAAGGAGGAAGCTGCTCAAGTGGAAGAAGGTACCCTTTTTCTACCATTTAATTGGATGTATCCTGAGATAGACGCTTACACCTTTGTGGAATGGGATCAAACCATAGCGACCAATAATCCAGTTCCACCCCATTCTTTTGCTTTGTATCCAAACTATCTCAAACAACCTTATTCCAACACTCAAACTACCCTAGTTGAGAATCAATTCCCTAAACCAAGTCCCAGGGATCTCTGGGCCCATTATCAAGATCAGTCAGATGAGTTCATGATGTATAAATTCAAAGTGAACCCTTGCAAAAAGAACATCATTAATTCATGACCATCTGTCGTGCCCCTATGCGCACATAGGGGAGCAAGTTGTCCAGCGAAACCCAATGAAGTACACTTACCTTGGGGAAATATGTGAGGAGTTTCGTCAATCTGGCAAGTGCTGCTTTGGGGAACACTGCAGAAATGCTCATGGTACATTCGAGTTTTGGATGCACCCGACCCGATACCGCACCATAATGTGTGATAGAGGAAGCACTTGCTGGCGTCGCTTTTGCTTCTTTGCTCACAAACCTGAGGAGAAGCATCCTGAAGTGTATTGTGATGGTGTTACCGCTCCACCATATGATATTATGATGACAAATGGTTTAGGTTTGGAAGCTTCGACGTTGCAACAATGTTCGGTGGATTGGTGCCTTGTCCTTTCTTGGCACAGGCATCTCAAGCTAGTGAACCTCTTGTTGGTCACGACGAGGGATGTGACAATGGTGTTAAATTGGAGCTTGCAGATGGAGAGAGTCAAAATGTGTTAGAATCTGACTTTTCAGAGGTGGTTTTGAATGGCATCAGAGACTTGAATATACTTTGAGGAAAATTAATTTAATGTATGGTTCTATTCTAAGTGATTGTCTTGGTATTGATGATGAGAAGTGTGATTGATCTGATCTATATGAATCAATTGCATCTTACTTTTCAGCTAATTATCATAAGTTTTTGCTCGGTACGACCCTCGTATAGAACTAGTTAATTATATTAATACATGCATATGCATGTTTAGTTATCTGTCGAGTGTGATAAGTATAATCTTGTTTGTGTGTGTGTATGTGGTGCATGAATGTTGGTCATCAAGGTATTGTCTAGCTAGTGCTTATGGGATGTATGTGGTTTTGTTACCTAGTATCGTTTAGAGGAGGGATCCAATTACATCTTTTTTTATGACACCGGATTACACCCTATGTTTTCAAAGTCCAAATAGTCGATTCAAACCGTTCAACATGATGGATATGTAAAAATGTGCTTGCAAATCAAATTTTACATTTTTCTGAACTTTTTTACTACTTATTAAGATGGGTACAAAAATTCAATGGTCTGAATATAGCGATTTTGTTAAATACTTAATAAATAGTAAAAAAAATTAAAAAAATGTAAAATTTGATCTGCTAGCAAATTTTAACTGTAAAAAATAATAATAATAGAACTGTCAAAAAATAATAAAACAACTCAAGAACACAAGACTTCCATGAATCTCCCTTATTTTTTATTTCTTTTCTTTCTTGATTGAATTACACGGCTCTTACATGCCTATTTATCAATTCAAAAATATTTTGTATATCATGCTAAATATGAAAACCAATCCTTAGAATTAATGACAAATAATCAAATACTATTTATTGCCTATTTCACTAGATATGATTGATATCCTTCAATTTATTATTTCCTTCTTTTGAGTAGATTTAGATCTTCTAGAGTATTTGGCTTGATCCTCAAGTTATGCTGGAACCGAGTGTAATCTTAACATTAACATATCCATTATGTTGAATGATTTGGATCGACTGTTTAGAGTTTCAAAACTTTGAAAATGAAGAGTGTAGTTCGATGTCATCAAAAAATGGTGTAATTTGATCCCTCCTCTTTTAGTAATTGTTCCATGGTTTTTGATTGGATTATTAACCGTAATAATGATTAAAAGTTGATACAAACAACTTGGAGTATTTCTATAAAATAATTGAGGAATTATGAAAAAAATAACACTGCAATTTTGGCCTTATTTTTAATTGAGATTAAACTTCTTTACTTTAGACTATAATTAGTAGTACGATAACAATTTTAAATGAGGGTACGTAAATGTCTACCGAGCATGCATTATTAATTTTAACTTATTAATTCACATAAAATCAAAATTGAAATGTGATAATATTTCATAAACATATAAAGAAAATAACATAGATCACATCTAACGGTTTTATTTTGACATTTATAATTTAAATTTTGAGTTATTAAAGTTTTAAAAATGAAAGCACGATAGAGGAACAAAAAATGGAGGCATTTGACCCCTCCTCTAGTAATATGTGGCCCTCTCTCATCTTCTCCCACTCTTTGAATTAAGTTGCACATCCCTAACCGATTGCAAAACCCTATATTAGTCTATCACTCACTCAAGATGGGGAGGAAGCGCCTGTCTTCGTCGATCACTCACTCACTCACATCGATTCCGATTGCTTTATCAGCATGTATGTAACTACTTCAAAGGTCAACCTACCAGTGAAGGGATTCCATACCAGATGGACCTTCAGGTTATATATATTATAGAAACATGCATCACGGGATATATGCATGTTCAAAAATCTTTTAACTAAGTTACATATATGTATGTAAACATCTCAGTTTAATCTTTCCTATAATAATATGAAGATCTGAGATTTTTGAGGAATAAATGAAAAATAAAAGGAAAGAAGAGCTAAATGTTAGTTCTTCAAGGCAATCATAGATAGCTGGTACGTACTGTACAATAGCCTATGTAGTGAAATGGCATGTAAGAGGACTTTATGTGTCACTCAGCGATAATAACAGGAGCAAAATATAATTATAAATGTAACTATTTGTTAGATACCAATTAAGGCTTAATTATTTCAACGAGGCATCCATCCGCTAAACAATTACAATGTTATTAAGTGCTACAACAAATCAATGATGGTAACTTCTTGACGCGTTACATTTTTGGTTTACCACGTATATATTACACGTCATGCAGATCTCGACAAAAGACTATGCGCCTTTAAGTTTCTTGGTAGCCTTGTACATCCTCATCATTCTCCTCTCTGGAGGTGAAAAATCAATAAACAAACTTTCTAGCTTTGCTATTTCCTTCAGTGAAGAACCCCTTGAGTACAAATTCGGCCATGGCTATGCTCCCAGCTTCGCTTTTGTTCGATCCATCAATTTTCTTTTCTCCTTTTTTCCAGTTCAACTATTATTGCTACCTACAACGACAACCATTGTACACTTTTGACGACAACTTCATGATGTATTGCTTCAAGGTGAAGAGATGCCTTGACCGCAGGGCCCACAACTGGGGGTACTGTCCTTATCTGCATCAAGGGGAGCAGATCCAACGGCGAGACCCATGCAAGTTTCAGTACAAAAGACAGATGTGTCATGAGTCTCAAGATATTACTATGTGTCGCCGGGGCAACAGATGTAAGTACTCCCATGGGCTGTATGAGTATTGGCTCCACCCAACCAGGTACAGGACTCGCATGTGCAACATGGGTCTTGCGTGCCGTCGCCGTGTATGCTTTTTCGCTCATAGCCTTCAGCAGTTGCGCTCGGTAGATCTCCTCCCTGACTACGGTGCATATGGAGACGGGCAATTTTTTCCTTTGCTGAGAGACCCACCGTGCCACACTCTCGGGAGTTTTGAAGCAGGTGAAACATCAGGTACATCTTATTCTTATCAAAGGATGCTGGATGACAGATCGAATATCAATGAGGCGGCGATGAACTGGCACATGGATATGATCATCATGAAGCTACTTGAAGAGCTTGATGAAGAATTAGTATAAAGGTTTGTTTATCTATGACCAATGTGTGGGAAGAAACAATGAAGAAAACTATGCTCTGTAGTGAAGTTTACTCATTCTGAAAGTGTTTTCTGAGTTTCTAGATAATCTATTTTAAATTTCATTCGATGACTAGTGTAATGTATTATGTGATAATTTGAGAATTTGGTGCTAATTAAGAATCTTTAGAATGTACTTTGATAACCAAAAATACTGTGTAAATAAGAGACTATTTTGTTAACAAATCCTCAAGAATTTAATATTGTGTTAGATAGAGGAGATAGATAGCTGGTTTACAAGCTAAAAATAGGACCGTACCAGCAAAAAATAACTTTACCAGTTCACTGGTATAAGAAAATCATAATCTGATGCTTGATCCATTAGGGTAGTTTGCCTTTTCTTTTTCTGTTACAATTTGTCATTTTCTTATTTACTTACTTTCAATTTTATTTTCAGTTAAATCTTGTAACCGTGACATAACTTGTGTCACCACTCACCATAAATGAAATTTGAGGGCTTGAATTTCACCTTTCTCTTAAAAAAAAAAACTTGAAAATGAATATTTCAAATATTTACTATTAACGCACATTGTTATCACTTTATTTATTGTTAAAAGACATTAATTAATCGCAGGTGATTCCTATGTATTTTCTTTTTAGTTTTGGTGTCAATTACCCCTATTTATTTGGACTTCAGTAAATTCTCAAAATAAATACATGTTAAAACTTCTAAGTTCTAACTATTTTTTTTTTTTTTTGCTTCTCTTACAGCCCGTAGGCCTTTGACTAGTCTCTAGTAATCACTACTAATATTTCACAGTATTATCTATGCGGCCTATTATTTAAATGCTTTCAAATTTGTTCAGGCGTAAAACAGAAAAGGCCCATAATTAGAAAACAATTCACTCCTACTAAAAGCCCACTACAAGTTTGTCCAGGCCCAAACAAGCTTCTGTGGTCTTAACTCGTGGATTATGTTGCTTTTCCACTGGGAATTTGGGTTTACTAGTTTAGATTTAAATTCCATTTACCAGTTAACCACGTATACCCCGCAAAAACATAAATATTACATATTTTCCCTCTAAAATTCATAATGTCATATTTACCTTTTAAATTTCAAAAACTCACAAATTTACTCAATTTGTTGATTTTTCTATAAAAACATATTTTAAATTTATAAAATACCCTTTATTAAAAATAGAAATATGTAGTCCGATAAGGAAACTATTTTGTCTTCTAAGTTAATCATTTTTTAGGACAAATGGTTCATCTCTCTACTTGTATTACATACACATAGCATTTCGACATGTGCTTGTGTATATGTCATAAGAAAATGAATCATTTTCTCTAAAAAACAATCAATTAGAAGACCAAAAATTTCTCTTAAATAAGTTGCATATTTTTATTTTTAAAAGAGTACAATTGGTAACTTATAAATTTAAAATGAGTTTTAATAGAAAATAAGTTGGGTAACTTTTGAGTTTTTTTTAATTTATACGGATAAATATGATAAAGAAAAAATATTCTAGAAGGGAATTACGCAATTTTGAGAGTTTTGAGGGATATACATGAAATTTCCCCTAATAAAAATAACAACAACAGGTTGTAGAATTTGTATGACACGTAATGCTTGTAACGGGTATTAGTGAATTCAATTAAACATTTTGGTCTGGCTATAGTACGTGTAGAAGAGTGTCAAAGACCGTTGATAAGTTCTCAACTTCAACTTAATTTGTGTGAGAGTGACAACTTGATTATAACATTTTTGGTTACATTTTTAAATCAATCTAATTTGTGGTAAAAATTAATTTATGCATTTATATTAGTTGTACTTGTACATGAAGATTGTCTATATATTTTTAATTTGGTATTCTTGAATAGTGTTGGATAATGTATTAAGAATTAGGGGCAATTTCATGTATACCTCTCAAAAACCTTGAAATTACGTGTTTCTCCCTCTAAAATTCATAATAACATATTTACCCTTCTAAAGTTAAAAAACTCACAAATTTACCCTATTTATTGATTTTTTTTCTAATAAAACTCATTTTAAATTTATCAATTACCCATTTTATCCTTCTCCTTTCTCTTCGTTCCTAAGAAATCCCGAGATCCCAAGCTCCGTTCCCATCCAAAGAACAGTGATATTTTTGTTTTATGAAGCTTTAGACCTGAGACCGCTAACACATTGCTGAGACATGGAGTTGCTGTAACCATAGTGACAAAGGTTGAGGAGATTTTGGTGGATGAAGTTCGGTAAAGCGGTTTACTATCAATGTGCCACCAATGATGACATCAGATGGAGAGATAAATATATGTACTCATGCAACCTTTTTGATTAAAATTATAACGGATATTTGAATTTGGAGTACGCTAGGAACTAAAGGGAGCATGGAAATATCGCCTTGTTGACACCTCGAGTTCGGCTTCTTTTTGAACCATCCACTACATTGTAGGACCCTTCGCAATATTTGACATGATGGCCTGCTGGAACGCCTTACTCTCTTCTTCAATAAAATCATCACCAGAAATACAACATAAATTTTAATTTTAAAAACATATGTTCTTTAATAATGAAATATGTGCTCTTTAATATATTCATCCATCAATTCATTATTGAATAACTTAGGCACAACCTATCAGCTCATGACAATTTGGGTATCCCTGATAACCTCCCTTGTGATTTTTGGGTATAATAAAGTAGAGATCCAAATTTGATGTTCGTATCAAAATTCTCAAGACACTGAGATCTGTAACTATAATTTATTTCATATTTTTCTGGGCTTTCAAACTAGGTTGAATTTGGGGTATTGTACACGGCAGTTTGTGTACCTGGTTGGTACTGTACCAGTTTTTTTTTTTTAGAATCTGAACTTTGAAACTTCACTATAAATGCTAGAAAAATCCAAAAAATGCAAGGTTTGTTCCTATGCACTCATGAAGATGTCCTCTATTATAGTGTAAAGAAGTTTGGCTAAATTCATTATCTAAATACCTTTTTATTTTTGGTTTGTAACAAGTGCTGGTTTTGGAGTTTGTTGGTACCAGTTTGGTTGAAAAGAATGAACTGAAAGTAAATGATACATTATAGCAATTGGATCTAGATTACCGGGTCACTGGTACGAGTCCTAGGATGATGGTATTGTCACTAGTAGGAGTCATAGAAGATTATGCATTCTAATCTTACCTCACTCTTTCAGTACCCACCAAATTAAGACAACAACAAAAGAAATAAAAAGGCAAAATGTTTCTAGGAAAGCCTCACTCATAACAGGTGTGTAACATGCATAACAGTATAGCTATTAATAGTTCTCCCGTTCCTGTTTTCAAGTGGACCAAGAAAATTATAATGATTAATTGATCAATTTTAAAATCCTTTCAATAGTGGTACACAATAAAGAATGAAAAATAAGTAAGAACCAGCATATAATATTTTGGAAAAATAAGTCATTCCAAATTATGCATGAAGAAGATATAAACTAAATTTAACAATAATCAAACCACACCAAATCAATAATTAAACCTGGAGTTAAGAAGTCCCATAAATGATTAAAAGGACCTTACCACAACAAATTTCAACTCTTGTGTGCTGATTTATAGTAGAAGCTCTGTTGATTCGAAGAACTACAAAGAGGAAACAAGTAAAACAAATTTCAACAAAATTAGAAATTTATTAGAAGTAAGAAAGCAATATACGACTCAGTGAAGGTGAGAAATTATAAGAGGTGGTACGAAAGGAGGAGACAACGTATTTGTCAGAGAAGCCAAGAGGTATTGAGACGAGGAGGAGGAGAGAGATGGCATTACGGAGCTCATTTAAAAGGTAAAAAATCCAATATGTGGTTTTCTGACCTTTGATTCGTTCTTCTCTCGAAGTATCGCCGGAGATCGGACAAATATTCGGCGGAGGAGACTCTTTTCTCTGGAAACGTGCAGAGGAGGAGGGTTGTGAATAGAAAATTGAAGGATATGCCACATCAGCGTGAATGAGGGTAAAAAAGTCTCAACCTATTCTCTATTCCGTGGAAAAATCTAATTCCAGCCCCTCCCTGGAATTGAAAGTTGAGGGAAATACTCTATTTTATATTCTCTAATCTAGCTAATTCTAGATCTGTTCGACAGGAATAAAGACCTAATTCCCTTCAATTCCTCTATTATGCACCAGTCGAACAGGCCCTCCAGGAATAACATGGTAAGCTAGCCGTTCTCATGCTGGTCATCTCTATAAATTATTAAATATATTCATAAAAAATTCCTAGATTGGCTTGGCCTATAGTGGTAATTTTAGTTTGGCAATTTTCATGGCTATAATGCAATTCAGATTAGCAGTTTTCTGTTTCAAAATTCTAATTCTAATTTCAATTTCAATTTCAATTGATTGTGCACTATGGTTTTTTTTTTTTAATATGGAGGAAGAAATCATATCTGATATTCACCATGAAGGCCCGATTGAGACAGCACTTCACCTGCTCATACGCGGCCCAGGTCTGGAATTGCATTTCACTGAATTTGGGTTGTGAATTACCGGTACCAGGTCCTTCGGTACAGGAAATATGGTACCTGTCAGAGGTATGTGTAAGAACCGATAATAAGTTAACAGTGAAAACATGGATAATTTGTTTTCTGTGGTCAATTTGGAAATAGTGCAATGCGCTGGTATTCAGGGGGAAGTTGGTACCGGCGTACCAGTTAGCAGACATAGTAGAACAGGATGTTTAACTTTGGAAAAATAATTTGCTGACAGAAGAAGAGGGAAGACAAAAGGTTTTTTAATTCATAGCTTGCTTTTGTTTTTTTGTGATTAATGGATTGATTTTATAGTTGTTTTATTTGTGGTATTTAGATAGAAAAAATAACCACTGGATTGTGTGAATTAGTTGTTAATTTTTGGATGCTAGGAACAAGATGCATACTAGCATGATGTAACAATTTTACTGTTTATACAATAGCCAAAGCTTTTAAAAAAGGATATTCACCGTGAAGAATATGACCCAGAGTAGTCTTTTGAAGAATATAATGTGGGCAAACCTTAATCAAATCCAAATGGAGGCTGTGAAATCTGCAATAAATGTCATACAATGCGAGGAGTTAAGTTCTTTGAAGCATGAGGTGCTTAGGATTTCTCTGGGAACAAAGAGAAAGAAAAAAGAAAGTATGGAGAAAGGGTAAAATAGGTAATTGATAAATTTAAAATGAGTTTTATTAGAAAAATTAATAAATTGGGTAAATTTGTGAGTTTTTGAACTTTAGAAGGGTAAATACGATATTATGAATTTTAGAGGGGGAAATACATAATTTCAAGGTTTTTGAGGGGGATACATGAAATTCTCCCTAAGAATTATTACTCTTTGATTGTTGAAAGTACTTTCAAATTGCTTTTTATTTTTTTTGTGAGTTGAACTTTCAAATTGTCAACTGAAGGATAAAACATGCACCGCACTTTTAAATTATGTACATGATACATACATCATATTAATTGTGCTTATAAGTTATATATAACATTAAGAATTTGAAATTATCTATATATTTTACACTTTTCGTTGTGTTATTTTGAAAGAGGCTTAATATATATTGTATGTCACGCAACTCACTGTCAGTTTTATATTTCTTCCTCCACTCTTTAAAATATCATATTGATCTTACAATTGCATTTCTTCCATATTACCCATTAAATTAACAATTTAATTAGTTTGATCATATTATTCTCAAACTCCACTATACCTCTAGCTCAACTAATCTACGGAAAGTAACATAAAAATTTCTCATAAAAAAAAGGAAAAAAATAGAAAAAATAATCATCAGATCTCGCACCACATATACATACCCACTCTTTTTAAGACATTATATCGAACACCTTAAAAGAGAGCGACCATCCTAGCAAGAGTTCCTAACAAATGGAATCTCTTGACGGCAGTAGGAGGTGTGAAGAAGAGAGGATGGAGATGGTGTTTATATAGTATGTCAAGGCGAAGCCATGAGAGATAAATTCTATCGAGCACGAGAATTAACTTTTGGTCTAATATTGACCTTACAATTACAATTCTTTTATATTGCCTCGTTAAATTAACAATTTAATTAGTTTGATCATATTATCCTTAAACTTCACTATACCTCCAACTCAGCTAATCTACAGAAAATAACATATAAACTTCTCATAAAAAAGAGAGAAAAAAATAGAAGGAAAATCATCAGATCTCGCACCACATATACATACCGACTCTTTTAAGGCCCTATATCTAACACCTTAAAAGAGAGTGACCATCCTAGCAAGAGTTCCTGACAAATGGAATCTCCTAATGGCAGTAGGAGGTGTGAAGAAGAGAGGATGGAGATGGTGTTTATATAGTATGTCAAGGCGAGTCCATAAGAGATAAATTCTATCAAGCACGAGAATCAGTTTTTGGTCTAGTGGTAAAGACAATGTCCTATGTGTAAGAGGTTACATGTTTGAAACTAAAAAAAAAAAAAAAAATCTTTGTGAATATTAAATAGTTAAATGACTTGACCTCCAATATCTACTCAAAAAATAATCTATCAAACACTTCACTCGCACAAGAGGGCTGCATGAAAATAGTGCTTAGGTTGCCCTGATAAAAACGAAGAATAGTTACATAGGCGGATTTATCGACATTTTTATTTTTATCCATTTTTTAAAATATTTTAATAAAAATAACCAAGATCTGGTGAAAATTTTAAAAATGCCCAAAACGCAGAATAAATCCACTTTTCCGAATAAAAATTCGGAAGAGCGGAATAAATCCGCTTTCTCGAATAAAAATTCGGAAGAGCGGAATAAATCCGTTTTCCCGAATAAAAATTCGGAAGAGCGGAATAAATCCGCTTCCCCGAATAAAAATTCGGAAGAGCGGAATAAATCTGCTTCCCCGAATAAAAATTCGGAAGAGCCGAATAAATCTGCTTCCCCGAATAAAAATTCGGAAGAGAATTCGCGGTCCAGCCCTTTTTAATCCGAAATTTTAAATGATTAAATAATTTTTTTAATTTAACAATCGTTCAAAAATTATTTGACCGATTAAAACGAATCCATTGAATCATTTAGAACTTTTTTTTAAATTTGATTTGTATTAATAAATAAATAATTGAATTCTAATTAAAATTATAATTATACGAAATTATTCGTACAAATAAAATATAGAATTTATAAAACTCGTTCATTTAGAATTTTTTAGAGAATTAATTGAATATATATAATTATATAAAAGGAAATCAAATTATTAGAATCTTAAATTGATAAATAAATATACGAATTATATGCACGAATATATGATTTATTTAATTATTTACATAAATTTTTCTTATTTTGAATAGGTTAGACATTTAAATAATTTTTTTTTTGTAATATGTATATGCCTTCAATATAGTTGTGTTAGCGGTTTGTAATGGTTAATCATAAGAAAAAATGTTGTTCAACAAAGAAAAGTTCCATTACATACTATAATTGACTACAAAACGCTCATTGCAGTAAGGCGTAATGATGTGTAATTAGGTCATGTACCAAATTTAGTTTCGGATAAGAGAATATAATATATATTAGAGGCGTGTTTGTTTCTCAATATATATGCCAGTGTACTTACAGTATCTTATATTTAATATTAGATGATTATTAAAGTCTTTTCAATTCATTTTTAGTTCGAAGATTGAATTTCTAACTAATATATAATTTTTAATACGCAGGACATTATCTGAATTATTAGACTAGACGTAACCTGCATGAAGTCATATACTTTAGTTTTCATATTTTACCAATAATTTTTAAGGAAAAACTGAATGAAGTCTGGTAATGTGAAGTGAAGTTCGAAAATATTAAAATTTAGGTACAGTCTAAATTAATTTTTATTTTATTAATTTAGTAGTAGGCCACAAAATATTTAAATGAACAGATTAAAGGAGACCTTAGCCCAATAATATTTTAGCAACCCATATTTCCTTAATTAACTCCCATGCACCTCCTCTGTTTTTCATTCATTCTATAGGAATCTAATATCATCATTTTTATGTTTTATATGTTTCTTCATGCTGAATAACTATTTTCTCTTCTTACATGCATTTAAATTTCTAATATCATCTAATTAATTTCAAATTAGTTCAAACATTTATACATCATTTTATATTTACATATGTATTGTACTCACTTTGGTATTAATATGATCGTTATTATCCATTAATAGTAATGTTTACTGCTGTGACTTTGGTATTAATATGATCGTTATTTTATACATATGTTAGATTGCATACTATTTGTGGTTATATGTCCTTAAAATATCATAACGGAGGTCATGTAGAAGGGGTTCAAGCAATTCGATCGAGTTGGGAAAATCAACAACCCGCACTCGATAATTAATCAATTCAAGTTCTACGATTTTTCAAAATAGATCGATCGACATAAATCACATACGCTATCATCAATTTGATCGAGTTGGAAAAATCAACAAACCGACTCAATAACTAATCAATTCGATCAACACGAAAAATTAGAGAAGAGGGGTTTACATTTACCCAAGAGAGAGGAAGATCGCAAGGAAGGCGACCAAGAGAATCCCACACGCAATAGGGGTCAGTTCGGACGGCCGTTTGACACGAAAGGACAGTGGCGAAAGTCACCCAAACGTGCGGGGGAAAGAGCTCGGGTGCCTTTCTTCCTTCTCCAAGAAGGGACAAGAGAGAGGGGGCGGAGTGCTGGTGGGGTTCACAGCCAAATTCTAATAATTCGATTTCCTTTTATATAATTATATATATTCAATTAATTCTCTAAAAATCCTAAATGAATGAGTTTTATAAATTCTATATTTTATTTGTACGAATAATTTCGTATAATTATACTTTTAATTAGAATTAAATTATTTATTTATTAATACAAATCAAATTTTAAATTTCTTTTCTAAATGTTCAATGGAATTGTAACGAATTTTTGATTTATAACTAATTATGTATTTCGAAATTTTGGATTCATTTTAATCGGTCAGATAATTTTTGAACGCTCGTTAAATTAAAAATTTTATTTAATCATTTAAAATTTTAGATTAAAAAGGGCCGGACTGCGGACTTTTCCGAATTTTTATTCGGGGCAGCGGATTTATTCCGCTCTTCCGAATTTTTATTCGGGGAAGCGGATTTATTCCGCTCTTTCGAATTTTTATTCGGGAAAGCAGATTTTTTACACGTTTTGGGCATTTTTAAAATTTTCACCAAACCTTGGTTATTTTTATTAAAATATTTTTAAAAATGAGTAAAAATAAAAATATCGGGCGGATTTATGTATAGTCTACGAGTACTCATTCACCTCTATGATTTCAATTTTTTTATATGTATATATATTAAAATTTTTATATAGTTCAGCTCTCCTAATAAATTATCATATGTGCGATTATAGTTTAGTAGTTAGAATTTTAATTTGTTATTGTGAAATTTAAATTCAAGTCTATCAATAATGATCAAAGGTACCGGTGGGGTGCTGCCTGCTAATCAGTGGATAGAAATGAAAACAGATTGTATATATGTTATCCGATTTGTGTTCTCTACATATCATAAATTGATGTAAGATGCATATATTTGATTCATCTGAATTATCAAACAGATGCATGTATAGTTTTGAATTTACAAAATGAGTATAGATACGAATACCTTCACATAATTAATCCGTAATTTTTTAGATTTAAAAAAGGTAAAATGAAACCAATGGAGGAAACCGAGGGGAAGAGAGGTGCTTTGTAGAAAAAGTTGATGGAGGAATGCTAATTATTGTTTGTTTTGTCAAAAAATAGATTCGGAACAGAATTTCAAAGATCCATCCTCCATATTTCTCGAAATCCAATTATTAATTTATTTTAGAGCTTTCTTTTAATTTACTTTTGTTAGATAAAATAATTTGATGGACAAATATGAAAAGTTTGAAGAGAAAATACAGGATGAAGGAATTATAATATAATAGGATTTTTTTCAGGTTTCAACCCAAAAAAGTTTACCGAAGAAGAGTTGATTTTTTTAAAATGAGACAATTTCTACTAAAAGTTTTTACATGCAGAAAATTTGAAATATATATGTAACTCTATTTTAAAATGTTAAAAATCTTTAGAACAGAGAAGGACAAAATTAATTGTGTGAGAATTAAGTTTAAAAAAATGAATCAAGTAGTACGAGTCGTTGGATCAAGATAAATAAACTGAGACGAACATATCAAATTTTTTTAAATGAAACTCGAACTGCCAATTTTTTGTGCAACCCTACAGTGAACATGAACTTCACATTTTTGCGGGAAAAAGAAAAGAAGACAAAAGAGTCAAGGACGAAATTTTGCAATTTTGGGAAATGCTCATCTTGTGACCCACTTTATTTATTCATGCCCGATTTTCTGTAACGATTTTTCACAGGTCTCACTACGTAGAGTACTCGATTCATATCTCGAGGGACCCATTTTCAGAATTTCCTTGCAGTATTTCGTCCCCAGAAGAACTAGGCCTTATTATTCTGACTACTGTCACAGTACAGACTCATCTTTCTTTTCGATTCAAATCCGTAGGTACAGACTACAGACTCATCTCTCTGTTCTCAACTTCTCATAAAAGATAAGGAAAAAGAAAAGAAAGGATCAAAGAAAAAGAAAAAACTTGGTCGCTAAAAGTTTCTACTCTAAAACCCTCCTTCCTTGTATCTATCATTCTATCTCCATTCTCCAATAATGAGCGCAAGAAAGCAAGATTCCGTCTAAAACCCTCCTTCCTTGTATCTATCATTCTATCTCCATTCTCCAATAATGAGCGCAAGAAAGCAAGATTCCGTGACCAAAGCTCGATCAAGGGGTACAGTTGAAGGAGCAGCCTCCATTTCCCCACAAAACCCCGTTTCGCAGTTAACGGAGGTTGGCTTTCCGGTTGGTGCAGAGGTGGAGGTCAAAATCAACTCCCAAGGGTTTTATGGCTCCTGGTACGAGGCAGAGGTGTTGAATCGTTTTAATGTAAAGCGCTATGTCAAGTACAAGGTCCAGTACCTCAATCTTTGGAAAGACGATGATGGACAGCAGCTGCTAGTAGAGGATGTGGACGCCAAGAATGTCAGGCCCCGGGCCCCACGCTGTTTCAGCACACATGGTGGTGGTAAGGAGGTATGCATTTATGCCCATTTTTGTTGTCTTTCTATATTAATTTCCTGGAGTTTTGTTTCGAAATTTGAGTAATTTTACAAGAATGGTACTTTAAGTGAGTAAAGGGTTTGCAAATACGGTTTATTGCTAGATCTATATCTACGACTGGTGGGTGTCCAGAGATAGATTTTTTTCTTTCAATTTTTTTGTTATCTCAGTGTTTCTTAAACATGCTAGCTGTTTTCTACCATGAATTACTCTTGTCGTTGTAACATCAATGCACAAGTTAGTGTTCATATCTGAGTGTTTCTTGCATCACTTTCTGTGCAGGATGAAGACCCAAATATTAAAATGCATGACCTCGTTGAGGCATACCACAGTGACGGGTGGTGGCATGGAGTGGTATCGAGTCTAAGGAATCCTGCAACAGGTCTATACACTGTGTCTTTTCCCAACTCAAGGGAGGTCTTCCAATTTAAGCCGGCTGAAATCAGGCCTCAATTATCTTTTGTCGATGGCAAGTGGGTTCCCGTTCTAGGAGAAGCACAACAGGTACATTACTTGAGAGTTTTTCAGCTGTGTTTGTCAGATTTTTGTTTTAAAAAAAAAAGAATAATAGGAAACAATGAACAAATATGCCTGGTATACAACAACCTGCAAAACTTTTTTTTCTTCTTCTCATTAAGAAGCATTCACATATGATCTGATTGCATGATAGTTCCGACCTGTTTGAGATGATCACATTGTGGCCAGAGCTTCAGTATCCAGTACAGACAATTATGACTTTTGAGTTTCTTTTTTCCCCTCTTTTCATGTTCATTTGCCAATTTTGGGTTGAACAGTTTTCATTGAGGCAAAGTTGACAGATTGAATTTATCTATTATTTTTAGAGAAAAGAAACCTACAAAGAAGGTGACAAAGTGGAAGTGTATGGTTTGAGAGATGATTACGGGCTTTCATACTTCCCTGCACGAGTTGAGAAAGTGATACACAAGTCCTACTACCTAGTCAAGTATGATAGCCTGAACGCACGGCCCAATGGGGACCTGACTGAGATCCTTGACTCTCAGTACTTGAGGCCTGTCGTTGTATATAAGCCTGGGGCAAACCCCTTCGTGGTGGATTCTCATGTGGAGGTTTTTTACAACGGGGGTTGGTCTCCTGGTGTCGTGTTGACTGGTCTAAGTGGTTCCAATTACCTTGTGACCGTGGAATCTAAAGGCGAACCGACAACAGTGCATTTCAATGTTTCTAACATGCGGAGGCGGTTGGATTGGAATGGCAGGAGGTGGAGCAAGTGGGAATGCCCTTCTAAGGTATCTCCTGATTCTCCTCACTTGTTACTTTTAAGGGTTGCCATCAGTCACCGCACTATTTAATTTTGTGTTCTGTTCGTTTAATTTAAGTTTTCTTTGCTTCTTTTTATTTATGTTAATTTTGGTATCTCCTCACTTATTTACTGCATTCTTTACCTAAAATGACTAGATTATTTCTTTACTTGCTGTAATTTAGGGGAAGAAGAGAAAAACAGCCAATCCCAATGAAATTTTTACCTCTGATGTTTCATTGACTGAAAAAAGTGAAACCACACCTGACTCTGGGACTTCCACGGGCAAAAAACTGAAGGTGGAGCAACCGGAAGAAGTTCAAGAGCTGCAAATCCCCTCAGAAAACATATTTACACCCAGGTCCCAAAAAGTTCTCTTCATTTATTTTCCTGTATATCTGTCTCTTGCTGCATCGTTTTTACTGTTATTACACTAAAATTTATCCTAATTCTCAGCTGTATCAGAAAGGGCTTAGAATCTGACGATGAAGTCCCGATCACAGAACTAAGGGTGAAATTAGAACCAAACAATATTACTATTAGCTCTAGTCCAAGAATTAGGCATGCTGTGTGGAAAACATCTCAATCTCGCAAGCTGCTAACAGAATTAAAGGACTGCCATTCTGTGAGTAGCTCACTATTACATTCTTTCCATTCTGTTATTTGTATATTCGCTTTTATGTATGCTACTAGTAGCAAGCTGAGCCTTTTATAACTATTGTATCTTTTATTGGCTCAGAAGATAAGTACAGGAAAAAGAAGCAATACATGTGAAAGAAAGACTAAGGGCTGGGTGACAGATAAAAAACGTAAGGCAAACTTCCTTATTTATTTGCTTTGGCCATGATTTCTTACTAGAGTAAGCTTTCTTGAAATCTGAAGTTCAAAGATGCCAATATCAGCACTCTGTGCACGTAAAATATTGTCAAGTGCACTTTCATGCAACCATAGTTACATTTTTGTAGAAGATGAGGTGAACCACAATAGACAGACTACTTCTGAAAAGCAAAAGGATGTGAATTTATCTAATGAGAGCTCTAGTGATGTGCCTCAGCCAAACACAAATGGTGAGAAAGCAGCATCATGTCAACAGCAACTGTGTATGCTTAACTGATAATAACTATCAATATAATTGAGAAGTGCCATTTGTTTATTTTATTTTATTTTATTTTCCTGTATTTCAGTTTTAATTTATTTTCCCTGAAACATATTTTAAGGCATAACCAATCTACCTGACAGCTTCTAATACAAACTACACTGCTGATTGTTCTGGGGAGAATGCAATTGGAGCCTCATCCCATGATAGCACAGTGGGTCATATTGTAGGTGCAGAGAACCAATGCTTGCTTAATACTCAAGGTGAGAAATTATTTGCTAAGTGGCACTTCTGGTGGATTACAATTTCTAGACAAACAGATCTAACCTAGCCTAAATAGAGTGGAGCATAAAGATAAAACACGAAACAAAGATGATCATTTATTTATTTTATGTGGGTTCTACCTGACAATTTAGAAAAGTAAAACAATATAATATAAAACTAAACAAATAGAGGGAACATTGTGTGTATATAATGTGGCTAGGAATTAAGTAAATGCAAAAAAAAAATTAAAAAAAATAATAATCCTTATCAGAAAAACTTGTGGTTTTCCTACCAGAGTCTTTTACTGAGGATGTTGCTGAAATCAGCAAGCGCCAATTGGTTGATTCACAGCCTCTCAACTCAAGTGCAACTATGGAGCATCTGACAGGAATCCAAGGCAACATTTCAAACACTAGCATGAGCAGACCAGTTTCAAGTGTTGACCAGGCAGCTCCACTATCTCTCTTGGAGAATTCGGTCTTAACAGAGTCAAATCCTAACTCTAAATTTAACAGTCACACTTTGGCAGAGCACACTCCAGTCAAATCAGTCACTTCTGACATTCTATTACCATTTGAAAAAACTTCACCCCTGTGGAAGACCCTAGAAACTACACTTGATGTGTTCCGTCAAATTCCTCAGACGCCTCATTTCATGAAGCTTAAAAGGTACTCTCTTTGTCAAGCTGGCCTGATGACCTTTTTAGGTCAGCACCTGACTCACATAATATAATTTCAAGTGCTTGCTAATTACACAACTCCTGTAAATAGTCAATGTTGATTAAGAATTTGAGTCTTGGCTGGTACTTGGTGCGCACAGTGTACCTATAGTGATTGGTATGATACCTGATTAATTTCCCGCTGTTACTTTTCTTTACTACCATTTCAACCATAACTTGATTTTGTGACCTAAATGAATATTTCCAAAATTTAGCCAAAAGTAACATATGCTAGGATCTGTACCTGACTGATATAGAAATGTACGAGATAGTATGTCTACAGCTTGAAATGGATAGTGCTATTTCAAATGCAGTGAGTACGAGGACAAGAGGGAAGGTGTGGCTCTTGGATTGATGATGATATATTCTATCCTGTCAGATTCAATCCAGAGGCTCTCGATTCACACTGAAGCGAAGGTCTTTGAGGAGAAAATTGCCTGCCTTGAATCTTTAGAGGAGAATGGGTTCATTGTAGACCCAATACGAAGTCGCTTGCAGCAGCTCGTTGACATGAAGAAAGACTACACAGAGTCTTCTTCAAAACGGGTTGAATTGAAGACTGAGCTTGCAAGTGAGGAGAAGAAGAGCATGAGTTTGCATGCATTGGCCAATGTTCATGAAACTGAGTTGGAAGATATTAGAAAGAATATTGCCGAATTGCAAGAGAGAGAGAAAGCAATAATGGATGAAAAAGCAGGAAAGTTAAGTTTAGCAGCAAAGCTTGAACACAATATGTCAAGGCTGAGGGAGAATATTTTAAGCATAGACAGGTCAAATGAATTGGCTCCGGAAGAATTTAAACGTCTTATATCAAAGCCTCTGCGGGAAGAGGGTATCTAGTGTATAGGGTTGTTTCTCTTGGCTTTTGTATGTCTTCTTTTTGTGAATATAACGTAGGTTTCTATTTAGGGCCCTTGTCTTAGTGTGGATTTATGGATGAATCACCATTTGGAACGGGTATGCATGGTTAGATCTAACATGGTGTATGTCCAAAGATACAGGAATGCTGCTTATTGTGTGTGATCAAATTAGGTGCTTGTTGTAAAGAATGGATGGATTCGTTAGGTACTTTCTGTTTTCATAATGAAAACTAACATGGTGGAACAATTGTGCAGAAAAAAGCAAGGTTAAGTATCATGCTTAGTTTGTTACTAGAACTGTGCCTTTTTTATACTTCCGAATTTTCTGTATTTTTTTTTTGACATATCGTGTTGCAGTGGTTATTGCTATATTTTACGGTTAGGATTAGCCTAAAAAAGGTTTTCTTGTATCTTTTTTCTTAGTCATTGAATATGAGTCATGTTCCTTCTCCAATTACACAAGTTGTATGGCCATAAAATTGTTTGCTATTGTGTCAATTTTTTTTATTCTCTGTATGAGATTATTACAAATTATTGTCTTCGAGTCATGGCATGTTTAAATTATATAGTGCTTGTTCTTTAACACAATTTTATATTTGTGCCTGACTGCCTGGTAGTAGTAGACTAGCAATACTCCAACTGGCAACTAGCCCAGGTCCTAAAAGGTGTATAGTAATTATTTGGCTTACTAAAACCACAGCAGTTGTTTACCTGCCTGTTCTGCTTGAATCCAAATCCTCCCATGCAGGTTGGGGGTTCCTGACTCGAGACAATTGAAACAGACGGCCCAGCTGCCCAGATTTACTCTCAGCCGGTGCCGGTGCCTATTCGGGATAGTGCAGGGGGGCAGTATTATTTGTGCTTTGAGATTCGTTCCAAGTTAAAAAGAATTCGAGTCAGTTAGGCAACTTGAGGGGATGTGAATTCTGCTTTTTGTGGGTCATTTTCTTGGGTCAAGAATTCGAGTCACAGCTGGAATGGTGGGTCCTTCTCCTTCATATGTGTATTATTTGTAGTCGATATGGAATTATGGATGGACATAATTAATAGGTCAAGTTAGCTTGTTAGGAAGGTGTGTATTTTTCTAGTTTTAATTCTTCCATTCTTGATAAGATAGTAAACCGGTAGTTGGAATATGTCTAAGTTAATTGCAAAAGGTCTACAAATGTAGACTTTTTGTCTCATACATAGTTATATATTAAAGAGTTTGGATCACCACAACACATTATATATATGTCAGTGGGACCATTAATTATTCTAGTCTTTAATTATATTTTTAAACTACTCATCATTCCATCACTGATCTCTTATCATCCTTGTCGTCCTAGGGCTAAAGATTGTAAACTCCTCTCTTCTGCTAAACTTGAGCCTCCTGGCTTGCTCAATGGAAAGGCGGTAAGAGTTCATGAGCACTTGCAATGGCATGGCACGGAATGTCGAAAACTTTCCTGCTATTTGGTTTATCATGGCATTCTGGTTGGTGTTGAACGTTACCCAGTGGAATCCTTCACGCTCAGCTCTCTTTAACACTGCAAAGTTCTGAGGGATGAGTAGAAATTGTCCCTGGCGAAGTAATCCATCAAAGACAGTGCGGCCTTGGTGGTTGACAACCTGTACACGTCCTTGCCCTCCGGTCACATACATCCCGCAGTGGCAATTCATACTCCAGTAGGGTGTAATCATAGCATTCTTTCAAATTAAAACTTACTAGTATGAGATAATTGATTATTTTTGTACTGGTTAATTTAATTGTCGTGATAAAATTAATTTCTTAATTACCCTTTGAAGCACAACTCTGGTAGCACTCATTTGGACAAGGTTGAGAATGGGCAGCTTCTCACTGTCAACTCTTGCGACCCTACCGACTCTTTTATTGAAGTAATCGGCACGTGATGGCTCATCTATGTTGCTCCTTATCTTCATTGTGCAGAAAGCCTCATCCAAGCCGTTACCAGTTATGTTCCATTGTCCCTGCATACTCTCTTCAAACTGCTCTCGTCCCTGCATTCTCTCTCTGTACCGGTACTGCTCTTGTCCCTGCATGCTCTCCTCGAACTCTTGTTGTTGCATCTCTTGGCTGCTTCTTGAGGGGCTAAGCATCTGAAGCCCCTGTGGGACGAAGACTATCTCCCCCCTTTGATCATTTTGGCTTTGGAGTCTCCGTGCCAATTCAATATTCACTCCGAGTGACTCTGCTAGTATTCGGGTGTCAAATCCATTTAATATGTTATTGCCGCGTATCTGACCCAATCTAAAGGATTCTTCTCCTGTATATGTTTGTTGACCGCTCTGGTGCCTTCCAGCAAGGAAAAAGCTCTGGTTGGTTTTCATATGTTGCATTTAGTTAGTGATTAAATTTTTTGAAGCTAATTAAATACTTGAAGAAAATTTCTACATGATGCATCATTTTTTTAGTATGTAAACTCTTCATGACTTACTCTTTGTCGAGGTTCCAACTGGTTGGCGGTGTTGCTTGTATCGAAAACTTGTATGGCCACCACAGGAATATCACCATCGTTGTAGCACCAGTATGAGATGCCAGCAGGCAGCGCAATGATATCTCCCTGCCTAAAGCGGTGCACTTTCTGATGTTCATCTCGAAGCCTTTGTTGGCTTTGGAATTGGCTCTCAGTTCCTGTTAAGAAGTGCTCGGACTGTTGTTGGAAGGATTGGAATGTCTCAGGGCAGCCCGGAAATGTGATTCCCTTAAAGCCTCTCCCTACGAAAATTAACAATATTTGAATTTCATTGACTACATCGTTTCATCTGATAATTATTAAATTAGCAATTAAATAACCATCTATGACGGTAATTAAACTTATGCATTAAATTGGATAATAATTACCTTGTATTATGTAGACGAGAGAAGGTGCATTATTGAATTGAGGCAGGAAAAGACCCCTAGGCTCAATGATTGTGCGACGGACAGACACACCAGCGCATCGCAACATCTCATTATTCTCGTCGTAATATTGAACTGTACCAGCTTCAAAGCGTAGGCGGTGAGTAGGGTTCAGCGCATCAAGCCTGTCAAACCGGCATCCTCTAGGTCCTGCAAAACTGCGTGAGCTCTGCCATGCACTTTGACCACCAAAGGCGAATTGAGCAAAAGCCCCATGACACAAGACCATGAGGCAAAGGGAGAAGCAGAGGAAAGATGAATAGGCTGCCATGTCTATATGGAGGATATGGTATCTCGATGAATATGTGATGAAGAACGAGTGGCGTCGGAGGATAGTATATATAGGCTCAAAAAGACAGTTTACTTTTGGATATATACAATACGGTTGGTACGGGAATAGAAAAAAGGATTCAACAAACAATTTGTACTGTAGGAGGCTTGGAACACTGTTGCTTGGACTCGAATTCAAGCCTTTGTACTTTATCGATTTCTAGATTCGAGGAGAATTGAAACTACACTGTCATCTTTAACTTTGTTTATTTCTTAGGATAACCAAATGCAATACAATCATTTATATCTCTTGACTCTTGAGTAGTGCGTTGGAGCCAATTAAGTTTATCTGAGGTTGCTTAATTGGTGATATGGTCTTGGCATTTAGCAGAATGGATTGGTCTAAGTTCTGTCAAAAGAGTTATCTATCATGGCATAATTATTCTAAAACCATTTTCGTAGTTGGTTGAATAATTATAATAACTTCACCAAAACTGTGAGCAATGATGTTTATTGGAAAACTTAATTTACCAACCTTGGACATGGCCTGATATGCAAGAATTTTGTATTACAATTCATGCAAACAACTGTGTCGTATAATTAATGTATCCTGTGAATTATCAAATAGTGTGAAGATATGGACCTAACTCCTTGTTGCAAAGATATGGGCCTATATCAAGAGCCCAAGTACCCCCAAGGCCCCAACCTTCTAGTTTTTTTGGGATCCAACCCTCTTGTTGACAGATCTGAGCCGTTTATTCTATAAATCTCAGCCACTCGTCAAAAATACATTTCAATCTCAGCCTTTAACCATTAATTTTGATTTTATGTATCTATTTCATGTTATTAATCGTGTAGAAATCTAAATTCAGAAAGAAATGTACCCGTTTCAATACAAAACAGGATCTCAACGCCACATATTTGTTTCACCTTTAATCTCTGTTGCTGTGCGCGGAACGCGCTTTCCTTCTTCCCGATGCAGAGAGGACATTTTTTTTTCTTTTTCTCTCCTTCCCCACGCGGTCTCCTCTTCCTTTTTCTCCTTTCTCCTTCCCAATGCCACCGACTCCCTCACCGACTCACCGACTCACCGACTCACCGACTCTTGCTCTCGCTGTTACTGAGGACGCAAGCAGTGTAGAGAGATCAAACGGTCCCGTGCACTCGAGGAGTTGGATCAGAACAAAGCCACTCGAAAAAAAGGGCAAAATTTCAAATTCTTCTTCTTCTTCTCAAATGGGATTATATAATAAATTGAATTAATACATTCTAGGGTAAAATTTATGTCTCTTATTTAGTTTGAGATTAATAGTATTAACATGCTTTGAAATTTTAGGTAGAATGCTCCTTTGTATGAGAGAGAGGTCCCGACTGAGATACACAAGATCCCTCATATCTTCAGAGGCTATTCAGCCAGAGCAACAATCAGACAGGAGACATCACTAACACTCGTATACTAACTAAGATCTCGAATTTCTTGCCTACATCTTGACGTATTGTTCAATTTTTGAATGGGAAGGTAATATTATTATTGACCTAATTTTTAGGCTTTCCATTACAACAAATTAGGATTCATTTTGTTAGATGATGTCAATAATTCAATGCACGGTCCAAAGCCCCCGTCTTCTTATTACAGCACATTGGATTAATTTTTTTAATTCCATCATGTCAAACACCACTCCTTCACTTGGATTAATTTTTTTAATCCTAAAATCCTGCCAAAAAGCCCCCCGTCTTCTTATTAAAACACATTAGTAGCTTATTTATTTGTTTGTTTTGTAGTGACTGATGTACATGGGTGTACTTTTGGTGTATGGACTCTTCTGATGTGTACCCTTTGCTTCATCTGTGCTTTTAACCTCGAGAACAAGCCTCTTTATTTGGCCACATTTCTCTCTTTTATATATGCACTTGGTCATTTTCTCATCGAGTATTTGATTTACCACACCATGGCGGTCTCTAACCTCTCCACAGTTGCTTTTTTTGCTGGTAATTTTTTATTGCTGATTTGTTTTTTCCTTTTCTGGAAGAGATTTAGGAGTACTTTTTTGTTTTGTTACCTTACAAATTGTGAAAATCTGGTCTGCAAATATGCCCTTGAGAAATAGAGTAAATGTATCTGGCAGGTAAGGTACTTTAAAAAATGCTAAACTACCAATCTTTCCGCACTTGAGATGACATGGTATGAGGAAGGAGGGGTATTTTCAGCATTTTTCTTGGAAAAGAGGGATTGAGGTTTTGGTGTTTGTCCTTACAATAACCCTAAACATAACATATACCTAAAATTTGTACTTCCAAATGTTTATATTTAAAAGATAACATGAAAATTTTCAACAACCTTTTAAACAGATTATGCGGCCAGGTCCTGCGAAACACAGAGTACATGCCTGACAAGGTGATTTATTTTTATATTTTTGTTATTTATTTTTTCATTTGGTCAATTGCTGCTAGATAAATTCAAAGTCATCCATTAGGTAGTTGATCAATCCAATGCTGACTTTTCTCTTCCACTTTGGAGTGGTTTGATTCATGATTCTATAAATCTCAGCCAAATAGTGAGTGGCTTTTCTCACTAGTGAGTGGTTTGATTACTAAATAGGTTTGAATTCAAAGTGACATGAAAATGTGCATATAGGTTTGATTACTAAATAGTAGCATATAGTATCTCAGGTTCACCAGGCCACTTTGAATTCATGATCTCCATATGAAAATGTGCCTGCAGATCAAAATTTTCATTTTTACGATTTTTTTTACTATTTTTTTCGGATAGGTAGAAATTTCAGCTTAAAATTCTAGACCATTCACAAGTAGTAATTTTCTTTCTATCTAAAAAAATAGAAAAAAAATTCTAAAAAATGTTAATTTTAATCTAGAAACACAAAATTATATGGAGATCATGATGAAAGGTTTAGATCGACTATTTGAACTTTGAAAACGAAAATATTGATTCATAGTACAGACCAATCCACGCTATGCATAGTGCCATAACCTCTGTCTTTGCTGTTTGAGTTAGATACTGACAGGTTTGTTCTCAGTTCTGCCGTGCCTTAATTGCAAAGCATGATTGAACTGTCTACAAATGTGGCACATAATGAAAAGATTATGGTTGCGGTGTGTTAGTGTCACACGTAGAAATTCCGGGTGGTATTCATATTTATTGATCAATGGTAATAGTAAACTGCACAACTCTGTGTTCAATCCTTATCAATTGAATCTGCACTTATGAAAACTTAATTACACCTCTTTCTAAGAATACAATATATTATTTGAGAAAGTTTGCATCAATATCACTCAAACTTACATGAGCTACAGCCCCAATTAAACCGTAGAGCGCAGTGATGGAATATTAGATCAGATCCTAACACATAGGCCCTTTAACTTCAACGAAGGAACTATACAAAATATGAAAAATAGAAGCCTAATAAATTCAGATCAACCAGATCTTAAGTGGTACAATGTTGGTCCTTAGCATGATATTCTATTCTTCTTGAGAGATATCTTCTATAATTTAGATATGATGCCATTCTTGCTACTATAAATGAAATTTGTTACATTGCTTTTAAAATTGACATGTCTCTTCTCTCTATATATCACACCTATATATCTCTAATTTTATTCATTTCAGCAATATCGACCGTGGTCTCTTTTGTGCGATCTCCGAGCTCGAATATTGTGAGTACACAAGGGTTCTTCGTCTCTCCTAAGGTAGGTTTAGTTTCATCATCATCATCAAAACATGACTTGTGTAATGAACTGAGACAAAAATGGCCTCAAATGCCCCTTTGCAAAAATAATAATAGTAAAGATAGGGACCTAACTGTTAAAAACCTTGCCATGGCCACTGATTCTGATTTTGGTTCATGTATTCTCATAAATTAATAAAAATAAGTTGTTTCTATTGATCTTCTCATTTCTGCATTTTCTGTATTTGCAGATGTAGGTTTTCTTACTGGTAAATTTATACAAACACAAATTTAGTATTTTCTTACTGATTTTGGTCACACTCTGACCTACATCTGACCTAAATCTTAGTACCATCTGTGGTACCAGCAGCCATTGATAAAAAATAAAATAAAATAAACATTCTACAAGTTATTCACCCCAAACTCTTCATCAACGGACACCACTTAACAGTTCATTGACCAAAGCATTGCATCAAGCAGTATTCTATCTTCAAGTTTGTCAGGTAGCAGTGTCTTCTTTCTGAAGACTGTTTTGTTTAGCTGCTTCCATACGGACTAGCATGTACACGCAAACAATACTGGCACAAACTTCCTCCACGCTGTATTTGTGCAAACTTGCCTCCACTGTTTGCTCCAGCTTGACTGTTCTACTACCCATCTTTGCCTCAACCCCTTGCCAAACTCTCTGTGCATACGATATGATATGTAAACATTAGATGCATTGTTGATTCTGTGATTGATGTCTGACACATGACACAACCAATCGTGTATCCAATCTTTCTTTTTTACAATTTTATCATGATATTATTTAATTTGTTAAATATTAAATTGAATATGTAGCTGCATCGGAATATAATTGATGTTATAATTCCCTATAGCATTTTATATGTAGCTGCACCGGAATCTGATTGATGTTATGCACTATAATAATAAATCAATTAATTTAATTTGATTTACTGATGTCTTTTCCAGTTATGACAAAATAGAATATTATTTGATGTCTTTTCCAGTTATGACAAAATAGAATATTATTTGCATTATTTACTGATGTCTTTTCCTGTTTTGACAAAATAGAATATTATTTGCATTATTTTGATATCATCATTATATAGTTCAGATTAATTTACTTATTTCCATCATCTTCCATAACATCACTGCAAATATAAATAAACAAATTTCAAGATTTAACTAATCACTGGAACTAATAAAATTAAAGACATACTCCTAATCCATTCTTCTTGCAATATACGAAATTCAAAAGCTATTTTTGGTGACACTGTGAGTTTATAATCTAAAAATTTCTAAATAAATATTTTGTTTCTCTGTTGCAAAGCACGGACACTTAACTAGTATATATATAGAGTGAGTCTATGGTACTATGCATATCACGGGTTGTTACCGTGCTATGGCTCTATATTTGAGTTTTCAAATCCTAACGGTCGATCCGAACCGTTCATCTTGTTCTCCATATTAATATGTGTTTGGAGACCAAATTTTACATTTTTTGAAAATATTTTACTATTTTTTTAGATATTTAGAAAATCACTTGATCTGAAAATTCTGGACCATCCAAAAACAGTGATTTTCAATAAATTTAAAAAAATAGTCAAAAAAATTCAAAAAATGTAAAATTTGGTCTCCAAACACATATTAATATGGAGAACAAGATGATGGTTCAGATCGACCATTAAGATTTGAAAACTCAAATATAGAGCCATAGCACGGTAATTAATATATATATATATATATATATAGAGCCATACCACATTCGTAATATGCATAGTACCATAGACTCACTCATATATATATATAAACAGACAGCTAAACAACTGATGTGATTTTGTGATTAAAAGCATCCATCACAAGGCTGATTGTTTGTAACAATCTTTGTCAAGTTTTCTGAAAAAAAAGTTTAATCCTTGTTGTAACGATTCCGATTTTTTTATTAATATCCAAAAAATAAATAAAATTTAAAAAAATATTCAAATCCAAACTGAATTTCGAAAACTACCCAAACCGGTTATCCAATCACCGGATTTGGGACAAATTTCCGGTTAATGGATTCCCGGATTCAAAACAGTATATCCGGTTAACCATTAACTGGAAAGTTATATATATATATATATATATTTTTTTTTTTTTTTTTAAAATAACATATCCGGTTCATGGTTAACCGGAAACTTGTATTTTTTTTTAAAACAGAAAATTAAAATTTTTTTTTGTATTGAAATATTAGAAATGTTGAATATATTTCTTTAAAAATAGATGAAATACAATATAATTTGATTTATTAGAAAGACTGCAACAAATAATCCGGATCAATATTTTTCAGGCCGAATTTTCCGCGACTGTAAGAAAAATTAATATATTTCTTTATGTGTTATTGGAAAAAAAATAAAAATGCTTAGATTCTGAGTTATTGATCCCGGTTCAAAAGTGACTTCTCGATAATTCAGAAAATATTGTGATCCTTCTAGGACATTTAATTTATGAAAAATTGTATCTATTTTTGAAAAAAAAAACAAAAAATTTAAGTTATTTAATTATTGTTATTAAATTTTTTTTATTAAAATAGATACAATTTTTTATAAATTAAATATAAATGTTAGAGGTTACGGGGTACGGGGATGTCTGGAACGCAACCTCTGTTTCCGGTTTAACTGGAGAGAAAACTCAGAATAATTCCCAACTTTGCATTCTTTTATTTTCTGGAATCTGGAGTATACCGTATTACCGTATACGGAGAGAAAAATGAGATGAGAAATCAAATGATCCCCAAATAAAAGGCGAAAATGAATGAGAAAGTAGAAGAATTTTAGAACGCCCCGCCCCTTCGAATTGCTTGGAGAAAGGGAGGGAAGATTAACTGTCTGATCGGAACGACGCCAAAATCTCTCAAACGAGAACTAGAAATGGAATTCATGTCCGCTTTGTGATCGGCAGCGACAAAATCAGGAGAAGAGACTTCAGTCGGCGCGATTTGGAGAGGCCAAAATCGCGAGAAAAAATCGCGCCTAAAAGGTAGAGATTTGACGAGAAACGATTTTGTAACTGTGAAAATACGTTGCTACCGTTGTTTTTTCTCTTATGACTTCCTCCCGTTCATCTTCCTCATCAAGTTCGGTCCTGAGATCCATTGTGAGACAAACCCTAGGCCCTAGCAGAAGCACAAGTCTAGCAAATTGAGACCTAGAATTGATTTTTTTATCTCCACAGCATCTGGAGTCTAGTGAATTGCACTAGTTTAGCTTTCTTCGACTTTGATAGCTACAAATGGTGTGATAATTTTCTTTAATTTTGCTATGAACCACCATCGCGTTTCCAATTTTATTTCCTTGCTTTGGCCGACCTAGTGGCATTAATTGTAAATTAAGTGTATTGTTAGGTTCTTTTTATACTATTCTACATTGAATTCTTTCATTTTATTTGCACTTTTCGATCAGCAAAATTCAATTTTAAATGAAGTCTTTTCCATTCTTTTCTATTGAACTGAATTCTATTCGTGTTATTTTTTATTCTGATCAGACTCTAAGATTATTTAAGAGTGAGAGAGAGAGCGCGCGCGAGAGAGAGAGAGAGAGAATGGAGGGAGGCCATCGTGGTGGGGCCCACAGCAGCACAGCTGCCGTTCAGGCCACCAACGACGACGCCGCCACCAGCAAGCTGTGCGTTTTCTCCATGCAACCCTACTATATTTCTAATTCATGTCAAAGCTCTTCCCTTTTCGTTTAAACCCCTCCAAGAGCTGAAATATGTGCAGCGTGATCCGTATTTATGCAGTATGCCCCTACTAACATTTGGTCGTTATGGTTTGAAGGTCGTGTGTTAACAAAGGCTATATCAAGGATGATTATGTTCATTTTTTCATCAGAAAACAGATAAGGAGGGCTCCTATAATCAATCGTGGTATGCTATTTTATATTTTATTTTATACTATTTCGCACCCAAATTGCAATCTCAATCTGACAATCTTGCATGTTAACTTTTTCTCTGGGACCAAGAATTGAGTATTGGAGCGACTCTATGCAAAATTTAACTTCAATGGAATTTTGTTTAAGTACAGTCTATTGATAAATTGAGTACTTTTGTTCTCTTTCCTAGGATATTTTTCTAGATGGGCTGTTCTTCGAAAAATGCTTCTCCAGTTTTTGAACACTCAAACTGATGAAAGAAAACAGATATTGTCTCTAGGAGCTGGTTTTGATACCACCTACTTTCAGTTGCAGGTACAAGTTATTTCAGATTAGTTTTACACAAGTTCTCGAAAAGAATGAATGATTCATATTTGCAAGATCTAAGTTATATAATTTAATATTTTTGTTCAGGATGAAGGAATTGCACCGCATCTTTATGTCGAACTGGATTTCAAGGAGGTGGTTGACATTTTTGGTTTCAAAGTCTGTATTTGTTTTGTTTTCTGTTTATTCATGTATTCATTTTGTACTTCTTTGGCTAGGTAACAAGTAAGAAAGCTGCTATTATAGAGCACTATAGCCAATTGAGGGAAAAGCTGGGACCAGATTCATTGATTTCCAAAGGTTGGGGCTCTCTTTTATTCAATTTTTTTTTTCCTCGCTTGATGGTTCCCACACAAATAAGAGCACATTAACACACAATTTGAATATTGAAATGTCTTTTCAAAATGTTAGAGAAAGGTGAAGTTGTCAGCAGCAACTACAAGCTACTTCCAATTGATATTCGAGATGTTCAAAAGCTAGATGACATGATAAATATAACACAGTTGGATCCTAGGTAAATATTAATACTTGTAAACAAATCAATGTCATCTTTTGTGTTACATTTTCATGCACACATCAGTAGTTACATATCTATATCTTATTTAGGATACAAGCGGTTGGAACCTCGCAGTACAATCCAAATTGATTATAAATTATCCAAATTATCCAGCCCCTACCCAGAAAAAAATAATGAGCAAGCCAACAACTGGTTTGTTCCCCCAAGGATTTGAACTATGGAAATGTACTCTTATCTTCTTATCAATTTGTTCAGAAAAAGGAAAAATTGGAACCATCCGTCTCTTTAGTATTTATGTAGAAAGGAATAGAAGTGAGGAAGAGGTGTATGTTGTTGGGTGGGTATTTTTTTTTTTTATGGGGTCCTGTGTGTTATTCATTTTACAGGGTTAGAGTGTGATATTTTTTATGTTTCCTTGGGTGCTAATCTATGCCATTAAAAAGGTTCACGGAGATACCCTAGATACCCTATTTGCTCTACCAGAGCAGAAAAAAATCAACATTTGAGACTACTTCACAGATAGAAGTTATCTAATTGGAAACAAATTGGAAGGAGCTAATTGTGATCTTTTTGTCAGCTTGCCGACCTTTATAATTACAGAGTGTGTGCTAATATACCTCGACCCAGCTTCAACACGTTCCATTGTTGGCTGGGCTGCCACTAAATTCTCTACTGCCATATTTTTTCTATATGAACAGGTAGCCAATTTCATCATCTCGATTTAGTGTTTTTTTAATTATAATTGACTATGTAGTTAATTTTTTTATAACATGCTGCCTCTGTTTCTTACTAGATTAACCCAGACGATGCATTTGGAGAACAGATGATAAAAAATTTAGAGGTACTATTAGTCTAACTTTGTTTTTCTCGCTGGTTTTTGTTATTACCAGTCATGAATTTTAGGCGCGTGCAAAAACATGAGTAGAGGATGTATAAACTTTACATATTTGTACAGAGTAGAGGATGTGCACTCCTCGGGATAAATGCTACTCCAACCTTAGCTTCAAAAGAAAGGCTTTTCCTTGATCAAGGGTGGCAGGTGCATATTTATATTCATCTAAACTGTTGGGATTAACTATTCTTTTGACAAGTGTTTTCTTTTCTACAGAGAGCTGTTGCATGGGACATGCTGAGGATATATGACGAATTCATTGACATTGAAGAAAAGCGCCGGTAATGTTTTTATTTTTATTTTTATATAAGAATGAAATTCAAATACAAACTCTCAATTGGCACTGGGCTCTGGTGATGGTTTTGTTTATAATCAATTTTAATTTTTCGAGACTTGTAGATTTTAGCTAGGAAATTATTTTTAATTGATTTACTTTGATTTCAGTATTGAGAGACTAGAATTGTTTGATGAATTTGAAGAGTGGCATATGATGCAGGCAAGACTATTTTATTTTCTTCAACTAATATTACATGTTTTTTGATGTATTTTCTTTAGACTTCTCTTTTGATGTCTGTGTTTCATAGTGAAATGTTATACTTATTGTTTCCTACAGGAGCATTATTGTGTGGCGTATGGAATTAATGATGGCAAGGTCGGTCTCTTTTGTGGTTGCACTATGTTCTTGTTCTCTTGAATTATTTGTCAAAACTTGAGAAAATGAAAATAGGAGTGCCTAACTTGTTAATTTTTATTTGCAGGGCTTGTTGGACGCATTTGGTTTCCCTAAAGAGTAGCTGCTGCTACTGACTCTTTTTTTTATTTATTTTCTAAGAATGTCTGTGAATGGTAACTAAATTTATACTGCTGCATGTGATTTTTGACATTTTCACATGCGTGAGCGTGACGTGTATTTTGAATTAATGGCAACTCGAAATTGTGTTTGCTTTGGAACATCATGCATTGCATTGTGATGAAAACTGGGCGACTAAATTAATGGAGGAGGCAACTAATCAATCAATCAATCAATCAACCCTGTGGTGTGGATCTTGTCAGACAAGCAATTAAGGTTAGACAATTTGAAAATACAATACAATGGGTGGTAAATATAAATTATATGACCTGTTACTGTTAGGGGATGAAGTACATGGGGTTTGGTAGCTTAAATGAACGGCTACTAACAGGATAACCCAACAAATCACTCCATTGATCTCCTGAATTTCCATGAATTCGGTATCCCTCCTCTTCAATTTCGCGTCTTTTCCCTGATTTGTATGCTGTTGCAGTTTTCCCTCGATCATTAGCTCCCCTGAGAGAGATAATTAAAGTCTTTACAAATTAAATAATAATATTTTAAAAGAATTCATTTGGGTTTTATCAATTCCCTTCAGCATTCCCTTCTAGAGTTGTATTACCTTAAGATGAGCTTATCCCAATGGAGAAAGCCTGCTCTTTTCAGATTCTCTATGGTCACATTCATGTGGCCCTCGCTGCGTCCAGTTAGAAAGATAGTTTTAAATCCTAGCGCTCTAACCTCTTCATACAGAATAAGACTGGATTCTATAGCTGGTGCAATTGCCTGTTCCACCCATACATCAAATTCCTCACTGTTAAACATCTCCGACCTATAATAATTTCACATAAAATTACCACCAGCATTCCCAATTTTATATTTTATAATAATAAAATGCATTTTTATTCCAAATTATGCCCAATTAATGGATTGTTAATAAAAGAAGGGTCATTGGAATTTGGAAGGCAGCTGTCTGTGATATATATAATTGGGCAGATTAAATGGTATATACGTGGATTGCGCAAATTTACCCATATCACAAAAAGAAAAGCAACGGTCAATGGTCAATGGTGAATGGTCAATTAGAAAAAGAAAAGCAAATTTACCCATATCCGTGACTGGCATAATACGGCAAATTCGAGAGCAATGTTTCATCGATATCAAAAATCCATGCATCCATCCCGTCTGCTTTAATCTCGACCGTCTGTGCATAAATTAACGATTCGCTCGCCGCCATCTCCAGATCGAACCGGTACGCTCGACCCGTTACATACTCTTCTACGTAGACCCCGCACTCAGCAGGGACAACGCGCCAAGGGGCCAAGTTATTCGCCTCTACACCGAACCGCCAGCTGTCGCACCTCAATTGGGTCAAGGTCGAATCCTTCTGCTCTTCGAGGGAAGTGAATTGGAGAATTAGCGGTCTGGGGAGGACTTGTGACTGTTCGATCGTGTCCAGAGGGGAGGAGAGAATGAGGTGAGGGCAGAATAAGAGAGCGATCAGAGAGAGTAATACGAAGGATTTCATGGGGAACAGTAACAGTAACAGTAACAGTTAGTTTTTTTGTTTTTTTTTTTATCGATCGATCGATCAGAGAGATCGATCGAGAGAGAGAGAGAGAGAGAGAGGGATGCTGCTAGGCTAGCTAGTAGAGGTTGCTTAATGGAGGCGATTTACTGTCGTCTCCGTTGCCCGTTGGGTTGAGTTTGCTTTATGGAGGCTGCTTCCCTGATTATTATAATTTATGGTATCGATCCAGAAGAAATCTATCGTTATAATTTACCTAACGGAGTGGCGTGTATGGAAAGAGACAGGTAATTAAGAAACTTTGGTACTGGGTTACGTGCTCCACACCTCCCCGCCCCGGCTCCCCGTCTGTTAAGTCTGTTAAGTCTGTTGGGGGCGGTTACGTTCTAAAATTTGATAATAATAAATAAAGGGAAACCTGCCCTGGTCTACAAATCTACAATCACGACGCGGAATTGCGGAAAAAGATTCCAACTGAGATGTGAATTTTTAGATACACCCAGTTGTCAGCTACACGAGTCACTGAACCAAGTGTAGTTAGAAAAATATGAGAAGAGACGTTAGCAAGGCCGCCGACCCGGGCATTCTGGACGACTCCCATTACAAATGCGCTCAAATTACGCCAAATTACGCCATGTGTGGGCGGTGCAGCTTTGCTGGGCACATTAATTAATTAATTAATTAATGGGAACTTATTCAATGCTTTCCGTCTGGATTCCTCCATTTAATCATAATACTAACAATAATAATCACCATCAAAGATAAGAATCCATTTTTTAGTAAAGGTGAAAGCTCAAAGGTCAAACCACCAAAATATTTAATATCCACATAGGATTCTATTCGAATTCCAAAGCTTCGATATCTCATACATAGAGCACTACCTTTGCCACTAAATCAAAGACTGATTATCCATAATGATAATTATTGCTATAATATTAATGTCAATAACATAATGATAACAATGATTACGACGACCAATGGCGGATCTAGAGAGGCTCAGGGATAGGCACTTGCTTACCCTTGAATTTGAAATTTTTATTAGACTTAGCGGTAAATTAAATTTGTGCATATCCCTGAATGGACTTGTGCCTACCCCTGGATCACGTGCCGCAATCAAGTTAGATTTTACGTGTCATGATGTGCCATGATCAAATTTGAAAGGATGGTCACAGCACGTTAGTTATGCTTTGACCACACATGTCGTGCCGTGACGTGGCGTATCTGGCTGGTCACGCCATGTCTTTTTTAAATTTCTATCCACTACTCCGCTCTTATTCGCCAGGAAAAAAAAATTGCACTATTGACATTAGTTTTGACCTACCTTGATAGAAATTATGGATCCGCCCCTGACGATGACGACCATATAAATAATGATCATAGTGGTAATGATAATAGAGTTTGGCTAATATAACATCAGTGTCATTTCAGCCTAGATAACACAAACTCTAAAACATATCAAATCAACTTCGAACGACTAATCCAAACCGTTCAAACCGATTTACATTATGAGTGATGCGTTTACATACAATTTTTTTATATTTTCGAGTTATTTTAGTATCAAATCAAGCGACAAAAATATTGAAAATTTAATGTATTAAAATTAATTTAAAAACTCACACATTTGACCACTTGACTTAATACTAAATAAATTCGAAAAGTTATGAATTTTGCATGTAAATGCACAACTAATGAAGTAGATCGGTTTGAACGATTTGGATTTACCGTTTGAAGTTGATTTCATAGTTTTTAGAATTGGTGTTATATAGATTGAAATGACACTGACGTTATACTAGCCAAACTCATGATAATAAGGCACTTTCCTGCAAATCCGAACATTCAATTTGATCGCGGTCTTAGCTAAATGGGACGGTCATGAGGTGATAATGTTGTCACTGCTTTTTGCACCAGACTTCCAAGTATATTTTGTACCAAGTTTCAATTAAAGGAATTAAAGAATTTTTAAGGGAATGGGTTTGATACTGGACATTAGTTTCAACCCAGCTGGAACATCTCTATAGATGCGATGCTGTGTATGTGAATAATGAAGGCGAGACAGGAGCAGAATCTCAGCCAACAAGTTGTGAAGAAGATGATGAAAACCGGTTGGATGATTGAATTTGTTGGCATAGATGATTTACAGCAAAAAATAGTTCTGACAACACTGATAAGTACCAAAGTAAAAGGAAAAAATATATTGAATCTATGAAAAGTGAATGAATATTCAAAAGGATGTACCACTTACACTGAATTGCTTGTGTTCAGCAAAATGTCGACTCAAAAATCTCCATGTAAATAATTATTGACGAAATATAAAAAAAAACGATTAAAACTAGAGACAAAAAAAGATAGCTAATTAGAGCAAAGCTAGCATGTGCAATGCTCACCAAAGAACTTGGTGAATATAACTCTAAAATCTATCGGATTGATTTCAAACGACGAATCCAAACCGTTGAAACCGACATACTTCACGGCTCACGAGTGATGCGTGTAGATGCAAATTTTGAAATTTTCAAACCTATTTAGTACAAAGTCAAGCGAATTACTCTGACAGTCTGACCCAACTTACAAAGGGACTGTTCTGAACTTGGAAAGTTAGTATGGGTTCATTTCAAAGTGGTGAAAAGGTTTGATTCTTATACAATTTCTTGATAACTCATGCTGATAGCAGTACTTGTAAGCCCCAAGTTAACCTCAATTAAATCTTTCACATTAACCTTCAACTCTGCACTTTGCATCAAAAAACCTTCATTGACAGAAGCGGGCCCGAAGTTAGACCAATATAAAGGAGATCTTAGTGGATTAGTGTGGTTGGATCAACAGATCAAAGACAGTGATGATGAAGATGAGGTCAAAATAATGATGAGATATTGAGTTTTATGAGTTATTTTAATGTATTGTTCTTTCATCATTTTCTACCGCTTTGACTTTATACTAAATAAATTTAAAAAAAAAAAAATTTGCATATTCACACATCACTCGTAAAGTAGATCGGTTTCAACAGTTTAAATTTGTCGTTTAAAACTAATCCGATAGATTTTGAAGCTTATGCTCACCAAATCTTCTTGGTGAGCATAGCATACCCTTTTACTCAGCTAATTATTTACAAAACCCTTGAAATAGTAGACACCGTAAAAACAGACTCTAGAGTATATCATTACAATTCAGAGTGAGCATGATCGACAGAACACATAAAATAGTCACTGCACCAAACAATTGAAGAAAAACATCCCGACTACCTGGAGAGTATCATCTCTACATGTTATAATTAAGGAAAAAGCTAACATAAGAGAAAAGCCTTAAAATGCAGAATGCATCAGATTTAGGAATCAGCAGTCTTGACAATAAAGTTCTGGCAGCTGATTGGGTTCATCACAACTGGTGGGCCAGCTGTGCGGGGCCATGCCTGGAACTGCTTGTCAGTTGCGGCCCACCATTCCTTGTCAGCAACTGTCTTTGGTGTCGTTCCTGATTTAACAAAGTAAAATGTACGAAATAGTGATAATATGTAAACAGGATGAGAACACAAACCTTCAGGAAAGGTTCTGAGACAACATAAAAACCAACGATATTTGAAGAAAATAACAATTTGATATATATAGCATGACAAAATGCAAAACGAGAAATATGGCACCCCCCTACCCCCTAGTATGAGATAACCCTACAAAACCTAAAAATGATCATATGAACTCCTCCTTTGGCATTTACTTAGGTTGACAATATACCCCATTGTCCCCATTTGCCTCATTGTCCTACTCCACAGGGATGAATAAAAGACAGACAGTTTATCATTCTTTAAAAGGAATAGGATAAATTGGCATGTGTGATATTCCCGTTGTTGATTGGAGATTGGAAAGAGATATTAAAAAGAAACAATTGCTTAATTATAGTATTGATTTCGGGGTTTCTATATTTTGTGGTAATTGTGTCGAGTATTGTCCAACAAACTGTTTATCAATGACTGAAGAATATGAACTTTCGACTTGTGATCGTCATGAATTGAATTATAATCAAATTGCTTTAGGTCGGTTACCAATCTCCATAATTGGAGATTACACAATTCAAACTGTTATGAATTCGACTCAAATCCAAAGAGACAAAGAGAATTCCTTTGATTCAAGAACAATTACCCATTACTAAGATTTTCCTCTTATAGATGTAAGCAGGAGATAGTTCTCTTACAAGAGCATCATAGATGATGCTTTCATGTTTTTTGAATGAAATAATTATTTCTTATATTAAAAAAATAAAAGAGCAAGTATAAAATTGGGAAACATGGAAATGATTATACCTCCAAAGATCTTCTGATTAGCGAGGATGTTATCACAGACATAAGCTATGGCGAAGGAACCAGCAAGTGAACCGATGATGTACTTGGCCGACATCTTTTCTTACTGCACCACATTCATAGAACATTATTAATTAAAACCAACTTCTAACTGATATCTGTTTGTCTATATAATTCAACAACATACTAGCATGTAATTACTTAAAAGGTCATTTATGAATTGCAGTTTTAGTAACACACTAGTGATCTGGTACGTAGAATTAGACTAGAAATCAAAGGAATAACAACATTAACATAAAGTGCATAAAATAAATAAAAGATTGTTAAAAAGGAAGGATTTGTCAAGTTCCCGATTAGAAAGATGGATATTGGTGTTAATCTTACTATACAACCATAAGATTTAGGTGTAGCAAAAGAAAGATAAATGACACAAAGGTTCATTGATCCAATGCGAGAATAAATATGATTTAGGATGTTGTGCAGGTAGGTTTTGATTGTACTAACATAGAATTGCAAAATTTAGATTAAAACTGTTTCGATTGAATGAATTATACAATCGAAACATTGTTTAAAAAAGAAAAAGATTCTCCAGTCAGAAAGGCATCAAGCAGCAAGACAAGGGTAGCAATACACCGGTACAAGCTCGGTGTCCAAAAATACAGTTAGGGTTTAAGCTCTAAACCAAAAATGCTCATGGAAACCTTTGTCTAGTGATCTCAACCCTTAGAGCAAGCGAGCACAATTATTGGTTATCGGGTTCGGATCTAGAGAGAAAGAGGAATACCCGGTAGCTGTGAGAGAGTAACTCAAATCGCAAGCGGCGCAAACCCCTATCGGGTGGCCGCGCACAAAGCTGAGAAAGAAAAGAGAAGAAAGTTCGGGAGAGGGGGAAGAGGTTCGAGAAACAACTCAGCGAATCCGTATGCTCTCAGTCTCAGGTATTGCAGTATTGCAGAGGATCACCTCACTACTTTACGGTTTGAGATTCGAGTCACCATAGGGGCTGTATTTTTTGGCTTTCAGATTCGTGCCAAGTCAAAAACAACGTTCCAGATCTAGTAATTGTAAAAGATTCCCATATTAGGTATTCGAGACTCGAGAGGATGTGAATTCCAACTCAGCGGGGGTCAGTCGTCACTCGTCAGTAGAAGAGAAATATAAACGAAATAGATAATTGGGGTCTGACATGTGGGCCTCATATGTCAGATTGAATTTATGTTTCTTATGAATGAAAAATTTCCAGCATATCCATATAAACTTCTAAAATAATCAATTTTTTCATAAAGACATCATAATATTATTATTTTTTGAAATACTTGATAGTTGGAAACATCATAATATTCAATATCTTCGCAATAACTTATTTTTTTTTTCTTGTATCGCCTTTTATTTTTTTTATTTTTTTATCTAATTATTTTAAAAAAAATTAAATTGACTAACATCCCCTCTCTATTTTATTTTTGAAGAACATTAACATTTATTGAAAGAATTTAAATTCAACATCTATTTTCCTAATAAATAGGAATAAATTACAAAATACATAGAGCTGCTATTTTTATTAATACCCTAAAATAAAAGAAAATTTTAAAACTGCCTCGTCCGCTGGGCCCACGGGCGGCCCACCCTCCCTAACAGACCGCCCGGGTCAGGGGCGGTCCACTAGGGACTAGACCACCAGAGGGCCAGGCGGTCCGCTAATTTTTTTTTGTTTTTGTAAAGAGATCTTAATATTTTGATTTAAATAATTTTGTGAAGAAATTTTTTTTCTTATTTAGAGTGTATGCTAAAATATAAGACATTTGATATATTTATGAAGTGATGTCGTAACTCTTTATATTGATTTGATTTGTCAGTTGGATATCACAAATCTAAATATAACACTAATTAAGGACTTGGTTTTGATTCTTAAATTTCCAAGCTCTGACAGTTTGTTGATCTTCTTCTCTTTATTTCTGATACTAAAACAGTAGTTTAGAGCTACTAAAATATGAACAAACATCAAATTAAATCTCTGTCAATGCACAAAGCACCATAGACTGACTTCTGATATGGTACCAAGTCCAAACTCAGCAGCCAAGCACCAAGCAAAGGTCACTGGTATAGTGCAATGCACTATTCTTGTAAATCAGCAAGTCTAGACTGATACAGGGACCAAACTGAAAAAGTGATTAACCAGCATCTAGAGCATTCAAAAATACACAAAATTGACACAAATTTCAATTTATTTGGATTTTTCTACAGTTAGTTATGAATTTCCAAAGTTTAGCTTTCAAAAAAACTTTAAACAGCCATAACTTTGGCTAGGAAAGTCGGATTTGCGCATATAACCACTTTTCGGAAAGGGGAGGAGGGATGAGACGGATCTGAATATCACCCCGGGGTAGTCCCCGAGCAATCGAAGCATCATAATTTCAAAAAAACATCGTTTAGTGCCTCAAAAATTCAGTTTAAGTTTTTGTTCAACGGTAGATACAATGATTAGTATTTTGTTTAGTCAAAACCCTAAGAGATTATTCAAGAATTATTCATATAATTATTTTAAAATGTATTTACTATTTATTGTGTTTGTTTGCATATCTCCGAGCAAATGGTATATGTCGACAATAATTATCTAAAAAAAAAATAGAATTTGACATCATTGAGGCAATCTAACTATATTTGCTTGTGTATATTTGAATAAAATAAATTATTAAGAATCAAGGTCAAGTCCTTAATTAGTGTTATCTTTAGACTTGTGATATCAATCTGACAAATCAAATCAAAATTATAAAGAGTTACAACATCACTTCATAAATATATCAAATGTCTTATTTTTTAGCATACAATTTAAACAAGAAAATTTTTCTTCACAAAATTATTTAAATAAAAAAATTGAGATCTCTCTCTAAAAAAAAAAAAAAAAATTAGAGGACCGCCCGGTGCCCAGGCGGTCTGGTCCCTAGTGGACCGCCCCTGGCCCGGGCGGTCTGTTAGGGAGGGTGGGCCGCCCGTGGGCCCAGCGGTCGGGGCAGTTTTAAATTTTTTTTTTTTAGGATATTAATAAAAATGATCGTACATAATACGAGGTGAAAGAAATGATAAAGAAGGGCATATCAGAGGATTTTATTTAAAATTTTGAAGACCCGGACAACTTGTTTTAGGATAATTGAAAAGGAATATTAAAATGTAAAATTTTCAAGCCTTTTTTTCCTGTATGTCTGTTCATATGTAAACAAAGCATATTTACTACGTATTACTACTATATTTTATTATTTTATTATTTTATTATTTTCTTAGGCTTTCTGGCTCCGAGGATTGAGCTAAGGCCCATTTTCGGACTGTAATATATTCTTGGGCCTTGACCCAGCAGAAGTTCTGCTCTTCAGTCATAATAAGTTTTTCTTGCCATTTGAGTTCGAACTGGACTATTTTGTTCATATTTGATCCGAGTTCGAATTGGACCGTTAATGAAAGGTGGGCCGAGATTTGAATTGGATTCAGTCAACGATCACACAATTAATTTAGTATTGTAATCGCCTACAGGCTACAGCTACAGGCCATGGTGCAACTGCAACTGCAACCCAACCATTATATATAATTTAACCAATAGAATCTTGTTAAGCTGGCTAATAATAACATGTACTATCTATCAATCTATCATCATTCATCAGCAAAACTAAAATTCTGCATTTACAGAACCTTACGTGGATGGAACGTGCCATCAGGATCAGGTACACCGCCAGCTCTGCTGCACGTGCATCACCAGACGGTCCGCCACACGTGCGACCAACTACCCAACTTCTCATTCGACGTCCAGGATTGAGTTGACACGTCATGTTGGCTTAATTCGACGGTCCGGATTTGAAATCACGTGTGTTCTTTATGTTTTATATTTTCAGGGTAGCTTGTTAATTTTTCTATAGCTTTGCTTTTGACTACTTTTGTGCTTTTGCATGAAGCTGCTTAGAAGGTGGTCTGATCTGATGCAAGGAAAAAGGAATTAACTTGTTTCGGAGAGAGTGATTCCCATTATACATCCCCAACTTGGCACCATAATTTCTATATATTGAACTAATTAAAGAATTGAATTAAAAATTGCTCCAAATCATTTGGTGGAAGAATTGTTGACCGTTAGAAGGATGGAAGGGTGTGGGTTTGACCACCGAGCCCACGTGTGGTAGACAAGTTTGTACCATGCATGGCTGGATGCCTCGGGATTCCACGTACGACCACATGTGATGTGTCATGTGTGCACCTACCTATAACCTATTCATTCATTTCTCCAACTTGGATTCTTACTAATCATCTCTTTCTTCATGGAAATTAATTAATTAATTAATTAATTAATTAATTAATTAATACTGGCCACTTGCAATTTATAATGGTACCACTTGTTGGCAACTAATAATGGTTATAGGAGAATAATTATAATTAGTGCATGTCCCTGGTTGTCCTCCAAGTTGCTCAATAATTTAATTAATTTAATTAAGCTCTCCAAGATACCATATATATGTTATCTTCAATTACTCTCAATAATTAGGTTTAAGTAAAATTTTAAAAATCACAGAGAAATTTCCAATGATTATATATCGACATTAATGTTTTAATATGCATAATTCATTATAAATACTACTTAATTTTCTGATATAACCCCATAGGAAATCAATCTGTTATGGAAATTCAGCATATCGATCAGGCTAATCAATTTTTATGGGAAGAGTTTCTAGCCTGTGAAGTGCACGAATGTAATTCTTTTTTCTTAATCCGTCAGTTCCTAAAAAGCACCTTTAATTTAATAAATAAATATTAAGCTGATCGTGCGGTTATTCATTCCACAAAAAAAAAAAAATTGCATAAACGGAACCCTGTGATTATGAGAGCCCTCAGCCCAGCCATGCACATGGCAACAACTATAAAAAGTAATAAAATGTAAGCAATTTTAGATTTCCGTATACTGTTGGTGGGGACCCGTTTGCGGTGTTCTATCAATTCTCGAGTGTACCAAACTACCAATAGAGGATCTGCAAAAACTCATAAATTTGCATGATTAGGAGCCCCAAGTTGAACAATAATCTAGACACTCTGTCATCCCAACGAGGGAACACACAAGGGCATGAACCATGTGGGATGCACATGGGACCGAAGCTTTGGTACGAGGGGTTAAGTCGGTATATATATATATATATTTATATTTTCTTAATTTATATAAGGTGTTTAATTTAAATTAAATTCATGAGCAATCTTTTTTTTCACATTTGGCAATACTAGAACTGTACATTCAACCCAACTTTTAATATGTATAAAGTGCTTCTTTACGTGTGCTTTAAACTATATAGTTTTTTTTTTTTTTTTTTAGTATGAGATGACAGTTTTTTTTAAAATTAAATGACCTTTTGGACTACGAGTTATGGATTTCAAACATGTGATTCTCATATGGAAATTATTTTGTAATTAATTTTGTTAATTTTTTTAATTAAAAGTTCGTAGGCAATTTTATTGAACTAAAAGAGTTACAAACTAGCTCTTACATAATATCAGAACATGAGTGTTTGAGAAAGTATACAGCTGTACACAAACTAAAAACGCACAAGTATGTGCATCATGTTGAGACCAAGATGGTCATCCTTTCTTGATCGAAATGATAGGAGCCTAGTGATTATTTTCTCGGTGTGCATATATAGTTGTAATATTCCTTCTAGCATACTACATCGGAGAAGGCATTGAATCAAATCGGACCGAGAATTGAATCAATCGGACCATGACAGTCACCACTCCGAATTTGATGATTTGTTTATCATTTTGTTCTTTAGTATTTCATTATTTATAGATCATTCAGGTTGAGGATTTGGAATTGTGAAAATCTATACGGGAGTTAATGAATACTCTAAAGTGTCTCTAGTCTTAGTAATTAATAAGGAACATTAATTGTCGGTATAATATTAGCATTTGGATTAGATGATGATCATGTTCTGTAGATCATATGATAGGAAATTGTCAATCTAATCAAATGGATACCTGATGGAGATCAGAGGATTGGACGTGACCAAAATAAAATATTTAATATGAATTGTGTTTGTGTCATTAATATTTTATTTGTGTTTGAAATTCTAAGGTATGAGGTGGTTGTTTCTCTCACATAAGAATGCGTATTCGTGGTATTATCTAACGTTGTCCATAACTGGCAACTATACAGATTCTATCTCAGTATGTATACCTTGTGTGGAGAGATAATAATCATCAAGAATACCAATGTCTCTCATGAAAATAAGTGATGATATCACTGGGTCCCTTGATGAAATAATACAAATATGTACACATATGATGAAGGAGTTAATCATAATTACTGAATTATTTCAGAATCAAGAAAGAATCATATTTGCAAGGATGACACATTCCTACCTTGAACCTATTCATGATATTATGAGACATGAAATTGATACAAGGCAATTGTTGCTTTAGGAATCGTGCTATAACAGATACTTATCATCTGTGTCTTTTGGATAATTACAATGCATATTACTAAGTGCCGCTTCTAATTTATGGAATGAAAAGAAGTTCCATATTTCATTATCAAATGACATAGATCCCACAGGGTCACACTAATAAGAAATTAATTAAAAATGCTCGCTAATTTATTTGACATGTGTGACATGGATGATAAATTGAATTCTCTACCTAAACATGAGATAAATGATTATGGGGATAATTATATGATGTTATGGATTTAATTAAATAGTTTAATAAAATTCAAATATCGGAAAAAGATCAAAATGGAAGAAGCTTTGTGAGCTACAAAAAGGAGTTTTCGTGGGCAGCAAAGAGGTTAAGGATCTTAAACACTACATCTCAGGGACCTTCGTCTCTTGTTTGGAGACAAGAAAGAAAATGTATGATGTTTATTGATTTGAAAATTTAATTTTGATTTGATTTCAGTCGCATATGATGATCTTTTTTAGTACTTTTTTTGTCAAAATTTAAAAACTATGCTGCCTTAAGTACCATGAATACCCGACAGAATGTACATATAGTTGTATACTGTAATGTAAAATTTGAAATAGGAAAATTTGTTGAGAAAAATAAATACAATATTGAATATATTTTATAAATTTGAAAACTTTCCCGGTGAATTTTCGATGTACTATAGTACATTTAAAACATGTTCATAATATTAACAAGAGTGGAGTTAAAATGCTATATTGTTTTCTTGTTCTAATTATACCTCACATGTTTGTCACTATTTTCAAGGTCTAAACAGTTGTTTCGAACTGTTCAACATAATCTCCATATATTAAAATGTGTTTGGAGACTAATTTATATATATTTTTTAAATTGTTTTACTATTTTTTAGATATGTCCAAAATCACTGATTTTAGGTGATCCAAAATCTTTTGAAAAATAATAATTTTGTACCTATTTAAAAGAAATAGTAAAAAAAATAAAAAAAATTTGGTCTCCAAACACATTTTAATATGGAGATCATATTGAGCGGATCGGATCGACCGTCATTTTAACCCTATTAAAATGACTCCGAATAAAAACAATATCTCTCTTAAAAAGATAACATATTTATCGCATTGCACAAAATAAAATATAAATATTTTCACAGGTAATCATAGTTGAAGAATAACATAATCTATCATAAACTACAAAGAGAACAACACATAGGTGATGCGTGAGATAGTGCAAAAAAAGATATTACTTAATCATAGTTTTAAAAAAATAATTTCTTACAATCTAAGGTCACCATGTGCCAAGTAAAGTTTACTAATAATATATTACACTGATTGAGTAGTGTGCAGGTTTTGTTTTTTAGAGAAGCCAGGGTCAGGGTCAGGGTCAGGGACATGGAATTTTTATAAACTAACCTACAGATGATTATGTACATCAATGACCTAATTACTAAAGTTTTTTTGGTTTGTTAATTATTGGATGGAGGCGGGCAGTTTTGGTTGAAGGACTGTGATTTAATTGCGAGGAGTGTATGTGTTACTGTGTATGTAGAGAGAGGATGATTGGATTGGGGCGCACGTGAGGAGACAGCTAGCACGCACAAGTGGTAATGATCACCTAGGATATCAATCAATCAATCAATCAATCAATTGGTGCCACTGCCACCCGGACCCGGTTCATTCAAAAACATTGAGTGGTATGGTACCCGGCCGGTTCTTAGAATCTCGATTTCCTATGCCACCTAGGATATACAACATTGTGTGTGACCCTATGGACGACAAGCACTGTTGTAAATAATGATATGCATTCGTCGGATGGGCAGTAGCACCAGGCGATTAATCGTACAAATCAGCCAATTAGTTGGTTTCATTTGCAAACAGCCTTCCGAATGATTAATCAGTCAATCAGTTGGACTAAACAGTCGTTTTTTAAACATCGGTGACAAGACATATTGAAACCAATAATGAAAATCAAGACTGCATTGATTTGTCACAGAAAATCATGGCTACACAGGTCCGGTCCGGACGTCCGGTCCAGTTTTGACTTTTGTACACTATATAATACAAGTAAAGAACACAACGCTAGTGCGGCTCTGTAACTGTAACTCAACAAATGATATCTTGGGCGAATTGTATAACAAGCAACGACCTAAAACTAAAACAGATCATCGTATAAAATAAAATAAAATAAAATAAAATATATGGTTGGTTTGCAGTTTGCTACCTGAACCTGATGAGCAAAGCCCGGGAATATCTTGCTGCTTAATGAGAAAGAAAGTGACCTGTCATTTCTCCATACGCAGTTCATTTTTTTTTTTCTTTGGCAAAATACTTCCTCACTCTGCTAGGTTCTGAATTTCGACCATAGAAGCGTGACCACGTGGCATCAACTTTTTTGTTTTGCAATATTTTTCCTCACTCTGCTAGGTTCGGAATTCGACCATGGAATGACCAAAAAAATAAAAAATTCCAAAGATTGGTTTTTCTACAAAAATTGGTTTGGAGATCAATAAAAAATAATTCCAAAGATTCTTTTTATTTATGCATAATATCAGGAGTGGAGGCATCATTTGCAAGTTATGAGGGTCAATTCTCGGAAATTTTATAGTATTTATAAAATTTTATTCTAAATTATATACAAAATTATGTCTATGTACAATTTTTTTATAATCAATATGAGTTAATTGACCCTCCTTCATCGTTAGTTGATTCACCACTGCATAATTTATGTACTATTAGTATTTTATTAATTGATAATAAAATAACCCGATTTTTTTATATATATTCAAAAAATAAATAAAATTTTAAAAAATAACCAGCTAGCTATTGAAATTGCAAAACTACCCAAACCGGTTAACCAGTAACCGGACTCAAATCAAATTTCCGGTTAACCATTTCCTGGACCCGTTGAAATAGTTCGGTTATTGGTTAACCGGATTTGTGCATTTTGCTTTTTTTTTTTTTAAAACAGAATTTTTTTTTGTATTAAAATATTAGAAATATTGAATATATTTCTTTGAAAATAGATGGAATATAATATAATTTGATTTATTAGAAAGACTGCAACAAATAACCCGGATCAATATTTTTCAGACTGGATTACCTAGAATTCTCAAAGTTGTATCTATTTTTGAAAAAAAACAAAAACTTTAATTTATTTAATGATTATTTTTCAAAAATAATTCTCAAAATAGATACAACTTTTTATTAATTAAATGTACTAGATGGATCACAATATTTTCTAGATTACCTAGAAGTGACTTTTGAACCGGGATCAATAATTCAGAATCTAAGCATTTTTATTTTTTTTCCAATAGCACATAAAGAAATATATTAATTTTTCTTACAGCCGCGAAAAATCCGGCCTGAAAAATATTGATCCGGGTTATTTGTTGCAGTCTTTCTAATAAATCAAATTATATTGTATTCCATCTATTTTCAAAGAAATATATTCAACATTTCTAATATTTTAATACAAAAATAAAAAAAAATTCTGTTTTCAAAAAAACAAAAAAGAAAGAAGCAAAATGCACAAATCTGGTTTACCAATAACCGGACTCAAATCAAATTTCCGGTTAATTGTTAACCGGACTATTTCAACGGGTCCGGGAAATGGTTAACCGGAAATTTGATTTGAGTCCGGTTACTAGTTAACCGGTTTGGGTAGTTTTGCAATTTGAATAGCTAGTTGGTTATTTTTTAAAATTTTATTTATTATTTGGATATATATAAAAAAATCGGGGAAATAACTAACTGATGAAGGAACCAGATTGTAATTATAAGGAAGAGAGATCACATGGCCCCCCTTTTATTGCCCTATCATATTGTGTTTATATATATATATATATATATATATTTTTTTTTTTGCAATGTATTGTGTTTATATTACAATTCCAAATCCAAGAATCCAAAAGACAAATGTACCTAGCTTTGCTCTTACTTCGTGAATAGCTAGTTCATATAAAAAAGATATAAAATGTAGAGTTCGTGCAGTAAAAAAATTAAAGAGACCAAAGAATCAATGATTTTATTTAAAATATATATTACAACAATTAAGTTTTAACAGTGGATTAATTTTTTAGATCCAGCAAAATACTCTTCAAATATAATATACATGATGGTTTGTACAGCAACCCCAACAAAACAATCAACCAGAAAATTAATGGTGTTATTGTTAATGATTATGAGTTTATTGTCGTAATCAAAATTCGATCATGTTATAAAGTGTGATTTACATTTACAGAATGGAAGTTGAGGGAGCCACGTGTCATTATTTCCAGGGCATGTTTAATATTGGAGTCTATTTTGTGCCAAACAGAGAATTGAATAGACTTGAAAACGTTAATAATTTTGGTCCATTTCAATTATGTTCAGAGTAGGGGTGGCAACGAATCGAACTTACCCTAGGTTTGAGTTTGGTTTGAATAAGATTCGAACCGAACCTGATTTGATTTGTTTCGAACCGAACCCATTTCAAATCGAATTAATTGCGAACTACACATTTTCGAATCAAATCCGAATCGAATCACGAACTAAATTATTTTTTAGCAGCCCTAGTTATACTTGTAGTTTATACATTAATTTTTTCTTACATGACAAAATTCACATGGCTTCCTTTTACCGGTATGAAATGAGTGTTTTTAAGTTGAAAAATTATTCATCAAAAAATACATCACAACAAATAATCGTAAAAAGAGGATTAAGTACATGAACTGAAATATGCATTAAAACAAGTAATCGTACCTCGAGTGCTCACTCGATCAAACCCTCGGTCGGACCATCTAATGAAGTGAGAATCTGAAAGGTAGAGAAAGCAGAGGAGAGAGGAGTGACGGCCGGAGAGACAGCCAGTCGCCGAGAGCATTATGAATCTATGATGGTCTTTTTCAGTCGCTATAGTCATCCTTAGCACAGCACTAACCTTTTTATGTTTATATTTCTTTCCGGCCGAGAATTATTCCAAAAAGAAAAGTTCACTTAAAAGATAACATTAAATTAAACAAAAAGACAACTAGACAAGGAAAATAAAATAATTGTAAAATAGCCATAGATGAAGTATGAATGTATCATTATTTGAAGCAGAATTAAAAGAGAGGTTGAGATGATGTCAAATTAAGATTAAGGCTGAAAGGTCCAATGATTAAATGGAGATGATGAAGGGGAGGAGGAGGTGGTGTGGTCGGGGAAAGGCTTGGCAAGGAAGGGTCAAATGTTAGCACTTGTAGTTGTAGACTTGCACTTGTAGTTGTAGCCTTGTAGGGGCCTGCCTCTCTAGTCTCTAGCTTTAAATGGTGTTTTTGTCCAGTTCCTTTTTTGCCCCCCTATTTTACTCCCTTGGACGGCTCTTTTCTTTGTCCCTTGTCCCTTCTAAGCTATACACCACACTACACTACACTAGACTAGACTGGACCAGACTACTACTATTTATTTTACTATACCTCTCTTTTAACCAATTCAATTTTCCCAGCGGTTTTCAACTCAACACATTTTATATATTATGCATATATAGTCGCATAGATGAACATGTAGCATTTATTTATTCTAGTTCAAATATTAGACATGTAAAATTGGTATATGTTCAAACTTTATGGTTCATTAAGTGAAGCCGTGGTAATCAAAAATAAATAATAGTTTAGATATGTCCAAACTTCTTTGGACCGAAATCAAATGCTACAAGTCCTTCTATGCTACTGTTTCTCTTTTTATATATTATTTTATTAATATTTTCAATGAATAAAAAATTCTCCATTTTGTTTCACTGAGCCGCTAAACAGATGAATTTTTTATTTGTAGCATTTAAGAAACAAAAATTTAAAAATAGCACATTTATAGTTGGAGAAAACTTCAAACAATATTTTCAAAAATAATAATTTTTGTCGGCTTATCTTTGACAGTAGTCATTTTTTACCTTCATAAATACTCATAGATTATTGTAGACACAAACGTTATGTTATGTTCATATGAACTTGAAAGATGTAATACTTGATAAATTAATTATCTTGATAACAATGATGAAGCTATGATTTTTGGTAGTAATATTGACTAATTAGAGAAATAATTGAAGATTCTTTTAAGCAGAGCTAAAATTTTACATAATTTGAAAGATATTTTTGAAAATTCAATGAGGGAAATTTACCTTACTGGCCCTTTCTTAGCTCCGCCACTTGTAATTTTTTGTAGTAACGAAGAGGACACCGAAGTTTCTCATTTTATTGTCTATATCAGCGCTCCGATTTTTTTATTTATATCCAAAAAATATATAAATTTAAAAAAATGAGAAACTTCGGTGTATAGGTTTGTGTCTACAATAAAATGAGAAACTTCGGTTTCAATACCAATTTTCGGAAAATTTTTTTCCGAAAATTGGATCCTAGATCCGGAATAATTTTTTCCGGATTTAGGATTTCTTTTTCTTTTTTTTCCTAAATCCGGAATAATTTTTTCCGGAATTAGGATTTTTTTTTTTTCAGTTTTTATTTATAATTTATTTATTTTTTGTATTGAAGTATTACAAATATTTAATATATTTTTTAAAAAATAGATGAAATACTATATAATTTGATTTATTCGAAAGACTGCTACAAATAATCCGGATCAACATTTTTCATGACGGATTTTTTATGGCCGTAAGAAAAATTAATACAATATAATACATATATATACATATATTATATTATATTATATATACATATACATATATATACATATACATATACATATACATATACATATACATATATTATATTATTTTTTCTTACGGCCGTAAAAATTCTGGCATGAAAAATGTTGATCTGAATTATTTGTAGCAATCTTTCGAATAAATCAAATTATATAGTATTCCATCTATTTTTTAAAAATATATTAAATATTTGTAATACTTCAATACAAAAAATAAATAAATTATAAATAAAAACTGAAAAATGAAAAAAAAAAGAATTCGAAAAAAAAATTCGGAAAAAAAAATTCCTAAAAAAAAAAAATCCTAATTCCAGAAAAAATTATTCCGGATTTAAGAAAAAAAAAAGAAATCCTAAATCCGGAAAAAATTATTCCGGATTTAGGATCCAATTTCCAAAAATTGGTATTGAAACCGGAAATTTTTTTTCCGGTTTGGATAGTTTTGGAAATAAACAAGCGGTTTGGTTAGTTTTTTAAATTTATATATATTTTTGGATATAAATAAAAAAATCGGTCAGCGCTTGAACTGAAGACATTGTCTTTTGTTCTCATTTTAATGCCTTGTCACTTGAGGTACGTACTAGTTGAATTGAATTATATATCTTAATAATCTTCAATATTTTTTTTAGTTACCACCTCACCACCGAGAAATACGGAGTTTACCATTAATTGCTTTAGGCAAAATACACAAGTTACTACGTGGGCAAATTAAATTAAATTAAATTAAATTAAATTGGTGTTGCGCATCACTATAGGCCTAGGGTCATCATGTATATATATATTGGCGCGATGGTCATGACAACATTTGAATTTTTAAGAAATCGATTTTTGAAATATTGAGGTGGTAACTAAAAAAGTTCGATAATAATCTTGACAATTATTATTTTTTTTAAAAATTGAAATTTGAAATACAAATAGTCACAAAAAATTAACTAGCTGAACACAGTGAGTTATTGGATCCTTGTTTTCAAATTAAACCTTAATTTATTTTAAATTTTATAACTATAATTTTTTGCTTTCCAGCTTGACCAAGGTAGCATTGCAAAAGTCAAATTTAGCAAACCACGAGGCCGCCGAGTTATAAGGGCTTGGGCGTGCAAAGCAAAGCTCAACATCCCTCGCCTTTATTTATTTGCCAATGCCCAATGCCCAATGCCCAATGCCCAATGCTACGTATACAAGCAAAATTTACTCCCTTTAAAACTATTTCTTCGATCGTTTCAACTTTCAACTATAGTCTATATATCACTTTAGTTTAATAAAAGGTGCACGTGCAATGAGCTCAAAGCCTGAATACTGAATAGCTATATATATATATATATATGCCATTATGACTCTTTCAAATGCAAATGCAAAAGCATGTAGTATGGATTATATAATCTAGCTATATATTAAGCACCAATTGGTTTCATCATTACCATAAACAACTATTTAATTTTCTAAACCGTCATCCCAATACTTTTTTTAGGGATTTCAACATTTATTTTATAATCTACATATTTTTATTTCACTGTACAATTTTCAAAATCAAACTTTTTGCAAATTACCCTTCCTTTTACAAAAGTTAAAAACAAAATACCTTTGTGATTTGTGAATCCCATAAAAATATTTGTTTTTGACCTTTCCTCTCCTCTTTTCCTTCCCCTCATTTACACATTTTTTTTTTTTTATAACAAAAACTTTATAATTTTCAAAATTTCATATTTCAAAAATTTAACTTCACATTTAAAATTTGACTTTTCATAATGTATTATATTTACTTAAAAAAACAATGTGAAAACATCTTATGAGTATACAAGGTGGAGAAGAATAGGATATATATATTGTTTTATTAAAGCTAGCTAGCTCCTGTGATATTCCTGATGTAAAATAATATTTTTAAATAGTCAAAACATGCATCTTGGCCATGCATATGCACCCCCATGAGTGCATTGCATGCATGTCCCCTCCCTCCCTCCCTCCCTCTCTCTAATAATTAATTAATTAATTGTTTAACATACTCTCTATCTGATCTCTGCAGCTAGCCCACAACAACTCATCATTGTCTCCATGATACTCCTTTCTCTCTGTCTCTCTTTCTCTCTTTCTCATCTGATCTGATCTATTTATACCCTCTTAGCATCCTCACCTTCCTCTCTCAAGTCTCAAACAACTTTATTTATTCCAGTTCTTAATTTCTCTTTAATTTCCTATATATCAAGATCAGAATATATATCTCTCTCCATCTCACAACTCCAACAATTAATGATGAACACCAAGGAGAGAAATCTAGACCTTTGCCTTAGTTTAAGCCTAAACTCCCCTTGGATTAATACCACCTACTTCATTTCTCCACCAGGTATATATAAATCTTACATATATTAATTCTAGCTAGGTGCATATATATATATATATATATATATATATAATTCATCCATTAGAAGTGAAATTAATGGAAAAGGAAATTAGAAAGAGAAATCGTATACAAAACTAACACATTTCGTACGTACAGCTGAAGAGATAGAGAAAGAGAAAGAGAAAGAGAAAGAGAAAGAGAAGGAAGATGACGAAAGGGTGTCATCACCCGACAGCACAGTGTCGAGTGTGAGCGGCAAGCGGTTAGAGAGATCTGGGTCTGGCAACACCGGCTCAAGAACTATAGTAAGTGATGAGGATGAAGAGGACGGCCCCGGAGGCAGCTGCTCAAGGAAAAAATTGCGTCTGACAAAAGATCAATCTGCAGTTCTTGAGGATTGCTTCAGGGCCCACAGCACACTAAATCCGCACCAGAAGCAGGCTTTAGCAGCACAGCTTGGCCTAAGGCCTCGCCAAGTCGAGGTCTGGTTTCAGAACCGCCGTGCAAGGTACGTACGTAAATTCTGATATTCTTTAATTTTTGACACATTATATATTAATTGTCAAAGGAAATGTTTCACTAGATAATATTAAACAAGAATACTGATTACTTTTTCTTTCTATCGTATACAGAACCAAGTTGAAGCAAACTGAAGTTGATTGTGAGTACCTAAAGAGGTGGTGCGAGCGACTAACAGATGACAACAAGAGGTTACAAAAGGAGGTGGCTGAGCTAAGAGCCCTAAAAGCCGTAGCGTCTTCTCCAGTGATTCCACCTCCCGCAAGTATGACCACCTTGGCAATGTGCCCGTCTTGCCAGCGAGTTTCAAACTCTTCAAAAGGACCAAGTTTGTTTACTGGTAATAGTGCCATGGCCGCCGCTTCTGCTACTACCGTCAAGGCTAGTTCGAAACCAGCGGCATTGTCTAACTATTGTCAGTTGTTTCCTATTGCCGCCGGATCTAATCAAAATATGTGGACCTCAACTAATGCTCTTCATACTAGAGAGTTGTTCTAAGATTATAGTTTCATAAAGGGAAAACGATCGATGTTGACCACTAATGCAATTTTTTTTTCGAACAGTATTTGATTTGATTTAGAAAAATTCAAAGCTAGCTAGGTCAGGTCAGTAGATGGAACCCCAAGGAGAAGATGCACTGAGGAAAGACTAATTCCTTTTGTCTTGTTGTTATTTATCGGATTGAATCCTGTCTATTTTTATTCGACGGGTTTGTATCAGATTTCTTGTCAGTTAACTCGATGTATTACAAATTTTACAATTAACTTCGGTCGACTCTATCTCTTAAGTCTTAACCATCTGCGCTATTTCTTCTCAACTTTCTTGCAAAGAAGTTTTAATGTTTGCGTATCTTGTGTGGGGTCCGCGGGAATTGGATCTTTTATAGCTTTATATATTATATATAAAAACCTTAGGTAGCATGAGTGTACACCAATTTCGGTTGTACAAGTACAAGCCTAGATCATCAAAATGTGAAAGCAAAGAGACAAGAGAAAAAAGGAAAACGAAATGGAAATGATAAAAGGCCCACTGAGTACCAGTAGCCCAAAAGGAACCAGACACGATTTTACAAAAAATTACAAGGTTAATGCAGAAGGCCTGATCCCACATACTATTATAATTTTTTTTGAATCAATTTACAATGATTCTAAAAGTAAATCAGCAGCATTCAACTTCCATAAAACAAATTAACAACAATCAACATATTTATTAATCTGCTTGAAGCTAAAGATTCTGTTTTCTCGGGTACACATCAACACAAACTCAGCTACTTTTTAAGCTTTTGGGTATTTACCATGCTTCTAACTACAAGCAACTAATATTTTTAGATTTCAAACTCCTGACTTCCCTATAGTTTTTACCTGAAGATCTTTACTATTTACATCATAAATTCATAACCATCAATTTATAGATTAGACAGTCTAATAAAAAGTCACAATTGGAGCTCTTAACTTCTTGAGGTTTTACGACTTCTTGATGATTTCCAATCTATAATTGCGGAGCGAAGGGAATGATTTGGGATGAGATTTTTGTCAGGAAGCTTTAAGTTTGTCATTGGAGATTTTTCATGCATTCTTAACCACAATTCAATCGATTTCCGGTCATATGTATATCCATCTGATGCGACACATGGGTCCTCCATCACTGCCTTCAAAAAAATTTAAATGATAAAAGAAATCTATTTAGGATGTACAAGCCAAAGGAGTTTCATACTTGCATGTAACCAAAAGTCGGTTAATAGCGTTGTTATTAAGAAAAGAGAGAAAGAGAGAGAGGATCAAAGGCCAGTTACCCTCAGAATTGGTCTTTTTCGCATCTGGTACATTATTTTTACCAGACCTAACAGATAATTGGAAAAATACTAATTTCCCCTTTGTTTTGAAGTTGCTTCTTGGACAAAACAAACTTAAGCCAGAGATAATATAAAAAGCTAATGCATTTTTTCAACGTGTCCAAGTGAAAATCACTAAAAAGGCCTAAAATCATGCTCGCACTTTTTATATGAACAGCAAAGAGCTAACCTGAAGTATGGGACACATAAAGTGGCTCGGTGGAGCAGTCGTCTCTTTAGCTCTCCTTGCATACTCCTTCAATCTCTCCAGCACTGGTACAACCGTATCACTCAAGTCTGGCCGATCCTTTTGTCTCAACTCAGCACAACTCAAACCAATTAAGGCAAACTCATTGGCCTTTTCAATAGGCCATTTTCCAGCCTTCGGGTCCAACAAATCAATTAAATACCCGCCTTGAATTGCACCCTCAACCACGGATGTGAGACCCACTGGTGATTTGCCTGTCAATAGTTGTAATATCACCACCCCCAGTGCATACACATCAGATTTCGCAGAGACAGTGCCAGTATGCTGGTACTCTGGGTCTATGTAACAAAATGTACCGACAGGTGCTGTATCCCTTGACCAATTAGTCATGGTTTGGTTTATATTGGGAAGTAAGATTGATAAGCCAACATCTCCAATTTTGCTAAGAAGGTGGTGGTCCAGTAGAATGTTAGCGGGTTTAAGGTCGCGATGGATTATTGGGCAGGGTTTAGTGGAGTGGAGGAAGGCCAGTGTGGTTGCTACTTCAGAAGCAATCCGAAATCGGTCATGCCACCGGAGAGGTGCAGTGTTGCGCTTGCAGTACAGACGATCGTCTAGGCTACCATTTTGCATATACTCGTAGATTAAGCAACCATGCTCGGGACATGCACCAAGAAGGAGAAGTAAATGCGGATGTCGAATTTTACTTAGAATTTTGATCTGAAAAGTTTCAAAAATTTATTTCAAATAGTAGTACACAGGGGACTTCAACCAAGAATTACCATATTGGAAGTACTGGGAGATGCCTGTAGTATCTTGGCTAAGAATTTTTTTTATTTGCCTTTTGACGCCAAGGGAACCCTAGGCTAGACAATTAGACAACAAAATGGAACGCTAAGTTGCTAACAGCAAAGAAAGGAGGTCCGCAGATCCACCAGATAAATTCTGAAAAAAATATTCAAGTTCTAGATCCATCCAATATTTAAAAAAGAAATAATTAAAATTTATAGAATTGTCTTTGTATTATAATTGTTGGGCCTGATACACTATATGTAAAAGTACCTGGTAAACAGCAGTAATTTTTTCGTAAACTAACCCATCAAAATAACAAATTGAAGAGAGAAAAAAATGAAAAGCAAAGTAAAACGTACCTCCTGCTTGAGTTGCTTGATACCATAACCCTCGAGCGAGTGGAGGACCTTAACCGCAGCAACTGTATGCCTAAACTTCCCTTTATACACTGTTCCATTGGAGCCTCTACCAATCATGAGATCATCTGAGAATGACGATGTGGCATCCTCTATCTCCTGCCAGGTATACCTATAAAAATCATCTCGTTCTCTAGAATCACATTCTAAAGACATCCTCTCGAGTTTTTTCTGTTCTTTATCCACACTATTTTCAGCTTCTTGCCTCTGCACAGCTTCTCTCTCTGCACAAATTTTTACGAACAATGCCTCTAGCTCTGCCTTTTCTCTGTCTTCCTTATCTTTCATGGCTGAATTTCTTGCAATGTTTTCTTGTACCTTTCTCTCTTTCAGCTTGATATCTTCTTCAATTCTTTTGATTTCTAGCTCTTGTATCTGTCATCAGAATAAGTTTTGCCATGATTTGTCAAGTCTGTGCTGTATTAATTTTAACTACAATCAAACATAAAAGAAAAATAATATCTTAAATCGAACAGGAATAGGTCGATTATTGATAGGGGCGGAGCCTGAAAGAAGTTTAGAGTAAGGCAAAACGAATCTTGATTCCTAGGGTGGAGCATAAATTTAAATTTATTTTGAATTATAAGCAATAATATCATATTTTTCTCCTAAGCATTATAGAAAAAACAAAGAAAGTTCAATCTCATTTTTTGAGCCAGAGTGGGCAAGTGCCCACACCTTTGCCATAAGCTAGCTCCACCCCTAATTTTTTACTGGTATGTCAAAAAAAAATCAGAACATACTTGCTGAGATGCATGAGCTGATTCATTTTGAGCAGCCTCATAAATTTCTTGGAAATGATGCAGCTTGACTCTCAGCCTCTCCAGCTCCAAGCTTAGATCCTGAAAGTTAAGGATAAACAATTTCAGTGATAAAACATTTTAAAGGGAATGGGCATATTACAACTGATGTCAAGGCAGAACTTCTTACCTGTGTTGCCAATTAAATTTGTTGAAATAAGAAATAAAATTATAAATCTGTTCTTTATTATTTAGATAAGCCGTCTATCAAATTTGGTGCAAATCGAGGATCATATAGTCGCTCCTGATAAAATTAAACCGTTAATTTTAAAAATCACAACAAACAACCAACTGTATTTTTAAATTGCACCAAATTTGATAATGACCAATCTAAGTCATTGAGAACATATCTAATATTAAACATTTTGATAAGCTTTGTGTTGGCTGTCAAATAAGTTTATCATCAATTAACCTATCATGTTTTTAAAAGTGCAGTCTCGAACAAAGGGAACAGGAAAGATATCAACCACAGTGATACTACAAATTTACCATTCTACGAGCTGAGCGAGTATTATGGATGGAAAGAAAAGATGCTTTAGGGGTATAGCTGCAAACTGTGAGCTTTAAATAGTTAATCTGATTTAAATTATATTAAGTACTCTTTCATTACCTGGCTACTAGAATGTGACAATTCTGTTCTGCAATCTGAAACTGAGCTTGACACATCATCAGAATACCATGAATGGTGTTTATCTGAGTTCAAGCTTGTATAGCTAGAAAGCAACTGCCCACTATTACCATATCTTGAATTAAATACATTGTTGCTTATATTTGCATGTGTATGGTCTCTATGCAATAACTTCGGCAATTCATCTGCATCAGCCCAATCTGCAAGTAAGATGGGGCTAATCATGATATTTTCTTTTCTAAGAAAAGAACATTTGTCCTGTTTGATACAACTAAAAGCACCCTCAATAATATCAAGTTCGAATCTAGGGCCTCAGATATTGTTTTTAATACAGAGATGACCCTTAGGCCTTAAGTTTGTACCAAATTCTGGAAAACAGGAGTTTAATACATTGCATGCAAACCTAACTAAATTTTAGACAAAGGGAAACCCTTGTACTTGAATAAAGTTCTTAAAATATTATGATTTTCAGTTATTCTCATTTATCATAGGTCAGAATCTCCTATTGTCCAGTCCTACCTCATTTTATTTTGGATATTTAACAAGAAAAATTGTCAGACCTGTTAAATTAGAACAAAAGAACACATAATAAGGGGAAGAGATTTCAAAAGGCACACCTGAGTGTATACTAGAAGAGCGGCTTGTTGAGGTCGAAGAAATGACGCTGACAAGGCGCTCCTGTGCGGCTGAATTATCAGTCTTACCATCTACTTCAGTTATTGCAGGCTTCACCAAAAAAAGTTTCCCTTTGGAGATGACATACACTGTGCAGAAGTTAGGCATGCTTGCTGATATCCTAGAGCTCAGTTGAGTTGCACTTATTTTCCTGTACAAAATATCTTACAATCACTTAGCTTATAGTTAATGCCACTAGCTTTACTACTATACATTAACAATTGCAAATTCTTCTGGTAAAACACAAAATTTTCAAATGGTAACTTAGAAAGACAAACAGTATGTGCAGCTTCTGATACCACCAAAGTGCACTGATCAGTGCAGTACCGAGTTAGGTTTATTATCTTACTTTGGCATTTTTTTCCTTCTGTAAATTGGAGAAGACCCCAAACTCCCACAAACATACTCATAACCATGCTAAAAAAAAAAAACTCAAAGCCATGATCATGCCAGATAGACTATTTATGTTTCAATTAAGCTGCCAAATGGCCTCAATTAAGCAACTGAACCAAAAAAAATAAATAAAAGAAAAGAAAAGAAAAGGAACAAATTGGACAGAGTAAAACAAAATAATTTCAGATCAATTGACTGAGTGGTGTCCACTGGTACTAACTGATCAGTAGCAGACCAACTTGGGATTGGCTGACATGGCCTCAGCATGATATTTAGAATAGTGACTAAAATGAAAAAAAAAAAAAAAAAAAACTGTATGTTTTTTTAAAGAGATCTGTTGGATTTATGACTTCACCTAGTAAAGATATTTCTGGAGGAAGCACCTAGAACAAGCCTGGATATTTTAGACATAGTAATCTCGCCCATTATTGCACCAGGAACATCATCTGATTCCAGGAGTACAATTTCTGCTTCCACCTACATGACAGTTTTGTTTAACTTTAATTACTTTACAGAAAAGCAACTAGCAATTACTACACATAAGTTGCTTTTGTCAAGTAACTGGAAACTAGAAATTGGTCAGGCCAGATAGCTGATTAGTCAAGTTGTTGTTTAACCTTCGATTTAATAAAATGAGACCTGATAACCATGATAACACATCACCGTCAGCATGATACCACCTACTAGGACAACACCTATAAACTTGAGATAACTTTTTCTTTTTTCTTTTTTCTTTTTTTTTTGAGGAAAGAGATAACTTTCTTTGTTTCTTTTGGTAGTTGTTTGTAGGATAAGAAGGTCGAATGCTGACCTTGTGCCGGGAACACATCTTCTTATAAGGAAGAAGTACCGATTGGGCTTGCCATTCCATATCTTTCCTATAAGCCAATGCTATATCTTCTCTCACTTGTGAAATTGGAATATAGTTTCCCACTGAAATAAAATAAAAATAAAAATAAAAATCAGTAAGAGTTGCAATTTTTTTCTATCTAGGAATAATTTGAGACAAGAAGTGGTCACTCTTGTGAGCTGAATCACATAAAATGATTTGATGGGTTCATTGATGCCTTAATTAATGTTCAGACAATACAACTACCAATTAGTTGGCAGGTTACACTAGACTTTCCTGTCTAATTTAAGCTGAAAAATGGCCCAATTGCACAATCAATCATGGATATATAATTTTGGACTCGTTCATATTTTTAGATTTAAACATAAAAGAAAAAGAAAAATAAAATTTAATAATCAAAATGCTCCTAGCATAGAGAACCCGAAGTCCCCTTGTCTATCTCTCAATAAAGAATTAAACATAAAGGTAGTTGTTAGTTGTTATCATATTTTTTAGGGAACCGTTGGGAATCTGGCGTTTCTTTTTGGCTATTACTTTTTTTTTTTTTTCAAAAGAAATTCAGAAGTACCCCTAGTTTCTTTCATTTTTTTTCTCGATAATCCCTACTTTCAAATTTTGTGAAGAGAGAAAATCAGACACTAGCAACTTGGGAGATTACCAAATATAGTCCCCATAGTTTCTGGAAAATAAAGAGGACATCCACATCCTCATTTCATAAAGGTGAAATAACATATAAATATATAATAGAAGTTGTATAATAAAAACGCGCAAAGGAAAAAGAAAAGAAAAGAAAAGAAAAGAAAAGAAAAACTCACTTGGAGTGGGAACCATTTTAAGCTTAGGTAGAATATGCAAAATCTTGATTGAAGTTATCCCCTCAGGAACAAATTTATCAAGAGCCCATTTTACCACGTGTTTACTGGTACGACCGTCTTTTATGGCAATCCCCACCGTTAGACTGGTGGCAGCTGCCACTTCTCCTCTCGGCTCGCTAATTTCTTGAATCTCCATTTTCCTTTCTTATATATTCTATGTAGAATCCGACGAGGTTTGATCAATGTTTTGCATTCTGGTAAAAGAAAAGGAAATGGATAAGTGAATACTGATTACTGAATACTCATCTCATAGAAAGTCCAAAATAGCTATTTGCTAAAAAAAAAGGTACCACTCCAAAAAAAGCAAGAAAAAAGAAAATGAAGCTTAAACCACAGTAAGAGAATTGGAGATGAGAAGCTTAAGTCTCGAATTAAAGCCTGAAAAAACAATAAAAATAAATAATAATAATAATAATAATTAAATTTCAAGAAAATAAGATAAGGAGACAAACATACCAATTAAACTGATGTAAAAGAGACTTGAGAAGTACTTCAAATGAACCAAAATAACACATGAACAAGATTAGAAAAGTATTTCGAACAATTTTTGGTCTGAATTGATAGCGTGAGCAGGCGCGAGAGAGGGAGGGAAGTAGAGAAAGGATCTATCATCTAGTAGTTGACTAATCTCTAGTCTTTGACTGTACTACTATATTAAAAAAACAATTCCTTTTTGAAGAAGGTATGTTGTCTGCTTCTGGGGTTTTGAAACCTTCCGAGGACTTGGATTAGGATTTAATGACAAACCGAACCTTTATTCCCGGTATGATGTTGATTAATATTTTATTTGATAATATTATTCAAATGTCTTCATTTTTTGTGTCTTTATCATGTTTCTATTTTTAAAAACTTTAATAATTCAAAATTTAAATTTTAAAATTCAAAATAAAACTGTTAAATATGAACTACATCATTTTATCTATGCATGTATAAAAAAATTATGACATTTCAACTTTGTTTTGGTTGTCATCTGGAGCTTGTAAAAATGTATATTAATGTGGATAATTTCTAGACGTTGATTTTTCAACTTATTGATTCATATAAAAGCAAAATTAAAATGTGATAATTTTTTATGGACATATGGAGAAAATAACACATATCAACATCTAACGATTTTATTTTGACGTTTAAGTTTTGAACTTCGAATTATTTAAGTTTTTAAATGGACGCTTGATGGAGGCACAAAAAATGAAGACATTTGAACTCTCCTCATTTATAAAATAAGGGCTGTTCGGCAGCCCACTAGAGAATAGGAATGGGTGTGGGAATCAAAAATTTTGAACTGAATTTTAATGTTCACCGTGGGAATAAAAACTTAGCTCTGAGCAAATTTTTTATTCCCACGGTGAACAATAAAATGCTGAACGGGCCCTAAGTAAATATAAGCAAAACTTGTAGTACTAACAGTTATAATTTGCAGCCTCCTAAGTCACAATAATAAATGAAAAATCTCAAAAGTAAAAAAAAAGGTCTCCTATCTAGACAAATTGGGTTATAGAAGAAGAATATTTTTAGAAGAAACTTGATAGCTTTTTGTAATATCCATAATGAGAAAGATATTACAGAATAACTCTTTAGAGTATAAAGTTAATTTAGGACTAATTGTTTATTTTTTAATTTCTATAACATACTTAATTTAGAATAAAGAAAAATTAATACTTAATTACATAGATGGAGGAGAATTCAAATAGCTCATTTTTTGTACATTTATTATGCCTTCATTTAAAAAAAAATTAAAATTTAAGAGTTATATATAAAAAAAGTAGAACTATCAAATGTGATGTATGGCACTTTCTTATTGCATGCATACACATTATAAATATTAAAAATATTATATTCAAAGGCTGCAGAACTTAACTAGTGCTGAGGGTTTTTTTTTTTTTACCTTTTTTATGCTTCAAATTTCCATTGAAATAAAATTGTAATTTCATTAACAATTTTATATTTGGATACTTAAGTTTTAGATTCTTTTTCTTAATACATATTAAAAATATAAAGGCACCATTAAGATACATAAAAATGCATACATTTGAAATTTTTAATTTTTTGAAAACAAACTTGTAAGAAAATAGAATTTGATAGTGAAACAAAATAAATGCATTGAAAGAACATATTGTTGTATTTAGCAACTCTGGCATAGCTGAGAGAATTTTAACAAACTAAAAGTTATTCTATTAATTTATTGGATTGGACAAATTTTGAATCATAAAAAATGAACTAACATCTGAAGGAACTATGTTATAACAGTTTAAACATTGTTGTGAGAAATTTGAAGAAATAAAGAAGAGAACTATAAATAGACGACATGAGATTCTTAATTATTTAAGAACTTTCTTATATACAAATTAAAATTGAAGGAAGGTTAGTAGGTTTACCTAGAGGAGTCGAAGAGATGTACCGTGTGCATCAGGAAGGTAATTTTCTATATATATGAGTTGAAGATTGGTGCATCAGGAAGAGGAAGGTAATTTTCTATATATATGAGTTGAAGATTGGTGCATCAGGAAGAGGAAGGTAATTTGTTGATAAATGACAGACCGGGTGCATCTATTAATTATCTATATGAGTTGAAGACAAGACATGTACCGTGCATTTTCTACCCATCTCAAGTTGTAGACTGGAGACTGGAGACTGGAGACTGCCGGCGCCGCCTCCACCGATTATAGAAAAAAAATCACTGGAGTCTGGAGTGTGGACTGTAGACTCGAGTTGATTCAACTGTGCCTACGGGCTTCAAATTCAATCAATAGGAATCTTGTTCCAGGTCAGCAGTCAGCTCAGCTCAGCTCAGCAGGTTCCATCAATCATTTAAGCGGCCGATCTGGTTGTCTGGGCTGGGCCTATGACGGGCTGGGCTGTCTTGAATTCACTAAAAGGGAACAGCATATTTCTCGTTAGATCAGGACCGTCCAATCAGATTTTGCACGATTTTGAAGTATCCCGAGATTGGCCCTGATTCTGATCGGACGATTAGGATCTAACCAAATTTTCATTCTTTTTCTCGTTCACTTCAATCTTTCCATCAATGCTTCTGCGCATGCAAGATCTCTCTCTCATTCTCTTGCTTTTAATTACCTTCTCTTTATTTTTATTTTATTATTTATTTATTTATTTTATTTTATTTATTTTTATTATTATTATTTATTTTTTTTTTATTTTTTTTTATCTCTTTGCCTCTCTTCTTCCCAAATCAACACTCACACCCCCCTTTTATCTCCAACCAACAGCAATGGCTGATTTGCCTCCACAATACCCACCCTCAATCAGATGCTTTCTTTCCCCTTTCCAGGAGCACCATAAACTCCTCAATCTCAATGCCTCTATCGTTCTCCAACCAACCAACTCCTCTCCCCACCTCTTGCTTGACCTAATTAACCTACTAATTGTTAGATATGGAGGACCTTCGGCTATCTGGCAAATTCGCCTAGTTGGTAATGCTTTTCTAGTGAAACTGCCGGACTGGGTTCTACACGACACTCTCTACTCTGACTCAGATTTCTGGGAGCTACACAACATAGAGGTACTACCTTGGCAGACTCTAGATGGCTCCTCCCCGGCATTACCTCGCTGGAGTCTAGTCATTACCATTCATGATTTCCCGCTTGACTTCTGTCATCCTCTATATCTCCGGCAAGCCACCACAGCTATGGGGGTTTTAGTTGGTTTTGCATCCATTAATCAGGCAGCAAGAAACCTGGCTAGGGTCCATCTACTAATAGAGACTGAGGACATAGCCTTTATCCCACCAAGCATCTCAGTCTACCATGGAAACAGAGTCTCCATTTGTCCTATCACTAGAGAGACGATGCTCATGCCGGCAAGCCCTCCTCCTCAACCACCTGACAATGACGGTTAAGAGGACGAACAACCACAAGGGGTGGATCAAAGTCAGGTAGAAGTCCCCCAACCCCCACCGTACATACCTCTGTGGCGGCGACGCTTCATAGACCAACAAATCCCAGTTTTTGTACCTGACAGGGAGGCGGCGCCGGCAGCGCCTTTCCAATGCCTCTGTGCTCGGTCCATAACGGCTATCCCTAAACCAAGTCCAGGTAAGGGATCTCTTCAACACAGTACTCTGATATTGCAGAGCCCAGGTCCTTTTATCAGATATGTAGAGCAGGCGCAGAACAAAAGACAAAGTAATATGTGCTGTCTACCACCTCCTTACCGTCTCAAGGATCCCCTACAATGCCCTCAGTCCCAGCCTATCACCAATCAAACCTTCCCACGTCCAAACCAGACAAAAACTATTAAACCTGAAGATCCCCTACAACCAATACAAAATAAAAAACCCTACGCCAAACTAACACGACCTCTTACACATGGCATAAGTCACATACTTCATCCGCCCACTAAATACAAAAAAAAGACCCCTCCAGTAGTTTCCTTCCTAAGACAGGTACCCCCTACTCCCCTCCAATTTAAATAATCAAAATCTCAGAACCTTCTACTCATCATCACTAAGCTTTCGCAAAACATTCCTACCCCACCTTCATTTCACCCAATCCATTTTGGGACCCCCCCAACCATGCAAAACTCTACTTCTCCCTCCTCCTATACCCATCCACACCCACCAAAACAGACTCGGTCAGCACTCACCAAGGAGGATGAAGCCCTGATTGCCAGGTTTGTAGGACTCAACACAACAGATCGACTAGGTCCCTTGGTCAAAGTCCCTGTTCAGGCAACAAACACCTCTACCTAGTCAAAATCTATTATTGCCCGAGTTTTCTCCGATCGCATGGTGCTGGATAAGCAATTCTCAACAATGATGACTAAAGCCTGGCTAGCAGATTCACACACTTCCTTTCGTGCTATCTCTAGAAATAGTTACCTGGTCGAGTTCAAGAATGAAAAGGACATGAACATGGCACTGTCAGGTGGCACTTAGACGTATCGAGGGGATATAGTCGCAACCAAGCAAGTGTTCTCTCAAGCTGAACTCAAACCTGAACTGGTGCATTCTGTGGACATACGGGTACAGTTTTTTAAGGCACCTGTGACAACTTTGACTGAAGAAGGACTTAATCTGATGGCAGGTCCTTTGGGCACCCTCCTCCCTGATCCTGTAGAAGGATTTTTCATGGGTAAGCATTTTACTAAACTCAAAATCATGGTGGACTTAAATAAACCTCTTGAAGATAGGGTCATACTTGCTCTACCCGAACAGGATGACCATGTGGTTCTCTGCTCTTATGAAAAGATCAAACATGTTTGCACCTTTTGCGGCTTGGTGGGCCACGAAATCCATAGCTGCCCAGACCGTAACCGGCTATCTCTAATAGTCAGAACCACCGAGACCTCCCCAGAACTTGACATCCCAAAACTACTGGCACCTAAAAAAAGGTCCATAGATAGTCGACCCCTCCCTTATCCCTGACGAGAACCTCCCCAACCCTGATGAAAACCTGCCCAACACTCCTACCTCTCACTCCAACAAAAGAGCTTATGCTCAAACAAACCAAGACCAAGACCAAGAAAAATACAAGGGGGTTTCTCATAATCTGTTGCTTGATAACCTTCAAACCGTACCTAGTACAACCAGAGTGTCTTTAAAGAGGCATAGGCTGGCGGGCGCTTCCACGCCGGCCATGCAGATATGACTAATTTTCTCTCGTGGAACTGTCGTGGCTCAGGAGGCATGATAGGGAGCACGTTAAACCGCTACCTCCTATGTACAAAGTCCCAATTCGCGTTCGTTTCTGAAACTAGATGCAAACTCTCAACCGCTCAAGTCCGTATCAAAAAGCTGACTTTGAGTAATTCAATAATAGTGCCATCTAGAGGTAAATCTGGAGGCCTTTGGTTCATTTGGGGAGATGACGTGGATATCTCTCTAATTGAATCAACCAAAAATTACATTGCTGTGAAAGTGAGTCCTAAAACTACATCTGCTGAATGGATGTGTATTGGGGTTTATGGTGACCCGAATAGAGTTGAAAACCAACAAATTTGGGATAGACTGGAAGAGCTCATGGAGGATTATCAAGGGGCCACTTGCCTTATGGGGGATTTTAATGCCATTGCCTCCACATCTGAAAAGCACGGAGGGAACTCTCAACTCTCTGCTAATAACAAGGCCTTCCGACATTGGTTCCATGGTGCTGGTTTGATTGATATGGGATATCAAGGCCCAGCCTTTACTTGGTCAAACAAAAAGAGAGGAAGGGCCTTAATTATAGAAAGGTTAGATAGGGTCCTGGTAAACCCCACCTGGCATCAAAGATTCACAAATGGAGCAGTTTTTCATACTCCCTGCAGTCCAGTACTCCCCGTTAGATTTCCGTTATTCATATATATATGCTCCTAATTAATTAATCTGCCCCGGATTTCGGATTTAATTAAGACCATTGCTTTCGATCGTGAACCAATCCTGCCAGCAGCTCTCCCCGTTAGATTTAAGACTATATCTATATTTTTGGGATTGATTTTATGGCATCGATCACCCCAAAGAGAACAGGCATGCATGCATGCATCTTCTTGACAAGGCGTAAACTGAATTGTACAAGTCTCGATCCCACTGATCAAATCCTTCTTCTTTTAATTGATCAGTACTGGTTTTAATTTATACAAATTAATGATATCTCCATTTATATATATATATATATATATATATATATATATTGAGTTATTGACCATACAGCAATTAAAGTCACCCCATATCCAGGAGTACCATGCATGCATTTACATCCAAAACATGTTGTGCTAGCTAGCTTATCCCATGCAGAGAAACTTATATTATTAATTAAAAAAAAGGTAAATTAAATATCAGTAGGTATATATATATGTTGTCATGGGTGTGGGTCAATCAAATTTTCTTTCCACAAACTCGTGAACTCTATTCAATTCTACATATATAAAGTCCATAAATATTTTGTCAGATTCAAGTGTCTGAATTTCCTGTATTTATTTGCCTCAATTAAAATGCATGTGCTAGCTGTTTTGATAACTGCATGTACGTTGCAACTTCTTCTTCTTCTTCTTCTTCTTCTTCTTTTATTTATTATTATTTTTTTTATGTGATCCTGTACGTTACGAAAAACCTATGTGGCGGGAGATTTTATGGACTTATACATCAAATTGAATACCAAATTAAACACTAATCTATTTGGACTGTCTTTGGTCAAACGGGAACATCAAATCCTCTTAAATTGACACGGTATATATGGGTTGAATTCAAATAAAATTGCGGCCTTTAAATCCATACATATATATTTACTAAAAAATATCTATATATTAATTTGAGGAGGGTTCAAATGCCTCCATTTTTTGTGCCTCCATCATGCCTCTATTTTTAAAAACTTAAATAACTCAAAGTTTAAAACTTAAACATCAAAATAAAACCGTTAGATGTAATCTATGTTATTTTTTCTATGTGCTCATAAAAAAATATCACATTTTGATTTTGCTTTTATATGAATCAATAAGTTGAAAAATCAACGTCTAGAAATTATCCACATCTGTATACATTTTTACAAGCTCAAGATGACAATCAAAACAAAGTTGAAATGTCATAATTTTTTACATGTGCATAGATAAAATGATATAGTTCATATCTAACGGTTTTATTTTGAATTTTAAGATTTAAATTTTGAATTATTAAAGTTTTTAAAAATGAAGGCATGATGAAGGCACAAAAAATGGAGGCATTTGAACCCTCCTCTATTAATTTATAGCATACATATACAAAGTTAATTGTATCACAGTGCTTTGCAAAATAATTATGAACGTACAGGTACTCCAGTTCTATATATATCTTAATTAATTTTTAAAGTGCAAATGGCTGATTCAAATTAACCACTTAATTAATATTCTACAAATTCAAATCTTTTCAGAAACCAAATAGGTAAACAACACACATATATATAGAGTTGTATATAATTATGGAAGCAACTAATAGTCCCCCAACTCTAGTCCCCCAAAAATCCCCCAGATATTTTCAAAGATCCTGTAAACTAATGGAGCAAATTTGGTAAACTTCAATACTAAATCCTGTAAACTAATTCAACGAATCCTGTCAACATAAAAACTTCTCATTTTTGTGTGGTCCCCAATAACTACTTTAACTTCCCCTTCAACTACCACTTTAACCACTTTAACTTCCACTTCAACTACCACTTTAACCACTTTAACTTCCACTTCAACCTCCACTTTAACCTCAACTTCAACCTCCATTATTTTTTTCCAAATTTTTTTTTTAAAATTTCTTTTTCAAAAAAAAATTTTTCCAAAATTTTTTTTCCAATTTTTTTTTTTCAAATATCCTTCTAGATACTACTTTCAATTATTTTAATTTCTGTAAATCTTATCACATAACTCTGTAGATAGTTTCATTGAATCCTGTAAACTGATAAAAAAAAAATCAAATTTTAATTTTTTTTCAAAATTTTATTTTATTTTTCAGATTTTTATTTTTTTAAATTTACATCTAAATGATACTTTCAATTGTTTTGAATTCTGTAAACATATTCACATAACTCTGTAGATAATTTCGTTGAATACTGTAAACTAGTAAAAGAAATTCAAATTTTTTTGTTTAAATTTGCATCTAGACGCTACTTTCAATTATTTTGAATTCTATAAACCTTATCACATAACTCTGTAGACATTTTCATTGAATACTGTAAACCACTAGAAAAAATTCAGTTAACAGTCCCCCAACTCCAGTCCCCCAAAAATTCCCGGATATTTTCAACTAATTCTGTAAACATCAATACTAAATCCTGTAAACATCAATACTAAATCCTATAAACTAATTCAACAAATTCTGTCAACATAAAACTTTCAATTTTGTGTGGTCCCCAATAATTTCCACTTTAACTTCCACTTTAACCACCACTTTAACCACCACTTTAACCACTTTAACTACTTTGACTGGGACCACTTTTAGACCTTTGACCAGGACCACATCTAAAAGATCTCTAACAGCTTTTCAAAACTAAAAACTAACCATGACTACATTAAAACTTTGTAAACGGAAATATGTAAAAAATATTCGAATTTTTTTTTCAAATTTTTTTTTTCAATTTTTTTTTCAATTTTTTTTTTCAATTTTTTTTTCAAAACTTTATTTTCGAAATTTTTATTCGGAATTTTTTTTCAAAATTTTTTTTCAAAACTTTTTTCAAAATTTTTTTTTGAAATTTTTCTTCAAAATTTTTTTGTCTCCTTCTAGATACTACTTTTAATTATTTTGAATTCTATAAACCTTATCACATGACTATGTAAATAGTTTCATTTAATCCTGTAAACCGGTAAAAAAAAAATTTTAATTTTAATTTTTTTCAAAATTTTATTTTTTAAAAATTAAAAAAAAAATTCGAATTTTTTTTTTTCAAAATTTTTCTCCAATTTTTTTTTTCAAATCTCATTCTAGATACTACTTTTAATTATTTTGAATTCTATAAACATGATCACATAATTCTGTAGACAATTTTGTTGAATACTGTAAACCGGTAAAAAAATTTCAAATTTTTTTTTTAAATTTGCATCTAAATGCTACTTTCAATTATTTTGAATTCTATAAACCTTATCACATAACTCTGTAGATAAGTTCATTGAATCCTGTAAATGACAAAAAAAATTCAAATTTTAATTTTTTTTAAATTTGCATCTAAATACTACTTTCAAATGTTTTGAATTCTCTAAACCTTATCACATGACTCTGTAGACAATTTCGTTGAATACTATAAACCAGTAAAAAAATTCAAATTTTAATTTTTTTTTTGAATTTTTTTTTTAAAATTTGCATCTAGATACTACTTTTAATTGTTTTGAATTATGTACATCTTATCATATCACTCTATATAAAGTGTTGTTAAATATTGAAAACATAACAACTAATCTCAAAACACACATGCTATTACATCTACCAATGGGACATCATTCTTATCACTAAACAAAATAAATTACCTATAAATAACATAAATTTTTTCCACCAAACATAACATTTCATACAAATCAAAGCAAACATGAAGAAGTATAATATAACACTACTTATAAAACATAAATGTTTTCAAATTTTCTCCCTCTTTGATTCTAAGATAGAGTGACCGATGAAGGTGATACACTTTCGGCCCTCTGCCATCAACACCATCACCTCCAGATAGCCATCAAGAAATTCTGTAAACATAATACACGAATTCTATAAACCTAAGATAATCTCAAGTTTTTAAAACCCAAAATAACAGGTCAAGAATTCTGTAAACCTAAGTCACCAATTCAGTAAACCCAATATATGAATTCTATAAACTTCAAATAAGACAACCTAAGATGAGGCATGCTCAACATGCTTTTACCCCAATTTATAAGTTCATACCCGACAGTGTACCAATGGCACTTCTCTTTTGAAATGGGGAACATTTGCTGAGGTAACAAGACTGTAAAGACCCAAGGGTACCATGAGATGTAGTGGCAGCCATTCCTATTTGACAATAAAAGCAAGAGCAAATTAAAGCGGCAAATTCAACTAAGTACTTCAATTTGACATAAACTGATTCAAATCAATAGAAAATATCAATGTAACAAGCTTACATCTGACAAACTGTCTAATCGAAGACCTTCATCAAATCCATGGCTCAAAAGTCGAGAAGACCTTCATAATATTTAAATCATAGAGTTACTCTCTATGAATCCTATAAACCTAATTAAAGAATTATGTACACTGGTAGTTTCCATCCTGTAAAATATAAATCTCACCTCATGGTGCATGCGGTACTGAAACATAAAATACAGGTACATTAGGCACAAAAAATAGCCCCCCTAAATAGCATGTGCACGATCTGTTCAGTCCTAAATAGCCCCCCTATAACTCGAATGAAACATTGAGCCAGCACCCAACTCAAATACAGGTACATTAGGCACAATGCTCATATAAGAAAAAACTCAAAAGACATTCTTTGGAAACCAGAACATGACAGACTGATACAAAAAATCAAATCAAAAATCTAACTCTGCAGTTAAATAAAGGACTAAAAAACAAGCAAGTTAGGATTAAAATTTACATTTGTAGTATTTTTCTATAATTTATTAGCTATTTTTTATAATTCAAAATTTCAAAATACAAAAACTACTATTATTTTTCTGCACAAATTACCATATATGTCCCTACATTCAAGCATCCGTTAAACATAGCTAAAAAATTATAAAAAATCTAAAAATTAACACGCATATAGCTTTGACTTTCCTCTACATTTCCACAAAAAGAACTAAAAAGTTGGTTCAATGGATCTCTCAGAAATATAATTTGAATTTGGCCTGACAGTAAATAAAGAAAAAAAAAATGGCATTCATCCTTGTAAATAAAATAATGATTAAGAAAAGATTCATCTGTTCACTAAATTAACTTACAGCATGCATTGCCATAATGAATGCACTTACAGTGCTACCATAAGGAAGACGGTAACCTACCATAAGGAAGGCCAAATCGTGGTTTTAAAAGGGAAAATATACAGCCAAAACAGGCTGCTTCTTGTGTGTGTCTCGTGTGCTTTGTTTAGTTCAATTAATGTTACGCTAGTCATCTACTATCTACACTAAACATTTTAATATCAACATTCATAACAAGGCCAGTGTATACCAGTTAAGACATACCGTCAGCGAACTGATGGTATTATTTACTGGCAGCAACATAGAATCAAAACTGATCATGACATCCACTGGTACATTATAGATAAAAAAGAAGGATACAGACAAGGATGGCACGTGAATATATATATATATATATATGTGTGAGTGTGTGTGTGTGTGTGTGTGTGTGTGTGTGTGAACTTACCAAATGGACATCAAGACAAGTTATTTTCGTACTAGAAGAAGCATTGACAAGGTCATGATTTCCTAGAAACCAATGCAGGATTAGCAAGTTCACATTAAGACCAGTAAGGGAATAACATGTAACGATTTATAATTAAGGTTCTAATAGCAAAACAATAAGTCTGGATACAAGACCAGAAATCAATGGATATGCTAAGACGCCCTATTTCATCTTCAGATTCAAAATCTAAACAGTTGTACAAGAAACCATCTTCAGATTGAAATTTAGCTTTGCTCTAGTGAAAAACCTCACTGCAGCAGCACATGTTTTGGCCCTGATGCATTTGTATAGACGGGATGGCAGGTCATAGATGAACTGTAATTTTGTAAAAAGGAGGATTTGATATCGGAGTCCACAAAATACTAATGGTGTGGCTTCATCAACTTCTTCCTGACAACCAATAACGCATTTTAACCCCATGCGCATTTTAACCTTATGTACTTTAAGCTGTTCCTTAACAACCTATTAGTAGAATATTAGTTCTGAAATATAAAATTTAAATCATAAACTTACTCTCCATGAATCCTATAAATCTAACTAAAGAATCCTGTACACTGATAGTTTCAATCCTATAAAATATAAATATCACCTCATGGTTTGGATAAGATTTCTGATAATCTCCCGCAAGGAAACATATACAAAAATCCGATCTAATAATCCCCCGGAAATCCCCTGGAAATCCCCGGACTAATAATCCCCCGTCTAATAAAAAAAAGGAGCATTGGTGGTACTGTATTCTAAGTAGGAGCATTGGTGGTACTGTACTAGTCGGTAAGTTGCAGTATTGGTGGTACCATACCGGTAACCGTAGTTGCAGCATTGGAGTGTACAAGCCAATTAACATGCCAGTACACACAAGTAGCAGGGTTGTATTAAGATAAAAAAGAGAGATTGAAATCATTGATATCCATACTGTAATGTCTCTTTGAGACATTTTATCAAGCAACTTACGTGCACACCCAAAAACCCCAAATTACACATAATCTGTCTGAAATTCACTCACCTAAAGATTCACATACAGTCAAAGGAAATGAACAAGTAAATGCAAAAATCCTCTCATTAATCAATGAAAATGAAACAAAATAACTCACTGCTCCTTTTCCTTCGTGTCGAATCATCACAAATTCGTTCTGCTTGTTGTTATGTCGACCATACCTGCATCAGATTTGGACTCATGGGATGCCTACTTGCAAATTTACCTAAAATAACCTGAATTTTCGTCAGTTAATTATTCAACCATGAATTTTGCAATTGACAATCCGTTCAACTCAAATTATGTCCTTTCACTCTCAATTATACAGATTACCTGATCCTTGAGAGCTTGTATTTCTATCTCCATCTCGTGCCTCATCTCTGCACCTTTTATACTACATCTCGTGCCCCATCCTTGAGAGCTTGTATTTCCATCTTGTGCCTCATCTCATCTTGTGTCTCATCCTGGCCAATGCCTCACGGTACTAGTCTAATTCTTCATCCGTACGATCAAGGTCACAGGAATAAGAGAAATTAAACACAGATTGATTAGCGCCAAAGAATTACAGATTGTGCAGTAGAGAAGGGGCCACGAAGAGAGGAGGGAGATCTGATCTTGGAGACCGACTCCCGTAAAAGATAGAATCATCGATGAAAATCAGAGATTGTCAAAATTGGAATAGGAGATCGTCAGATTTGGAAAGAACGTAGGAGAGATTGAAAACAACGGCAACTCAGAAACTTCGTTTATATAAGGAAAGTGGGAGGAACGGTCGAACCGTTAACATCAGTTGAAACTGCGTCGGCGGACTGTTGAAAACGCGTGAAAATAGAAGGCGGGGATTTTCCGGGGACTGAACGTCGGGGGATAATACCTTTTCTCTATAATTATACTTTAAAATTAATCTCAACTTGTATTCAGTCTTAGTAATGGTCACTATATATGTAAAAAACTTTAAAATTAATGAACAGCTAGCTAGCATGATATATGCAATCTTTATTTCAGTAGTTAATTAATTTCTTATTGAGCTGAGTTTGTATGTGAAAATTAACCATTGGGTACTAAAGCGCCACGTATATATATAGTTGGTTAAAAAACTTAGAAGGTATATATGACTTTTTGTGGCAGGCAGCTTAATTTGTTAGGCGAAAACATTGACCACGCTGTTTGACTTGTCAATGATTGAAGAGCCTAGCTACTCTATCCACACACCACACTGTGACACTACGTACTGTCCTTGTCCCAATATAAAGAGACGTTCTTTCTGTGAATTGTCTACTTTGAGAATTCAGAGGGTATCGTTATCGATCGAAGAATAATATATATATACAAGTCCACAAATTAAACACAACATCTATAGTCGTCTAAGCAAGACGGTGACTGATCTTTTGGATCTGGTACAAATTAAGCAGTATTAATTTATGTAACACAACATATATATATAGATCGATATCGATCCCCCCTCTCTTAATTTCTTCCAACTCCCCTAGCTAGCTAGCTTCCCCCCAACCCAAAAAGAAAAAAAAAAGCTCATCATCAGTCATCTCATCTATGATCTATGGCCGTAGGTGCGATTAGTATTGCCCCAGCTGGTGCATCACAATATGGCGGGAAGATCACCATCTTTGTTCTACTTTCTTGTATCACCGCTGGCATGGGTGGAGTCATCTTTGGTTATGATATTGGAGTTTCTGGTAATTACCATATGTCTCCTGTGAAACATATATATATCAAAATTGAACTGAAACAGCTAGCTAGCTACCTAGTGTTTAATTTGCTCAATTAGTGTTTTTCATTTTCATATATATATACTTTAATTAATTAGGTGGTGTTACATCAATGGATTCATTTCTAAAAGATTTATTCCCGGGGGTGTACCGAAGAATGATCGAAGACAAAGACATCAGCAACTATTGCAAATTCAACAGCCAGCTCCTCACGTTCTTCACATCGTCCATGTACGTATCCGGCCTCATTACAACATTTTTTGCCTCGGGTTTTACAGAAAAGTTCGGCCGTAGAGTTTCCATGCTGTTTGGTGGGGCCATGTTCGTCATCGGAGCAGCTGTTGGTGGCGCTGCAGTGAACCTTTACATGATACTCTTGGCAAGAGTTCTACTAGGTATTGGTTTGGGTTTCTCAACTCAGGTTAGATTATAGAACTACCTTAATTAATTATATCTCTTTTGTTGCTGGAGATTTTTTTTTTTTTTACTCCATGGAGTAGTATAGCCCATCCATATATATATATATATATATATAGGACTTGGCTACGGTGCTATGGGTAGCTAAGAGGCCTCCCGTGCTACGGCTCAATATTCGACTTTTCAAAATTCTAACGGTCGATCTGAACCGTTCATCTTGTTCTTCATATTAATATGTGCTTGGAGACCAAATTTTACATTTTTTGGAAATTTTTTACTATTTTTTTAGATTTATTGAAAATCGCTGTTTTTCAGACAAATCTGGACCATAAAAAACAGCGATATTCAATAAATCTAAAAAAATAGTAAAAAATTTTCAAAAAATGTAAAATTTGGTCTGCAAACACATATTAATATGGAGAACAAGATGAACGGTTCGGATCGACCGTTAGAATTTTGAAAAGTCGAATATTGAGCCGTAGCACGGGAGGCCTCTTAGTTACCCATAGCATATTAGCCAAATCCTATATATATATATATATATATTTTATTGTAAGAGAATGTTATTCCCATTAGGCCGTAGCATCAGTAGCATTACAATATTTATATTGAATATATATATATATATATATATATATATATATATATATATATATATATATATATATATATATATATATATATATATATATATATATATATATATATATATATGTTGCTTGGGTCAATTATTGGACGAAAGCAAGACAAATTACAGAAAAGCAGGCCAATTATATATATATATTCCCGTCACGTTTTCTAGCTATAACGAGTCAAACAACTTTACACCACAAAGGCCATACATGGATGATGGATCTTGTTCCGTGTACTTTGAACCTATTATAAAACAAAACAAAACAATATTTGGGGAGATGCTAAATCTTATTTCTATATTATTTCTATCTCATTGTCATCATACAACCACTTACAAAATCTATATTTATAGGCTAGAGAAAGCAAATGAAAAACCATACAATAGAGTTAATACAAAAATTAAATCTAGGAGAAAGTGGAGAAGGTGGAGAAGGTGAAATGTCTAATATTTACATTTCATAACACTCCCCCTTAGATATTTCACCTTATATTATACACTATTAATATTGTACTGCAGGACAAATATTAATTTGGTACTTCAGGACCAATTTGAATTAACTGATACTTCTGGATCAGTTATGCTACCTCATTAAAAACCTTACTAAGAAAACCCAGTGGGATAAAACTTAGTGAAGAGAAAAAGAGTGCAGCTTGTATAATACTCCCCCCTCATTTTAATGTATATCTTTTAAGCGACGGATGCCGATCTTCTGTGAAAGTTGCTCAAAAACTTTTCTTGGCAATGATTTTGTGAATAGGTCTGCCAAATTGTCACTTGATCTGATTTGACAAACATCTATCAAGCCATCCTTTTGTAAATCATGAGTTGAGAAGAATTTTGGCGAGATGTGCTTGGTTCTGTCACCTTTAATATATCCTTCTTTAATTTGAGCAATACATGCTGCATTATCTTCATATAGTATTGTCGGGCTTCCTTTGATTGATTCGAGCATGCATTCCTCCTGGATGTGTTGGATCATTGATCTTAACCAGACACATTCTCGACCAGCATCGTATAGAGCAATTAATTCGGCATGATTTGATGATGTTGCCGTCAGTGTCTGTTTTGTCGATCGCCATGAAATTGCAGTACCGCCATATGTAAACACATATTCGGATTGTGATCGGGCTTTATGCGGATCTGATAAATATCCTGCATCTGCATACCCAACTAATTTGGACTTTGTATCTTTTTGATAAAATAGTCCCATATCACGTGTCCCGAAAAGGTAACGAAATACATGTTTAATTCCGTTCCAATGTCGGCGTGTTGGATCAGAACTATATCTTGCTAGTACATTTACAGAAAAAGCAATATCAGGTCTCGTATTATTAGCAAGATACATCAAAGCCCCAATTGCACTTAAGTATGGTACTTCTGGACCAAGAACATTTTCATTCTTTTCTCGGGGACGGTAAGGATCCTTTTTTATATCAAGTGATCGAACAACCATTGGTGTACTCAGAGGATGAGCTTTGTCCATATTAAAACGTTTCAACATCTTCTGGATATAATTTGATTGATGGACAAAAATACCATTATACAAATGCTCGATTTGCAGGCCGAGACATAATTTTGTTATACCAAGATCTTTCATTTTAAATTCTTTCTTTAATAATTTTGCAGTCTTTTCGATCTCTTCAGGAGATCCAATGATATTTAAATCATCAACATATACTGCAATAATTGTAAAATCTGAGTTTGATCTTTTAATAAAAACACATGGACTAATTACATCAGATTTATATCCTTCTTTTAAGAGATATTCACTGAGTCGATTATACCACATTCGACCCGACTGTTTTAGTCCATATAAAGATCTTTTTAACTTTATAGAATACATTTCTCGAGGTTTTGATTTTAATGCTTCAGACATTTTTAATCCTTCAGGGATTTTCATATAGATATCATTATCAAGTGATCCATACAAATAAGCTGTGACTACATCCATGAGTCGCATTTGAAGGTTTTCAGTGATTGTGAGACTGATTAAAAATCTAAGAGTTATTGCATCCACTACAGGTGAATATGTTTCTTCATAATCAACCCCTGGTATTTGTGTAAAACCTTGTGCCACAAGTCTTGCTTTATATCTCACAATTTCATTTTTCTCATTTCTTTTTATTGCAAATACCCACTTGTAACCTACAGGGTTTACATCTTTGGGGGTTAAGACTACAGGTCCAAAAACATTGCGCTTTTCAAGCGAATCTAATTCAGCCTTCAGGGCATCTTTCCATTTTGGCCAATCATTTCTGTGCATACACTCTTCAGGAGTTTTTGGCACATAATCTTCCTCATTTAGCACATCAATTGCTATAGCATATGCAAAAATTTCATCAACACATGTTTCATTTCGGCTCCATATTGTACCATTCTGTACATAGTTTATTGAGATCTCATAATCACTAGGTTCCTGAGTTTCTTCTGGAACTTCATCCACCTCTTCAGGGGTTTTATCAATCTCTTCTGGGATTTTATCAGTAACCTCTTCTGAAGTTATACCAACTGCTTTATTCTGCTCTTTCTTTTTTCGTGGATTTTTATCTTTGGAACCAGTTGGTCTTCCACGTTTTCTCTGTATAGTAACCTCTGCTGGGATTACATCAATTCGAGCAGTTGCATTTAAAGCTGGTACATGTGATTTAGTCACTCTTTTTGTATCTGTAAATGCATCTGGTAATTCATTTGCAATTCTTTGCAAATGTATAATCTTTTGAACTTCCGATTCACATTGATCACTTCGGAGATCAAGATAAGATATTGATGATGCATTCCAAGTTACTTCTTGTTTTCCCAGCTTTTCTTTTTCTCCTCCTAAGATTGGAAATATTGTCTCATCAAATTGACAGTCAGCAAAACGTGCTGTAAAAACATCTCCAGTTAATGGTTCTAAATATTTAATAATTGACGGAGAGTTAAAACCAACATAAATTCCCAATCTTCTTTGTGGTCCCATTTTTGTACGTTGTGGTGGAGAAATTGGAACATACACAGCACAACCAAAAATTTTAAGATGGGACAAGTTTGGTTCTCTTCCAGAGACCAATTGTAATGGAGAAAATTTATGATATGCAGTTGGTCTTAATCTAATAAGTGCAGCAGCATGTAAAATGACATGTCCCCATGCAGAAGATGATAGATTACATTTCATGAGTAATGGTCTAGCAATCAGTTGCAATATTTTAATTAATGATTCAGCTAAACCATTTTGTGTATGTACATGAGCCACTGGATGTTCTACCTTAATCCCAATTGACATACAATAATCATTAAATGACTGGGATGTAAATTCTCCTGCATTATCAAGCCGGATTCTTTTAATTTGATAATCTGGAAAATTTGCTCTCAATTGGATTATCTGTGCTAATAGCCTAGCAAATGCAACATTTCTTGTGGCTAATAGGCAAACATGTGACCATCGAGTTGATGCATCAATTAAAACCATAAAATATCTAAATGGTCCACATGGAGAAGAAATAGGCCCACAAATATCTCCTTGAATTCTTTCTAAAAATGTAGGAGATTCATTTTCAATTTTATTTTTAGATTGCTTAATTATCAGTTTTTCAAGAGAACATGCTACACATGATAAATCTTTTGATAATATTATTTTCAGGTCTTTTAGGGGATGCCCATTTGCACTTTTAATTATTTTTCTCATCATAATGTTACCTGGATGACCTAATCTGTCATGCTACAGAGTAAATATCTTTGTGTCAAGTAACTTCTGGTTACTTACCATATTTGATTCTATTGGATTTATGTTTGTACAATATAATCCAGAGGATAAAGCTTTCAGTTTTTCCAATATGATCTTCTGGCCATATTCAATAGATGTAATTTGGAGATACTCAATATTATTTTCAGTCATGGTTTCAAGATGATAACCATTGCGTCGAATATCTTTAAAGCTTAGTAAATTTCTTCTGGATTTACTAGAGTATAATGTATCATTTATAATTAATTTTGTTCCTTCAGGTAACAAGATACAAGCTCTTCCGGAGCCCTCAATTAAATTACTAATGCCAGAAATTGTATTAACATGTGTCTTTGAAGGAGACAATAGAGAAAAATATTTCTTGCTTTTTAGTATTGTGTTTGTTGTTCCATTGTCTACGAGACATTCATCTCTAATATTTACCATAGCTCTTTTGGAGTCTCCAATCATATTATTTTTCCTTTGAACATAAAAGAAAATGTATAAGATAAAAGGAAACTAATTTTATTTCATGATAAACATCGACTTACAACATCAGGTTATTACTACCATAACTTCAAGTTATAATAATTGAAAAAAAATGAGATAAATTCAAACTTTGTGAGATTTGCCATATGTATTATGAAAATAGATACAAATTAACTTCAATTTATTAATGTCATAACTTCAGGTTATAAAAAAAAGGAGATAAATAAATATAAATAAAAGAATGCGTAAATTGCATGAATAAATAAATAGAGTTAAATATAACTTCAGGTTATAATAAAATATTTATTTAATAACTTCCGGTTATTAAATTACTTGACTGTGCAATTGTAGAATTTAATTTCAAATAACTTCGGGTTATATTTTCATCTAATGATCTATAATAACTTCTGGTTATTATATTGATTTTATTTGAGAATTTATAATAAAACTTCAGGTTTTTAATTGAGAATAATTTCAGGCTATTATTCATCGAGTGGCCTATAATAACTGCTGGTTATTATATTAATTTTATACTAAAATTTCTAATAGAACTTCAGGTTCTAAACAGAAACAGTTCCTGGCCAAAACAGAAAATGTTGAAAAACAGTATATTCGGTCAAGGCCGAAACAGTCAGTTTCTGGCCAAAACTAAGGCCGAAACAGATGCGCAAAAATATTTCTAACAATAACTTCAAGTTATTATTTTATCTGGGTAATACGAACTTCAGATTCTTGAGATATGGGTTATACTATCAAAAGGATACAAAATAAAAAAAATGCAACTATTATTAACTAATTTAATTAAATATGCATTTGTGCTTGATAAATAAAAAAAATAAAAATGATTGAAGAAAAAGAATCTTAATAACTTTAAGTTATTAAGAGAATTAATAACTTCATGTTATTAAGAGAATTAACTAATTTAATTAAATATACATTTGTGCTTGATAAATAAAAAAATAAAAATGATTAAAGAAAAAGAATCTTAATAACTTCAGGTTATTAAGAGAATTAATAACTTCAGGTTATTAAGAGAATTAATAACTTCAGGTTATTAAGATAATTAATAACTTCAGGTTATTAAGAGAATTAATAACTTCAGGTTACTAAGAGAATTAAGTATTGGAGACATTTTATTTATTCGATAACTTCTGGTTATCATAAATATTAATAACTTCTAGTTGTTAGGTAAAATAAAAACATTCAGTGGCATACAATAACTTCCGGTTATTATATTTTATATGAGAATTTCTGGTTCATATAAGAACTTCTGGTTCTTTTTTTTTTCTTTTTTTTTATATATAAAAGCTTTTGGCTAAGAACTTCAGGTTCTAAAAAAAATTATGATTAAGAACTTCAGGAGCTTTTAGAAAAAGCTTCTAGCTATAGTATGTACAAAAGTTTCTCTCTATTATCATGTACTTGCTTTATCATTCTCTTCAGGGAATGAAAATATTACTCTCATTCAAATAAGAAAAATTATTACTAACAGTAAGCAATATAAAATAAGAAAATTTCATTCAAGAAATAAAAATTATTACTAACAGTAAAGTTATGAAATGTAATCTAAAGAGTACCTTCTTCTTGAGAAAATCATGTCGCAACTTGACTAGAGCAAACTCGTGCTGATAACGTATTATAAAACAAAACAAAACAATATTTGGGGAGATGCTAAATCTTATTTCTATATTATTTCTATCTCATTGTCATCATACAACCACTTACAAAATCTATATTTATAGGCTAGAGAAAGCAAATGAAAAGCCATACAATAGAGTTAATACAAAAATTAAATCTAGGAGAAAGTAGAAAATGTGAAATGTCTAATCTTTACATTTCATAACAGAACCTTTTTTTTCTTCTCATTTTTCCTATTAGTTGTTAGCTGGAAACAATAGAAAACCCCGAGCTACAGACGAAACAATAATTTGAGAAAATTCAAAGTACATTTCTTTCTTTTGTTGTTTGTTAAACTAATTAAACCATTTAAAATTCTCCTCTTAAAATTAATCAAGAACGATGTTGCAAATAATTGTAATGACAACAACAATAATATATATATTAATAATAGTAATAATAACAACAATAATGATGATGATATTATTATTATTGTTGTTATTGTACTCAAATAGTAATAACAACCATATCCGCTGTTAACTAATTAATTACTTTCCCCTGAAAATGAGCTGTTGATATACTGAATTACTGATATCAACAATTAATAAACAGCCAGCTGACTCTATTGTCTGGAATAATAATATATAACAATTAACAGGAAAAAGAAAACAACAATTTCTTCATACATTCAAACATATACTAATTAACTTGCTTAATTTGAATATATATATATATATATATATGCAGGCAGTGCCACTATACCTCTCTGAGATGGCGCCATCCAAGCACCGAGGTGCCTTCAGCAACGGCTTTCAATTCCTGCTCAGTGTTGGCGGTTTGATTGCAACCTTCGTTAACTACGGTTCCGAAAAGATTCGTGGCGGCTGGGGATGGAGAGTTTCGTTCGGCCTGGCCGTGATCCCTTCCTCAATGCTTGCACTTGGTGCAGTTTTCCTACCTGAAACACCGAACAGCCTCATCCAACAGGGGAAGGACCCGAAGATTGTAATGAAATTACTTCAAAAAATCAGGGGCATTGATGATGTTGCCGAAGAATTGGAAGATATAACTAGAGCAAGTGATGCTTCCAAGGTTGTAAAACACCCGTTTAAGACAATTCTTGAACGGACGTACCGACCGCAGCTCTCCATGGCTATCTTGTTACCATTTTTTCAGCAAGTCACAGGGATCAATGTGATAGGTTTCTATGCACCAGTTTTGTTTAGAACTGTTGGCACTGCCGAAAGCGGATCTCTGATGTCAACAGTCATAGTAGCTGTGATTGGTGCCATATGCACATTCGCATCGATGGTTTTGGTAGACCGGTTTGGCCGCAGGGTCTTGTTTATATCTGGAGGGATAACAATGCTTGTTTCACAAGTCATAATTGGGGCTATAATGGCAACACAACTCGGTGACCAAGGAAGTCTGAGCAAAGGCTATGCATATTTCTTGGTAATTTTTGTGTGCATTTACGTTGCGGGTTTCGGATTGTCGTGGGGCCCGCTTGGATGGATGGTACCCAGCAAGATTTTTCCTCTGGAGATCCGATCGGCTGGCCAGAGCATAACTGTGGCAGTTAATTTTTTGCTTACGGGTGCTGTAGCGCAGACATTCCTCGCCATGCTCTGCCACATGAAGTCGGGTCTGTTCTTTTTCTTTGCCGGCTGGCTGGTTATTATGACTGTGTTCATTTATATGTTTTTGCCGGAGACCAAAAACTTACCGATAGAGAAGATTGATCAGGTATGGAGGGAACATTGGTTCTGGAGAAGAATTGTCAATCAACAACCAAAAATTTAGTGTAATATATATATATTTATGATTGATCCGCATAATTAATTGTGGGCTTTCCTAAATATTTGATAGATTTTAATACAAATAGAAATTTGTAGACAATTTAATTAAGATGTTGAAGGCCAAGTTCAACAACAACTACAAATTTCTTCATTTTTATTCAGTATCATCTTCCTCTACAATTATATTGTTGTATTAATCTGATGACTACATGATAATTTGAAGCTAGTTGGTGGGATTATGTAACTTGTAACTCAAAAGGCTCACATTAAATAAAATTCTAATGCAATGCCTATGAACAAATTAAGTTCAAATTTTACAAAATAACATACTCTAGGTCCTTATTGTTTAACATATATAATATAATAAACCGGGTGATTTTCCAAACAAACCCACAAATTTATTAAAAATATATATCAACCAAAATAGAACTGCCCCAAAAAATTTGTGGGTTTGATCAAAGAATGACCACACAATTGTTATCAATTTCAAACCTAATTAACGTTATGCATCATGTTAATTTCCAGCCAATGGAATCAAGTTTGATTGAATTCAAAAGCAAGAACATACTTCTAAATTAATAAAAGTTTTCTTAAAAAAAAAAAATGTTTTCGCTGAAGCTTTTCCTCAAAAACTTGAATTACACAAGATTATCAGGGAGCTGAGCCAGCATAGCATTAATTGCTTGCTCTGAGCACAACTCATTAAATAACCATGATTGTTTTTCACCCCTGAAATGACCTCCTAAAAGGTTCGATATTTAGATAATGGTCAGATTATTAATAAGATTTTTCACCGATAACCAAATTAATCCATTCAAAGCCAAAAAGGCAGAATTAATGGCATGGTTTACAAGAAATTCATCTTTATTTCATAGCACATGACAAATTTCATGTGACGAAATTTCAGAAGAATGCAATCTTGCATTTCTACCTTTGAATATGGACGGTTCCAATTTATCCGAAATGATGAAGTACGTATTTATAGTTACAGTTTATACCTCCGCATTATTTCTCTACAAAATATTTGGAACATGGAGGGTTTTGTCGGGTCAGGACTAGAAATTCATGATAAATGATGCTAAAATTTAAAATAAACAATATGTTGTTAGTGAGAATTCAATCCAAATTCTTCGTAACTACAAAGTAAGTTCTAAACACTAGGTCAAAAGTAGACATGTTATATTTTATGAGAGGGGGCTACGCCATATACAAAGTTCTAAGAAAAATAAAATTCAATTAAATTTTAATATACATAACTAAAATTAAAAATTATAGAGTGACTTGGCATCCGTACGGATGAATGTAGATCCGCCCCTGAGTTTTGTAATACATCCAAAGCTACGCAACTTTTGCGAGATATCATGTAAAAATAGCAGACCGTTTGATTTACCATTTTTTGAAAGAGGTTTGATTTTATCATTTGAATACTTCTCACTTAATAAACTTTGGTCACATATGAATTAAATTTCTTATTAAAAAGGCAAATTAATTTGATTACATATGAGGAGAATTAAAGTAGGTCCTAATTCAATAATATTTAGAACCACAGACTTAGTGCAATGGCACAGACTCCGTCTTTCTTCAATGAGATGCAGTGATACAAGCTCCCATCTCTCCGAACGTCTCTATTCAATAAAACACTAGTTCAATTTTTAAAAATAGCATCTTACTGAATTCCTTTAGTAAAAAAAAAAGCAATATTTAAATTTCCACATACTATTAAAGCTAACAAATTACTTATATTTTAATATGTTTTTTTTTAATTTAATTATCAGTAAAATGGTGCAATTAGATGTAGTTCTAAACTTTAGGCAGAATTCTAACAATTATTTTATTTTGATAATACAATCTTGTATGATTTGAATAATTTAAACCATAATTTAAGTGACAATTAAACTTCAAGCAGATAAAAATAATTTAAACAATGACTTAAAGTAACAAGTAGTTGTGTGCTACTTCCTCTTGAGCTATGTGCTCTTTTTTTGTTCTTTGAGCTGTAGGAGTGTCATTTTGCCGGTTTCAATTTGTATTTCTTTCCTTTTCGGTAATAAAAATGCGCGTCTGAATAGATCCTTTAGTTGACCAAACTCCGTTAACAACTCCTGTATCACGCACTTCTTTAACTCTATCTTTAACCAAACAAAATATTTTAAGCTCCTTTAATTTAACATAAATAACTTATTTTTTCTTAAGTTCAAATAGCAATCAAATATGTCTAATTAATTTATGATTAAGAAAGAAGTCCTTTGACAAAACTGTTTGCTTAATGTTTCTCCAGCTTCCCCCTCTTTCTATATTTCTCATCGCCAAAGAATAGGATGGGCCCACCAGCTCAGCCACTCCCAAGCGCCTCCTTTTGTTTTTCTCTAAAACAAAAGGATAAAGCAACAATAAGAATTTTGCATCTCCGTCTACACTCTACACGTTGAATTTCCAAATCGTTTCAAATCTGGCAGGAGATGGAGGCGGATTTTGTGAGCACCATCTCATACATATTCGCTCTGATCATTTCTCTCCTTGCGATTTGTGTCTCCTCTGTGCTTTACTGGACAGGACAACCCCTCAAAAGTTCCCCTACAATTAGCCGTCGCACCTTGATCGTCCTTGGTTCATGTTGATTTATAGATCCATTTCCCAATTCTGTCATTTTCTAATTTTACTATGCTTATAATTATCCCATCTGAAAACCTGGTACCTTCTCTATTGCCAATTTGCCATTATCAAATTGGAGCTGAATTGGTACGGAACTGTAAGTATCAGTACCTCCATTTTGTCAGGATAAATTGGGTCTTTGTTGCTGGCAACCTGATCTATGGATAGTTATACTGCTAGTGCCATTGGAGAAGTGGACTCAGTAAACTATAGTAGATAGGAAGACAACATTTTAGTTTGATATAGGTTTAATCAATGATCATTGTAGAATTTCTGTGAACTGTCCTTCTTTGTTTGATTGGAGTCAAAACAATGTATGCCAACTTAAGTTGTTACTGTATTACCTTATATGCTTCATTCATCAGCTCCATACCAGCACATACTGGTACCAGGCTGTTTGTTAATTTTTTGTTTGAAGTAATGATGGCCAATTAGAGTGGGAGTGCTCTTAAAGTTTTATATTGATTCATTATTTTAATGGGCTGGTATTTTCTGGATTCAATAGGAGGGCACACAGCAGAGATGCTTAGCATTGTAAATGTCCTCCCGAAGGACAAATTTTCCCCTAGGTCTTATGTCGCTGCTTTAACTGATAACATGAGCCTTCAAAAAGCTCAAGTGTATGAGGAATCTTTGCTAAATTCTGAGGTTAGTTGTTAGCTCTTATTCAATGCCTCACTGATTGTTAACACTAGATTCTGAGCTGCATAGTACAATTTATTAACTGGATTAGTTTTAAGATTTACCCTTTTTTCAATTTTTTGACAATTTCTATATAATTAAACCTGAGTTAAATAGATTTTTGTGGTGTATAGATGCTCTGACAGCACCACTCTCTCTTACATAAGAATCATAAATAATTAATGTTGCTTGGTTAGTTCATAATTCCAATTTTAATTTTGTGGCAGAGTAATATAGCAATCAAAAGAGGAGGTGCCCAATTTATGCAAATATGTCGAAGCCGAGAGGTTGGCCAATCTTATGTAACTTGTATTGGCACAACTATAGTAGCTATCATGCATGCTTTGTGGATTGTGCTTAAACTCAGACCTCAAGTGGTACCACTGTTTTCTTTGCAAACAAATTATTTTATATTTCAATATCTTCACAATATGTATTATATGGACTTAATCCTTCGTTTCCAGATTTTGTGCAATGGGCCTGGCACCTGCATTCCTATATGTGCTTGTGCATACTTATTGAAGGTCATTCTCTACTTTTGTATTATCTCTACCAAGCATTTATCAGTATTGTCCCAATTGAGGTGTATACATCAAATTACTGCCTGTTATTTACTAGTTGTAATAATCCTTTTTTTTTAAATCCGTATCTTCCCTCTTATACAATATCAAAATGTGTTATCTAATACATGTGTTATATGCTGTTTGTTTGATGCAGCTGCTAGGATGGAGATGGTGTACTATAATATACATCGAAAGCATAGCTAGAGTGAAAAAAAGTTGTTATTGAGTGGTCTTTTGTTATACAAATTGCGATTAGCTAACAAATTTTTTGTGCAGTGGCCCCTTTTACAACAGAAGTACCCACGATCACAATATGCTGGCCGTGTTACGTAGAGATTTAATGATGACCTGTGAATATTACTTTATATGAGGTTATCCTTGCAAATCAGCCTTGTTTTTGTTTATTGTAGGGTTTTTTTTTTAACCTAGTACAGGCACATTTCTTTAACAATGTACCCAGAATTTGCAGTTTTGTAAGGGTATAATATCAGAAATTTCAACTTTTAATGATACTTGATGGAGATGGTTTTTAATATAAGGAGAGCCAAAACAAGCAGAGACGTCAATTCAAAATTTAGCAAGTTAAAAAGAAAAGTTAATTCCAAACGATATTGATTATTGCATCGTTGTTTTTGTTAAGATCCGCAATATATTTGCTTTTAGTTCTCATCTAATTACAGAAACTTTCAGAACATATATTTCGTTGCCAACTAATTAAATACCATCATACCTCAAATTTTCATATATTGTTGTGCTATGCAGTTCGATGAGTATTTATATGTATTTATTAGAACTAGTGTTAATCATCATCATGGAAATCTACATATTTAATTGATCATTCAAATTAAGTACAAGCAACAAACATGCATTAATTTAGTTATATGAATACGCGTCCTCAAAGTGTGTTTAGTATTTTAAGACGAAAGAATAAAAAAAATCAGCTATTTTGCATGCTCAATTTTGACTTTGTCATGATGCTAGGTAGGTAAACAATACAATTACAATGATAACACACACTATGTCTACTTTTTTCAAATAAAAAATATATATAAATTATCACTCCTGTAATAATATAGAAGGCTAAATTCAACATTATTATGTCAAAACAGTTAAACAAAATTGAGATAACCGAGAAAATCAATATATCGGTATTTATCTTATCCATCACAATATATTTAATATCATCCAAATTAGACTAATTGCAACTAATTAGATTATTTTATTCATTAAATTAAAAATATTGCTTCCAAATTTATTTAGTTCAATTAGAAACTATTTCTTACATCATAATTTGATATCATAAAATAATTTAGTAAATAGAGATAGAATTGGTAATTTGATTTCTCATTTAAATTTTTTTCACACTTTTGTGTTATTAAGGACCACCTCAATTTGAAGGTTATTTTTCAAGTCAAGTTTTTTAATGAACTCTACAAACTACCACTACAAATAGTTTCTTCTCTTCAAACTTTTCTTGGTGAATGAGTATCGTATGATATTTGGCATGCTCAATTCGGCAATACCTATTCTTCTATTACACAAAAAAATTCTAAATTCTTAAACTTTACTTTGTACAAATAAAAAATGTCTTTATATCATGATTATAGTTTAGCAAAAGCACACAATTTATCATTTTTTACCTAGCACTTCTACGTTTTCTCTTGAAATTGTACATTCGGATTTGTGGAGTCATAAATTATTAATATCAAATAACCGTTTTTGTTACAATGTTTTGTTATTGATGACTTTTCTCAATATATTTGGATTTATTTTTTACGCTCTAAAGATGTGGTTGTGTGTGTTTTTCAATTGTTCAAATTTCAAGTCGAAAATCTAATTCAAAAATCCATAAAAACTCTAAAAATAGACGTGGACATCGAATATAAACCAATTACATGCCTTTTTCCCTCGATCATTCACCAAAGCTCGTGTCCCTATACCACTCGACAAATTAGGATTTCTGAGTGTAAACCTCTACACTTAATTGAACTTGCTCTAGCAACTACAGTGCATGCTTCTATTCCCTAGTGGTTTTGGGATGATATTTTTGTAGTGTTGTTTATTTGATAAATTGACAACCTTCAACAATAATTATTTTTCACCCTTTCTTAACGTATGTAATGCAATTCAAATTATTAATAAAAAAATTCAATCTGACATGTTCGCCTATTTTGATATTCTTACTAATACATATCAAAATTTTGTCTCCTATAAATCCATGGTATAAGTTTACACCGGATGTGAACTTTGCATTTACAGTGCTTAGGATACATAGAAAAATGTCATGGTATGAATAATTTGAAAACTAAGAAATAATATATGTTTCAATCAATAAAAAAAATTGAAACTATTAAAACTATAATATGTGGTGGGGTCATATTCTTACTAATACATATCAAACTTCAAGATAATTTCAGGAAGAACATTTTATGCTCAACAAATAGAACAATTGAAAAACTTCAGGTCGCAATGCGTTTTGTCCTATAGAGAAAAAGGTAGAGAAGGAGGTGGGGATACTGGTAAGAGAAATTATGGCAAAATACCAGAGCTAGTTTGAGGTGCACTGAATATAGCAACAACAAGAAGAATTCATTTAGGCCGATGTTTTTTTTTTTTTTTTTATCACCTTTTTTTTTCAGGAGATAGCATGCATGCACGACATCCTTTTGTCCAATATCCTTAATTAATTTGCTACCTTCATATGGATCGACATCGGCCTTTTCCGAGATCGATTTAATTATGATCCTGCATTGCCGATATATATATGTGACACACTAATTAATGTGCAAAGAATTATTAGATATTGTGGAAGCAAATAAGTTGTCGCTCACTCCTTTCTCCCTTCGTCCCTCTAAGTGTGACTTTGATTAGAATATTGATTTATAAAAGTAGAAAATATTTAACAATTAGACGATAGAGGTCTCCAAATCAATTCTAGCTTCTGACCAGACAAAAGAGCTCTCATTAATTTAATAATCATATTGTATTATAAGGTTAAGGTAAAGAAAATTTAATAAAATAATTACAAATGCTAGCTCTAGATGATGAGATCGAAGAACGTGTGCATTGATTAAATATGAATGTGTTTTACAAAAAGATGACTTAATTTCAGTATTAATTAAGTTATTAATATATAACTAGTTTACTGGCAAGCATACATGCTCCTTGTACTAGGCACTAGCCCCCCGGCCCTCTAAGACAACTCTTGATATATATATATAGGTTCAATTTCAGAAATTAAGCTATATATATATATATATATAGAGGTAGGCTAATATACAATCGATTGTTCCTGAGGTCCCGTACAACCAAGTCATTTTCTGATTTTTAAAGTCCTAATGATCGATCCAAACCGTTCATCTTGTTCTCCATATTAATATGTGCTTGGAGACAAAATTTTACATTTTTCTGAATTTTTTTACTATTTATCAAGTCACTTTGAAAACCGCTGATCCAGCGGTGGCTTAACAAAACAGTAAAACCAGAAGCCACCGTTGGATCAGCAATTTTCAAAGTGGCTTAATAAATAGTAAAAAAAATTCATAAAAATATAAAATTTGGTCTCCAAGCACATATTAATATGAAGAACAAGATGAACGGTTTGGATCGATCATTTGAACTTTAAAAATTGAAAAATGACTTAGTTGTACGGGACCTCAGAAACAATCGATTGTATATTAGCCTATCTATATATATATATAGAGAGAGAGAGAGAGATATGGGCTATGGTGCATTGCAATGCATAGGCCATGGTGTGCATTGGACCATAAATCACCGATTCAAAGTCCAAATGACCGATCCAAACCGTTCATCTTGTTCTCCATATTAATATGTGCTTGGAGACCAAATTTTATATTTTTTGGAATTTTTTTACTATTTATTAAGCCACTTTGAAAATCGCTGATCCAACGGTGGCTTCTGATTTTACTGTTCCAAACATTCACCGTTGGATCAGCGATTTTCAAAGTGGCTTAATAAATAGTAAAAAAATTCCAAAAAATATAAAATTTGGTCTCCAAGCACATATTAATATGGAGAACAAGATGAACGGTTTGGATCGGTCATTTGAACTTTGAATCGGTGATTTATGGTCCAATGCACACCATGGCCTATGCATTGCAATGCACTATAGCCCATCTCTCTCTCTCTCTCTATATATATGAGGAGGGTTCAAATGCCTCCATGTTTTTGTGCCTCCATCATGCCTCCATCTCTCTCCATCATTTTCAAAGTTCAAACAGTCGATCCGAACCGCTCAACCTAACCTCCATACTAAAATATGTTTGGAGACCAAATTTTATATTTTTAGGAATTTTTTTACTATTTTTTTAGATAGGTACAAAAATACTGTTTTTAGATGGTTCAGATTTACTGATTTTGTACCTATCTAAAAAAATAGTAAAAAAATTCCTAAAAATATAAAATTTGGTCTCCAAACATATTTTAGTATGAAGGTTAGGTTGAGCGGTTCGGATCGACTGTTTGAACTTTGAAAATGATGGAGAGAGATGGAGGCATGATGGAGGCACAAAAACATGGAGGCATTTGAACCCTCCTCTCTCTCTCTCTATATATATATATAGAGTTAGGCTGGAGTGCTATGGATAGCATAGTGGCCTCTATGCTACGGCTCAATATTCGAGTTTTCAAAATCCAAACGGTCGATCCGAACCGTTCATCTTATTCTTCATATTAATATCTGCTTGGAGACCAAATTTTACATTTTTCTGAATTTGTTTACTATTTATCAGTGTTTTAAATAGCGCGCTATAGCGGCGCTATAGCGCCGCTATAGCGTTTTCCGACCAAAAAAGCTATGGCGCTATGCCCAAATAGCGCCGCTATAGCGCGCTATTCCGCGCTATAGCGCCGCTATTTGAGCATAGCGCGATTTTTTTAACCCGTACGCTATTTCGCGATAAACGCTATTTAAACCATTGCTATTTATTAAGTATTTTACAAAATTGTTGATCCAACGGTGGCTGCACAAAACAGTAAAACCGTTGGATTAGAGATTTTCAAAGTGGCTTAATAAATAGTAAAAAAATTCAGAAAATTATAAAATTTGGTCTCCAAGCAGATATTAATATGGAGAATAAGATGAATGGTTCGGATCGACCGTTTGAATTTTGAAAACTCGAATATTGAGCCGTAGCATAGAGGCCACTATGCTATCCATAGCACCCCAGCCTAACTCTCTCTATATATATATAGATGGAAGAGACTGACGAAAGACAAGATTAGTCTCTGCTGAAATTTTTAAGATTAATAATTCAATGAGTTATATATGAAATCATTGACAATTAACAAAATATTGCGGGCCCATTAAGAGCCCAATTTAAAAAAAGAAAAGAAAAAGAAAAATCCATAAGAAAAGCTGCTGCTCTCTGCTCGCCAGATAATTCTCTCCTTCAATGGCGCTAACACCTTCCTTTCTCTCCTCCTCCTTTCTCCCTTATCTTACTTCAGCATCCCCGACCAATCGCCCCTCCAATCGCCGGGTCTCTTTTACACGAGTCGCCGCCTCGGTGCCTGAACCGACCGAGTTGGCCAAGGTGGAGTACACTCCCTGGCTCATCGCTGGCCTCGGCAACCCTGGCACCAAGTACCAAGGTACCAGACACAATGTAAGCTTCTCTTCAACAAAACCTCTACATGTGGATTTTATGTCTCAGTTTTTCCGCATAGATTGAAAGGTTCCATGTTTAAATTTCCAGAAGCATCAAATTTGTTAGTGATACATGCCCCTGTCCAAATGATACATACCTCAGGCCATTTCGATTATATTGATATATAGAGATAACATTGTATTCATAGGGTAGGAGGATAATTTTATGTTTTGCAGGGTTTTATGCGACATTTTCTGTATTTTTCATGCATATGTATAATTTCTGGTGTTTAAAATCCATGCATGATTTATGTAAAAGTTGAGGTTTTTTTGTGGAACTACACCGTTTTTGTAACAGGTTGGATTTGAGATGATAGACTTCATTTCACGAGCAGAGGGGATCGCTATGAATACAATCCAATCTAAATCTCTAATTGGAATCGGTACTTGAAAAATTTATGTTCATAATGTCTCATTTCAAACTTATTTAGCCATTTTCATTTAGTAAATGTTTTTCTGATTTTCTTAAATGTCTTTTACTACAGGTTCAATTGGAGAAGTTCCAATTTTGTTAGTGAAGCCACAGTCTTACATGAACTACAGCGGGGAAGCCATTTCGCCACTTGCGGCATACTATCAGGTCCCATTAAGACACATTCTTCTGGTGAGTTTAACTATTTTCATGTTTATTTTGTTAGGTCGTTTTTCATATCAATGATAGTGCTAGAATGGTGCTATTCGGAAGAGTAAATTGGCAGAGTACTAAACAGTTCTATTTGAAAGAATGAGGAAAGAGTGCTATTCTTCGAGTATTTGGAAGAGTAGGTGTTGTATGGTAAAATGATGCTTCGAATAGTGATATGATGATGTGTACATAACATTGGAAAGGAATTTAAGAGGACAAAAATGCCCTTGGTTTGTTTTGTTGTTTATTGAAATTTAGTAATTCGTCAAACATCATCACGGATGGATTAGAACTAGCCCCTAACTTTGCAGTATACATATCAGCAGCCCACTTGAGGCTAATACTGGCTTCACACCAGTCCCAGTCCATGCCTTAAACATTGGATAATTAAATCCAAAATAATGAACTAAGGCACAATAGAAGCTTTATGAAATTGGGAGGCACACACACACACACACACACACACAACACTGCTATTGTTGAGATCAAACAATCAAATATCAAAGTTCCTCAATTTGGTGCACAAAAATCAAGAAAAGGAAAATTGATTGTGCCATTGCTTATTGCTAGTAATTACTAAAATTTACATGTGATTCCAAATCATTTGAAAAATGAACATGTGGTTGATTAATCAGGGGACAAGGTCAAGAACACAAAATTGAAGTCTTAACCTGAGTATGTGTTTTCTGAACTGTCTGAGATAATTCCAGCAGAAGATTTGAAGTAAGGTTTTAGAATGGCGAAAGTCTCAACAAAAGACGAGACTTTAAAATTGGACCATAGATCATAAGGAATCATATGATCCATACCAACCCATGTCAAATAGTAAGAGCTTGCAAAAGCTGCTACCCTTGTCCAACAGACCGACACATACCACCTAATACATGTGCACACCAAAATAACTTAATTGTTGAAAAAAAATAAGACGACTGTACTAGATATAAAGGATAGGCATACAGTGCTATAGATTTTGATTCTTGCAAATGAACCCAAAAATCCTCATTAGCATCAAGTTAAAAACAATTATATGGTTGATTATAAAACATTTCTCAGGATTTCTTCTGAAGAATTATTTATTTATTAGTATTGCCTAGATCTTATCTCAGGAAGGACTTTTTTAATTGCTGATTATATAATTCTCCAGGTATATGATGAAATGAGTTTGCCAAATGGGGTCATGAGAGTTCAACCAAAGGGCGGCCATAGCCATCACAACGGGTACTTTGTCACATCCTTCTCTATACCAGCTGAGCTGGTGCATGCTGATGCTGATACTATAGATAACCTGTCCAAAACTGAGTTGGTACAACCATTCCATAGTGCTTGCAACTATAAATTCTGATAAAAGCTGTTCTCCACTGGTAGCCAAGCTGCTGGATGTTTTGCATTATCTAGTAATAATTGTACCCGACGTTACTTGTAAAGTACACTGAAATTATCTCAATTACCTAATAATAAGCGTTCATTGCAGTGTGAAGAGTGTGATAGAACATCTGGATAGTAACCGTAATTTCCCCCGCTTATGCATAGGTATTTTATATTTAACATTCATTTTGTTATATTTTATAACTTAATTTATTACAAGAGGCTGTGTTTTCTTTTTCTTTTTCATTTTTCATTTCTTCCCATTTCAGGTATTGGAAATCCACCTGGAATGATGGATATGAGGGCTTTTCTTTTACAAAAATTCAGCTCAGAGGAGCGTCAACAGGTATTTAAACACCTTTATTTTTTCTAGAGATCGTTTTGCAAAAAAATATGTTTGACTTTAAAAAAATCTGAATGTAGCTTTTGTCATGACTAAAACTGAACCCTTTTTTTTTCTAGATTGATGGGGCTCTGGAACAAGGGTTAGAGGCAGTAAGGACACTGGTGTTAAGGGGTTTTAGCAGAGGCATTGATAGATTTAACCTGGTACAAAAATACAAGTACCACAAAGTGTGAAAATTGAATCCGGGTTTGCAACTCGATGCTCTATGAAAATTTCTTGACCTGACTCTGACCGGCATAGACTATTAAACATAGGTAGGTGTATTCTAAGATATGGAACTCTCTTATATTGTTTGTCATGTATATATATTTACCTTTTTTTTTCTATAAATTATTGTATTCCCCATTTTCAATGTACGAATATTTGAATCCTGAATCATTTTATTCGGAACCAATTCGTAATTTGACTCAAATCAATTTCGACATCTTATGTACTATTTGTTAAATGAACTGGAACTTCTGGTTTTTACATATAGCAAATATGTTACATTGTGAAATCGTTGTAATTCATGTACACATTATATCATGTCTATGTGATCAAATATAAATACTCACATAATTTGAGTTTAAATAATTCATAGTTCACATCACAATCATTGATTGAAGCTACTATGAATTTCGGTGCTTAACTTGACAAAACTATCGAAATGACCTCATCAACGGTAAATTTGTTTCAAATTTTGTCATATTTTTACCTTGTTTTGAATAGTATCAAGTGATGGAAATGGAAATGAAAATGAAAATTGTGGTGGTGTGAATGCACGCACCATAATTGTTTACTTTTCAACCTCGTCTTATACAATACGGATCCAACGTCAAGAATTAAAAATTTGAAATCCAAATATGTGGCTCAAGTCATCAAGCAGACAGACTGAGATTTTTTAAGCTGAGCCAACAATCTTTAAATCTCTCGTGCATTTTTTTTACCTGGCTAACAAAACCAAAAAGGCACAACATGTCAACATATATATGCGAATTAGGGTTTTATGACTCATGACACGGACGTTTAACAATTTCTAGTGGACTTCTTAACCACTGAATCTGAATTGCAAATTGAACTATGGATTAACCATGAATATATATATATATAAATAAGATTCTAACTACATTGCAGTGTACAATTTCTTTATGTGGGCCGAAAAAGATTCTAGTTAATTTGATGGACAAAATTAACGAACTTTTTAAATCCATAATATCTCATTCGGTCCGAGCTAGAGCGGCCATTTTTATTAATATCCCTAAAATAAATATAAATTTTAAATATGCTCCTGCTTCCAATTTTTTTTTAAACATGCCCTGACCGCCTGGGCTTTGGGCGGCCCAAAATACCCTGTGAGACACCAGTCCCTGGGGCGCCCCATAAGGCTAGTGAGGCACCAGCTCCTGGGGCGCCCCATTGGTCCTGTGAGGCGCCACCCCCCCAGGCGCCCCATATGTAATATGATATAAACCCATTCGTTTTCTGCCTCTGTCACTTTCCGATTTGAGAACTTCTCTCGAGGCGAGAAGCTGAGTGAATAAGTATTTTTTTAATTATAATAATTAGTCATTACTGTTGCAAATTTACTGTAGCTAAATTTTAATGTTGCAAGTACTGTACATTTACTGTTGCACGCACTGTAGCGTACCGTACATTTACTGTAGCAATTGCTGTACACCTACTGTAGAAAAATTGTAATTTTTTTAAATTATTTTTCAATTAGTCATTTATTACTCTACCCATTATTATGTCATGTAATACTTGTAATTTTTTTTTTAAATATAGTTTGTTAAAGAAGAGATGTTAGTTGCACTGTATGTCGGTGGCAAGCTAGAAAGGGATGAAGATGGCGTGCATTACACGAAAGAAGTCGCATTTGGCTTCGAGATTAATGAAAATACCACATTTGAGGAACTGAAGCAGCTAATATACGAAAAGAAATATGTAAACCCTAACAGGTATGAAATAGAATTGGCTACACGGATTGACAACTCACGTGGGGGGTAGACCTTACTTTGTTAAGTTTCCAATAACGGATGCCAATTTGTGGAGAGTTGTGTATACTCAATTTGTAGCTTGTGGGGTCCCGGTAATGGACATATATTCGAAGAGGGTTCCCCGAACGAGGGCTGGACCTTCAAGTTCGGCTGGGGCTGGACCTTCAGGTTATGACAATTCAGGTTATGACAACCAGGGGTACCACCAGCACTCCCCTTGTGACAACCAGGGGTACCATTAGCACTCCCCTTATGACAACCAAGGGTACCACCGGCACTCCCCTTATAACCACCAGGAGTACCACCAGCAATCCCCTTATGACAACCAGGGATATCACCAGCACTCCCCTTATGACAACCAGAGGTACCACAGCCCCGGTTATGACAACCAGGGGTACCACAACTCCCCAGAAAATACTGAAGAGTTACCACCACCACCCAGACAGACACCCATAATCCCTAGATTTCCAACTATGCCAGAGTCAGGACCGGTACCCGTTAATCGAAATGATATTGATATTGATATTGATGCTATTGATGCCATACCAGAAAGGGAAATGGAAACGGGGGATGAATACCAAGGGGTTTGGGAAGCTGATGACTTATCAGATAGTGATGCAAATGTACCAGGGTTGTCCAGGGTAGAAAAATTCCCGATTAGAGGTCGGGGGAATAAGCATCCGGTTGCCACATTCAACGACACCACAGCTTTCGAAGAGGCAGACATTAGTTTCTTTGGTCCTCGTGTTGAATACAATAAAGAACTTGCCGCAGGGCAAGTTTATACCAACATAGACGAACTTGTAAAGAAAATAAATGAGACTCATGTTCACGGTAACTGGGAATGTATAATACACAAAAGGGACCGAACAAGGTTAGTTGTGCTGTGTAAAACTCACCCGCGCTGCGAGTTCCGCCTTTTTGCAACCCCTGCGGGTTCAGGAGAAGCATGGATGATTAAGAAGTGTGAACCACCTCATACATGCAAGTCTGCGTCCATAAGGACAGACCATGCGCAGATGACGGCATCACTAATTGCCGATGCAATTGAGGAGGACATTAAGTTGGATCCATCGATGAGCATCAAGGCGGTGGCTATGACCGTCAGACACAAATACAAATATGTAATCCCAAAATACAACAGGCTGTGGAGAGGTCGTGAACTTGCGGTTTGCAGAATATTCGGTAGTTGGAAGGATTCATATGGCTATCTGGCACCATTGCTCCAGGCCATGGCAAGTACAAATGTCGGCACCATATATGAGCGATGGCATGGCCCTTTTTTGATAAAGACGGAGTACTAATAGAGGGAGCTAAACAATTCAAGGGCATAGCATGGGCTTTTGGTGCTTGTATCCAAGCTGTGCCATACATCAGACCTGTTATCAGCATTGATGCATGCTTCATGTATGGCCGTTACGAGGGGAGGCTACTCATAGCATGCGCATATGATGCTGAGAACCAGCTGTTCCCTTTGGCGTTTGCAATTGTTCATAAAGAGGACGGCGAGAACTGGGGATTCTTTATGCAGTTTTTAAGAAGACGAGTGATTGGGGAAGGGAAGTTTTTCTGTGTGATATCAGACCAGCACAAAGGAATAAAATATGTTTTTGATCGTGAAGATTACGGTTGGTCAACTCGTACTGGCCAGTGTGTGCACAGGTTGTGTATGCAACATGTTGCGGAGAACCTTTCGAAGGCAACCGGGGGCGACAAGTGGGTTACTGATACATTTAGATGGAATTGCAGAAAGAAAAAGCCAAGAAGGGTGGTAGAGATGACTAGCAGTTTTGCAAAGATACATGTATTTCAATTGTTTACATATATTATTGTACTTTAAGAAAACAAATTTTTTTACTACAATTGTTTACTTACATTATTCTATTTCCTTATTTTTTATGTAGTACATGCCAAAGACAAATCTCTACTTAATGAAGGTGGGCAAAAATAATCCCCGAGATGTCAACGAAGATCCAGCATACGAGAAAATATATCAATCCCATGATGGAGGTTGGCGTTGGGGAATTATGACCACCAACGGATCCGAGTCGCTGAATGCAGTATTCAAGCAGAGCCGGATGTTGCCTGTGGCTGCAGTTGTAGATGACACATTCTACAAGTTAAATGCCTGGTTTCAGGAATGGCGTGCTAAGGCCGCATAATTAATAAGGATGAACCAGTCATTTTCAACAAGGGTGGAGGAGAAACTAAGACGACATAGGGACAAAGGTGCAACTATGACCGTGATCCCGATGGGTAATGATGGAACAGAATTCGAAGTGCAAAATCCAAATGAGTACGTTCCTACCAGCCGTAAACCAGACGGCACTATGGCGTTTGTCAAGAGGGCTTGCAAGTACGTGGTTAAATTCGGAGATGCCAGGGCGATAACCTGTACATGCCAAGGACCCCAGCTAAGTCACATACCCTGCAGTCACGTGATGGCGGTATGCCGAGTGAGGAACTACCGTGAGGATCACTATGTTGCTGACATGTACCGTACCGATTACCTTGCTTCCACTTGGGGTGGATCTTTCCATTCTTATCCTGATCAGCATGAGTGGCCTGCATATGTCGGAGATAGAATACTCCCTTCAGAAGGATGGATAAGAAAGGGAAGGAGGAGACACAAGCGTATTGTAATGACCATGGACGAGATGGGTGGTAGGCGACCGTCGGGAAATCGGGCTCGCCATTCTGTTTCCGACAGGCGTAGGGCAGGTACCTAGAATTGTACAAAATTTATTTATGCTTTAATTATATTACTAACTGAATTGCATTGTTACATTCAGATGCAATAAACGAACACAACAAAAGAGAAAATGTCAGAGTTGTTGCTGAAGCAACCGGTAGAACACAACCCCCTCCTCCTGTAAGCCAATCATCTAGTAGCCAAGCCTCTACAAGTAATGCCGCACCTGCCACTGGTACCAGAAGAACTAGTCGTTTGTTAGGTTTATTCAGACGTGGTGGTAGATAAACTTGTTATTTTGCTTATGCGAATTGATTTATTTGGTATATGTGTATGTGTATGTGTATGTGCATGTGTATGTATATGTGTATGTATGTGTATATGTGTATGTGTATGTGTATACATGTATGTGTATGTGTATATATGTATGTGTATATATGTATGTGTATGTGTGTATGTGTATGTGTGTATGTGTGTATATTATACATATAGTTCACCAAAAAAATATAAATATAAAAAATCAAAGTTATAAAAATTTACGACGTAAATATATCAAATATTTTATTTTTTGACATACGCATATTATGTACACATAATATTTTATTTTTTTGACATACACATACACATACACATATACATAAACCCTAAACCCTAAACTTTTTTTTTCACAAAATTATTCAAATCAAATACTAAGATTTCTCTCAAAAAAAAAAAAAACAAAATTCACATGGGACGCCCGGGGGGTTGGCGCCTCACTGGCCTTATGGGGCGCCCCAGGGACTGGCGCCTCACAGAGTATTTTGGGCCGCCCGAAGTCCAGGCGGTCAGGGCATGTTTAAAAAAAAAATTGGGGGCAAGGGCATATTTAAAATTTATATTTGTTTTAGGGATATTAATAAAAATGGCCGGAGCTAGAGCGACTTGTTAATTTGGAATAGAAACAAAAAATTGACATTTATGGGGCTGTTTGTGGACCCCAGACCCCAGTCGTTGAGTATTGCCGTGACGATTTGAACTTGGAATGTCTAATTATCTCTTCTTCATCAAGTTTCCACAATATCTGGAGAAGTCGCTTGATTTTACGTGTAAATCGTACCTATTGCATCAATGTCTAGATCTCTCAATCAAACACATTTGAGCAAGAAAAATTTAATCAGAACTTATATGTGATAATTGTTAAATAAGATGTGTTTTATCACTTTGTCATATTGAAGCAAGTTCCCTTCAAAAGGTTCAGTTAAAACTTTGCATATATAATTGCATAAGCACCCAACTCAATCTAATAATTACAAAATCCTATCCTTGAAGGAAAAAAAACAAAAAACAAAAAACAAAAAGAAAAAGTTTAATTATGCCATTCTGAGAAGAAACATAATAAAAAAAAAATGAAGATCAAATTAAAATTGTGGAAGAATCAAGCCTGCTGAGGCGAGTCCAGATCCCCTCGTAGTGAGATCTACTGGTGGTTACCATGGTTGCAAACAATCGCTGGATGTTGGCCACGAGGCACACCAGCCGTCGGATCGGCGCCACCAATAGGGTGAACGGTAGTGCCCATATCCCCAGCTCAAGGATCAGCATCTCCCTTTCAACCTTTCTGGCTTTCTCTTCCCTCCGCCTCTCTCTCTCTCTCTCACGACTCTAGTCTAGTCTAGGATGCTTGCTGATGCTTTTCTTTTGGGAACTTTGGAGAATGCGTCGAATCGTTCTTCTACCATGTACACCTGTACGTACAACTGTTGTACAAGGTTCTAACTTCTAACAATGCGATATGCGACACGACAATAATTCATGTGATGTGCTTTTTTTATTTTGATCTTTTGTTTCGTCTCTCATCAAACTCTGGTCTGGTGAACAAATTCTCCAGCTTATGTATTTATGGGTTTTGCCCTTTATTATAATAGTAACGGGTATGTCAGTAATCTGAACGAGGGATAGATGCATAAGATAGGCACAGCACAGTATCTGAAAATAAAGATGATATGATTTCGCGGAATGTGGGGCCTACTCTGTTCTAGAATCTACATTCGCTGATTGTTTGTGGCCAGGACTTAGTAGGCAGTTGCTATCTATCATGTATAATATGTTCATAAAGATTTTGCTAACCAATGTGACATGTGCCAGAGCTCAAGTTCAAGTTAGATAAACATCATGAATTTTATCATGCTTCTAGGAAATGTTATGAGATTACTAGTCTTTTAAAATAAAATAAATCTTTGAATTATAAAAGGAGAAACAATTATTTGCAACAAACAAACGATCCTTGAATTATTTTAACGCGCAGAAATTTAGTAATTATTGACCAAGTAAAATAATGCAAGGTGACAGCTCCTTAATCCTTATCCATCTGATATTTTGTTGAATTATTAATTGATGTCTTGCAGTCTTGGACTTGTATCAATTATTGGGTCGACAGTGTTAATTATACTTATTTAGATCCCTTTTCAAGTACAATAATACAATAATTTATATTTCTTCTTATCTGAGACGAATTATTGCTGACTGAATAAATTGACAAGAGAAGAGACAGTGCATGGAGTAAAGCAAAGGGCAATCCCTTAAATTCCGATCTCCCCACTCTCTGCAAAAGATATTTATTTATTTATTGCTAATTTCTTATATATATAGAGGAAACTCCTATATATATATATTTCATACAAATTAATTAAATCTGAGTATATATAAATTAGTTTGTTTGGATGATTTTTATTTTCTTATTATGATATTGTGTTGTAAAACTAAAACTAACATGATAACGTCGATGGATGTGATATCTGGTTTGGAATTTTGAGGAAAATCAATATCAATAGACAATAGGCCACATTCTCTTCTTCAAGTCGAGTCAAGTCAAGTGAAGCCCCTTGGGCCTTGGCAATGTAACACACAAAATCAGACCATGACTGAATAAAATGAAGCAACTAAGACCCATTCAAAAATCAAAAGGCCCAAATTTTCTATCGGATTATAAATGCTATCGAGCATTCGACCTAAATTGTGAATACATGGCTACGCGTTGACTTGGTCTGGTTAACCTTAGCACGTGATTAGAGTAAAACACGTGGATGGTCTTGGCGAAGAATTAAGAATAAGAAATAATCATAGAATTAAGTAATACCTAGTTGTACAATAGGAGGAGTTTCACTGTTATTAATTTATTATATTTTATTTCTCCAATCCTAATAATGTCGGCAAACTATTCCATCTTACATTATTCTATATTACAAGTACCATACTTTTAAAAATAAATAAAAAAAATCAATAAATTAGAGTTTTTTTAGTGTAATATCAAGGAGTAAAAAAGAGCATAAATAATTTATTGTAATTAATCCAAAACGTTAATTGGAGGGGGTGGGGTGTGGGTTGATCAAATGAAAATATCAGATGTAGTACACATGACAATAATATGCTAGCTATTACAATAGAAAATTTTCAATCCTCCTTCCTAAGTACTACTTACATTTGGATTTAGTGGAAGAAATGGGGGTCCATGTCCTAAAACAAAAACAAAAACAAAATGAATATTTTTTATATACGCACGCCAAACATGTGAACGCATGCTTATATGTACAGTACAGCAGTCGGTAGTCGGTACAAGTCGCCAGTCGATGCTTCCCACATTAGTTTATTTCATTATTTCTTACCTCCGATTCCAAAAACAAAGACACAAATTCACATCCAAACCGCCCTGTTACTAATGTGGGAAGGTTAATGTTAAGGACGTGTTGATAATGAAATTTAATAATTTTGATAACTGTTAAAATGGGACTCTGTAATCCAAGTTTAACATCAGTCTCTGTAATCCAAGTTTGTTCTTTGACTAACAACAACGCAAAGTACGTACGTACGTTATCATTTCAAAATTTAACATAAATTGACCCAAAATGGTACTCACATTATTGATGCTGATAACTGATATATATATTTTCAAAACTTAAATATTACTTTTAAAAGTCATTACTGCCCGCTATATTTTATGCTTCCATTATAATTAGTAGATAACAAAGGCAAAGTGGTGTTTAGATATGCTTCCATTATAATTACAAGGATATATTAAAATTTATAATTTATATTAAGTTAATTAAGTTATGCTGTCAAAAATGATATATATAGTTAACTTAAGATATATCTAACATTTAGTTGATTAAGTTATTTTTTGTAATATGAAACAAAATTTTGTTTATTTTTGTTTCAATTTCAACCAAACTAACAGATAAAACTCTCATTTGTTTTGGATATTTTAGACATTCAGAATTTTTTTTGCAAATTTTGCTTTCGATATTTTAGGCTCTTAAATTGTTCGCACATAAAAAAGCCGCTCCATTTCCATTCATCTAAATAATTAACTGAACTATTCACAACAGACCGGTCACCATTATCAAACAATTAATTTGATATTTTTGTAATCCAATCTTTTATTTTGAAATTCGATAATATAACGCAATCTATTATTTATTTATATTTTTATACATAATTTTTTTGAAATGCGATACAAGTTTAATGTTTATCAAATAATTTGGAATTCAAATTAGCAATGATATACATTTATTAAATTGAAATTTATTACAAGTAATCTATTAGGCCCGAAAAAAATTCTCTCTCTCTTTTTTTTTTTTTCTATTTCTTAGTTCTTTTATTTTTGATGTGAAAACATATTAAAATTACCCAATTGATTTATTATAAATATATCTCTTTTTTAAAATAGTGTAAATATTTGGTACTTCCATTTTTAAATAGTAGATCAAAAGGATAACCACGTGATATTCAACGAACATTTTTAATGGAATTCGGATCCCCTAAAGTATCTCAAAAGTATGAGATACGAATCCGGACTGTCCGATCTTGATCCGCACGACATTTAAGGGAGCCGTAAATTTAATTTATTCTGATCAAACGGTCCGCATCAAACTCAAATTTTGAGGTACTATAGGTAATTCGGCCCCACATTTATGAGTTATGAGCTTTGAGCATTTAATATTTGGACCGGTAGGAACGATTAGTGCGGATTTAGTATGCACGAATCTTAAAGCATATTGGATGGTCAAGATTCCTTTTGAGTTAATGAAGAGGATACGAATTCGGTAGGAAATAGATTTCGATGAGCATGAGCATATGACGTCAGCTCAGTGGACCGACTGACTAATCGGTTTTGCTCTTCCCCGCTTGGAGATCTGCTGTTCTAACAACTACCCAGTACCCCCTATTTATTTGATATTTGGTTGCTAATCTGCTCTTCCCGCAATTCCGAGATAGAGATAAGAAATTGCATTCGCTTTTTGTGATTTGAGATAGATACAGAGGAGAGGAGAGGAAGACTATATAATCCCTGTTCGGAGAAACTTGGAGGAGAAAGAAATGGAGCGGCTCGATAACTTGGCGCACGAGAGGGAGACAGCGCAATTCGATGTGGAGGCGATGAAGATTGTTTGGGCCGGATCGAAGCACGAGCTTGATGTCTCTGACAGAATGGCGAGGCTCGTCGCATCTGATCCAGTGAGAACATTTTTCAGATTTGTTTTAATTATGTGGTTCATACCGCCTTTTTTTTTCTCTTTAGATTCTGCTTGAGGGGAAAATTTGTTCGAATCTTCTTCCTCCATTATTTCAAGCTGTTGATCAGCACAATTTTTTAATTGTTCGATAGGTTTTTTTTCGGAGAAGGATTTTTTGTTCCAGCTAACTTTTACTGGGGAAGTATTGATATTTTTGAAAGATTGTAGGCCGTTCTATTTGTCAGCATCTTTGGGTTTGTAATTGAGCCGGAATATCTTTCGAAAGACTTGGCACTTTTAGTCGTAAAGTAACTTTTACAACTTCTACAGCAATACATATATTTTTTCCCTTTAAGGTTATGCAGTTTGATAGTTTTTATTGTTTTCCACGTACTTGCCAATTTAAAATCACTTTATATTGTAAGGAGAATTGATATCAGGGAATGTATGATAATTGAGAAATTGTCAACAGATTAATCTTGCTGATAGTGAAATTTTGGAATACAGTGGCATCCTGTAGGGTAATTTAAGCTGCTCCAGTTTCTAACTGAAAATTTCTTTTAGGCCGTTTCTGGTTTGTATTTCAGGCTCATACAATTTATGGCATTTCTGTAAATATTTTTAGGAAAATTCTGTTCTTAATATACCATGGATAGATTGGTTTGAAGTTTTAACATTTTTTAATTGAAACTTCTTTAAGCTATCTAGTGTTGTTTGCTAAAAGATGTTGTTTTTCTTTTTGTTCTAACTCAAATGTCTTTTTAAGGTGTTCCGCAAGGACAACAGAACAATGCTGGCCCGGAAGGAGCTGTTTAAGAATACACTGAAAAAGACCGCTCATGCGTGGAAGCGCATAAATGAACTTCACCTTACTGGTAATTCTACTTTGTTCACAATTTTGGTTTTTGTTTAAATAATATTTCATCATAATGTGGTGTTTAAGCCTCAATTAGTGCCCTCAAATCATTTCAGTTGGTATATACTAGTATCGGACTTGACTAAATGGTATTCTATACATGTATAGATTGCTGGTTTTATATGTAGGATACCCCAAAGGGTATACTGTGGCTATGTCCCTGTGTGAACTCTTCAACTTACGAGTTACTTTTTATATTTAAACAACAGAAGAAGAAGCTTCTAAGATGAGGTTCTTCATAGATGAACCTGCTTATACAGATCTGCACTGGGTATGGTGTAAACCTCATTACTATGATTTAAATTTTGAAACTTAAGGGACGATATATGGTTGGTGTGCTTTTGTCCCCCTTATGCTGGAATAAACTCTTTTTTTTTTTTTTTTTTTTTTTTTTTTTAAATTATGGTTTCATATAGGAGAGTCTTTTGAGCTTTTAAATACGATAATGTGACTCTTCTACTTACGGTTCTATACTTCATACTTTTGTCTTTGAGTTCCCAAAATTCATCTTTGGTATACAAATTCTCTGAAGGGACTAAGCAAATATATCAGAGCCTGGGGAATTTTTTTCCTTGGTCTGTCGTATCTGTAAAAGTTTCACAATACATCATCTAACCATATTCTATCAAGCACAAAACAGGTACAACTGATTGTTCGCTTATTAAACTTTTTTTTTATTTCTTGAAGGGAATGTTTGTTCCTGCAATCAAAGGGCAGGGGACAGAGGAGCAGCAGAAGAAATGGTTACCGCTTGCCTACAAAATGCAAATAATCGGTTGTTATGCTCAGACTGAACTGGGTCATGGTTCCAATGTTCAAGGACTTGAAACAACTGCTACATTTGATCCCAAAACTGATGAATTTATCATTCATAGTCCTACTCTCACTTCAAGCAAGGTGACTAGTTGTAATAGACCCTTGTTCTTTCTGGTTTCCAATATTGCCCTTGTAGTTTAGGCTAACTGTGCCTAACTTGTGTATTATGTTTGCATTTGTAGTGGTGGCCTGGTGGTTTAGGGAAAGTTTCTACCCATGCAGTGGTTTATGCACGTCTAATTACTGAGGGAAAGGACTATGGCATACATGGTATTTCAATCATTTATTCATCTTTCTACGCCATTGTTTATAGTTCTGGCATTTTAATTTTTTTTTTCTAACAAATTAATCTTTAATTTTCAGGTTTTATTGTCCAGTTAAGAAGTTTAGATGACCACTCGCCTCTTCCTGGTATTACTGTTGGTGATATCGGGAATAAGTTTGGCAGCGGTGCATACAACACTATGGATAATGGTGTTTTACAATTTGACCATGTGCGCATTCCACGTGATCAGTTGTTAATGAGGTTCTTTTTTTGCAAATATAATTATAATTATTTCTTAAACCTGTTTATGCTTCTTGATGTGTATTCATGACTTAAATATGTGTGATTTTTATAGGCTTTCACAGGTCACAAGGGAGGGAAAGTATGTTCAGTCTGATGTGCCAAGGCAACTGCTTTATAGTACTATGGTTTATGTTCGCCAAACCATTGTTGCAGACGCTTCCAGGGCATTATCTCGAGCTGTTTGCATTGCTACTAGGTATAGTGCTGTGAGAAAGCAGTTTGGATCGCAAGATGGTGGGCCTGAGAGTGCGGTATTTTGCTACACCTATATCACATTCATACCTTGCTTTATCTTATAGAGTGGCCTCTTCTACCTTTCCGCATTTTGTTAACTGCTGAAATAATTCAATGTTATTTAGTTCTGTAAAAATAACATGACAAGTCAACAGTGGAAACTTGCAAAATCAATAATGTGACCTCTTACAAATAAGATATAACGTGTCCTCTTTGAACACAGAGAATATTGTTATATCCACCCACTCACACATCTTACTTTACTTTTTGCAAATGCCCAAATTACCTTTTGTTCTCTATGGAAAGGATGAAGGCTTGTTATCTTTTGAAAAATGATCAGGATGGCTTGTGTTTTTTTAAGGGACTAAAGGCATCCAAAATATCTCCTTTTTTGCAAGGCTGTATGAGATATTTGTCATGTTATAAGGACAATGGTATCGGATATGTTTCAAATTTGCAAGGGCGTGCTTGGATTTTTTTTATCAATCTAGAGTGCTTTTATTTATTACATGTGTACTGAAATTCCATCCAGATAGTATGCTTTATTCATCATGTGTATTATTCTATTGGATATATATCAAATTTAAGACTTTGAAATATTGTAGGTGATAAATTACAAGACTCAGCAGAACAGGCTGTTCCCATTGATTGCCTCTGCCTATGCCTTCAGGTTTGTTGGCGAGTGGTTAAAATCTCTGTACACTGATGTGACACAGAGGCTCCAAGCAAATGATTTTTCGACTCTGGCTGAGGCTCATGCATGCACTGCTGGTCTGAAATCCTTGACCACCTCTGTAACTGCTGTAAGCATCTTCATTTTGACCTTTTCTGTTTGTTAAAAGTATCCTTTGCTTTTTCAGTATTTAAGTTACATTTTTTTCCCCTGAAATTTTAGGATGGTATTGAGGAGTGCAGAAAGCTGTGTGGGGGCCACGGATACCTCAGTAGCAGTGGGCTTCCTGAACTATTTGCTGTTTACATTCCGGCCTGCACTTATGAGGGCGACAACATTGTCCTTCTTCTTCAGGTCAGTTTACCATAGAAATTGCAAGTAAAAATTCAAAATATCAGTCTCATTATCATTTTTTTATTTTATTTTATTTTTCTTATTTTTTTTATATGGCAACTAAATACTGTGATCATACAAATTCGAAAAATCACTCTCATTATCAGTTACTTTAGTACGAGCACATGTCTCTTGTCTAATTTCTACTTCCGGTTCTGAGCGTCTTTGATATTTTAGGAGCCGTGCAACTTTTGTTCACTTGTACTAACATTGAAATTTTACAGGTTGCAAGGTTCCTTATGAAGACAGTTTCACAACTTACCACTGGAAAGAAGCCTGTTGGGACAACTGCTTACATGGGTAACATAGAACACCTAATGCAGTGCAGATGCATGGTTAACACTGGTACTTATTCCCTTCCTTTTTTTAGTGAATCTGTTCTGAATAAAAGTGGAGCTTTTCGAACATTTGTGAGATTATTTAATAACTAATTTTCTTTATATTTATTGTTAATTTCATACAGCTGATGATTGGCTGAATCCTTCTGCGATTCAGGAGGCTTTTGAAGCTAGAGCTGTTAGGATGGCAGTAAATTGTGCACAAAATGTTAGCAAGGCTCCAAGCCAAGAAGAAGGTTACTACCTCAAATCCTAATAAAATTATAATCTGTTGAAAATACTAAATGTATATAAATATAGGGTGGTGTTTGCATTCTTGCCTTTGTGAGAGATAGTGGTACTTAACCAACTATTTCTGATCTGAGAAAACAACAACTAACACTATAGGCTGCAACACCAGAACAGAACTGCTGCTTTTCAACCCCTATATGTTGACATAAGCAAAAGACTTGCATGCAAGTAGAAGCCAGTTTGAATACTTTAAGCAGATATGCATTATAAAATGTTAATTTTCGTCTACTAGCTAATAAGACAAGTTGGTGCCTTTTCAGGCTTCCTCAATCTGTCGGCTGATTTAGTTGAAGCTGCAATTGCTCACTGCCAGCTCATTGTTGTAACCAAGTAAGCCATTTTTTCCATATTTGTATTATTGATCTTAGTTATATTTTACCCGTCTTATTTTTTTAACATAAACACACAAAAAATAATATATTTTTTTTATCTATATAAGATTTATTGAGAAAGTGCAACAAGACATTATGGGAAATGGGGTGAAAGAACAACTCGAGATACTATGTAACATATACGCACTCAACTTGCTTCACAAACATCTTGGTGACTTCCTTGTAACTGGGTCCATTACACCTAAGCAAGGTGCCTTAGTCAGTGAGCAGCTCAGGAGCCTTTACTCAAAGGTACTCATAATAAGTTTAATTTTCAGTAAAGACCTTGGAGGTTATCAAATTTCCTTTTTTCTCCAGTTGACGGTTGTACTATTATTATGTTTCAGTTGCGTCCTAATGTTGTGACAATAGTTGATGCATTCAACTACACCGACCACTACTTGGGTTCTGTGCTTGGCCGGTATGATGGAAATGTGTATCCTGCTCTTTATGAGGAAGCATGGAAGGATCCTCTTAATGAGTCTGCGGTGCCTGAGGGCTATGAAGAGTATATTCGCCCTGTTCTCAAGCAGCAATTGAGGCTTGCAAGGCTTTAATTGAAATTCTTGACTTGCAATTTATTTAAATCTAGATGAGGTGCCAATGGGGGCATGTTAATAATAATAAGCATCTGTGTTGTGTTTCTAGTGTGGTATATTGGGGGTTGGCTTGAATTGATCTTGAGGAATAAGTTCAGTTGAAATTTTAGGCTATGCGACGATAGCATGTGTTTTGGACTAATAAGAGATTAAGGAGAGAGGTGTAACATTATGTTCAAAATAAAGATGTAATTGAAGGTTTATCTGATTTCTCATCCTTGTCCTCTTCTCTAAGCGATGTGATCGTGTCAAAATTCGAAATTTTCAAAAATCCGTGATGGTTTGATTTATCTTTTTTCGGGTTATGGTATATTTAAAAATTTCGGCGCTAAATCATCATCAGTTTCAAACCTATCTCATAGGCACCAAAATATGTAAATTCTAGCTGCAAACCAACTTATTACAAAACAGGCAGCATAGCACAAAAGACCCGAAATTTTTATTAATATCCAAAATAATATATTCCGAATTATACACTCTTGGGTTTCAAAAAATACCCAAACAACAATTTTATTTCACGGTTTTGAGCCAATTTTTCGCAAATTAAATTTACGGTTTTAACCCCTCCAAAACTGCAGAACAAATCCATAGTTTCGGAAAACATATATATATATATATTTATGGTTCTAGGCTAAAACCGTGAATTAAATTCACTGCTTTAAAAAAAATCTAATTTCAATTCATTTGACAAAATTATTATTTTTCCAAAAATAGAACCACAATATTTTCTATATTTAACTATTTATCTAGAAGTGACTTTTGAACCGGGATTAATTATTCAGATTTAAAACATTTTTATTTTTTTTTCCTATGACACAAATAAATATTTTAATTTTTCTTACCATTGTAAAAAATATGACCTGAAAAATGTTGATCCGAATTATTTGAGGCAGTCTTTCTAATAAATCAAATTATATAGTATTTCATCTATTTTCAAAGAAATATATAAAATATTTCTAATATTTTATTAAAAAAAGAAAAAAAATTATAACATACTGAAATTAGGATTTTTATAACCATAAATTTAATTCATGATTTTAGCCTAAAACATAAAACCGTGAATTAAATTCACGGTTTTGGATGATCAAGGGACTTCCATTGTAGCTTGAGTCCTTGAGAAAGTGACAAATGTTCTTAAGAAGTTAGAAAGGGTGGCTAAGTTTGACCAGTCCCAAGTTTTCAGCTTATAACTGTAATTTTAATTTTCGGATTTACAAAATTGTAGAGTTGTTGTGCGGTTTTGAGGGCTAAAATTATAAATTAAATTTGCCGTTTTAGAGTCTAAAACTGTAAAATAAAATTGCATTTGAACATTATTAGAAATCTTGTCAAATATTAATTAATATTTCGGACAAAAGACAGTTTAGACTTTAGACTTTAGACTTTAGATAGATACCAATTAAAGCTATGCCTATCGCCACCATTGCTCTCCAGTCTCCATTTAGCACGATCACTTGTTGCTCCCCTGCCCACTCACGCATTGGAATTTCCTCAACCTGTTGAAACTTATCCGGGGCCGTAAAGTATGTATAAATGTTTAGGCTAATACTCATAAGTACACGCCACGTATTTATATTTGTTATAAAATATATTTATGTGGATGTTCATTCTATAACTTCCAATATTAATTATCATTTCATTGCCCACTACTTCCACTACCTTCACTACCATGGACATTTATTTTCTCCTTTATTATTGTAACATCTCTTTCTAGCATATAAATAGAGGCTTTGTAAATAGAGAATGTGAGACACATATTATACACAATAGTGGAGAATACAATTCTATTATTGTTCTCTCTATATCTCTTGTTATTTACTTATTTTTATTGCAACTTTATTTTAATTTTATAACACGTTATCAGCACGAATTTCTCGGAAGAAGTTGCAAAGTAATCATGTAAGTAATTTGTGTGATTAATTATTATATCTTTCATTAATTTAAATTTCATTTAAATTTTTGATTATATTTGTTTGAGTTTATAAGAATCATTCCTTGAAGTGAATGATGAAATAATAACATGAAGTTATTATCAAAACTAAATGTTTATCAAGAACCTGAAGTTCATATTACCTGAATATAATAATAAGAGTAATAACCTGAAGTTATTATCACAACTAAAATTTTATCAAGAACCCGAAGTTCGTATTACTTGAATAAAATAATAACCTGAAGTTATTATTATAATTATTTACAACCTGAAGTTCTATTATAAATTTTAGTATAAAATTAATATAATAACCAGCAGTTATTATAGGTCATTGGATGAATAATAACCTGAAGTTATTCTCAATTAAAAATCTGAAGTTTTATTAGAAATTTTCATATAAAATCAATATAATAACCAGAAGTTATTATAGGTCATCGGATGAAAATATAACTCGAAGTTATTTCAAATTAAATTATACAATTGTGCAGCCAAGCAATTTAATAACTAGAAGTTATTACATAAAATATTTTATTATAACCTGAAGTTATTAATACATTTAAATTTATTCATGCAATTTACGTATTCTTTTATTTATATTTATTTATCTCCCTTTTCATAACCTAAAGTTATGACATTGATAACCTGAAGTTATGACATTTATAATTCAAAATTATGGCATTCATAACCCGAAGTTATGGCATTCATAACATGAAGTTATGGCATTAATAACCTGAAATTCATGCGTATCTATTTTGTAGTACATATGACAAATCTCACAAAGTTTGAATTTATCTCCTTTTTCATTTATCATAACTTGAAGTTATGGTAGTAATAACCTAATGTTGAAAATACATATTAATGAGAAAGAAAAACGTCCTGAAGATGTTTGTTTCAGATGTGGGATGATAAATCACTGGTCGCGTACCTGTCGTACGCCAAAACATTTTGTGGAGCTATATCAAGCCACAATCAATAAATAAGGGGAAAATATGAAAAATAACTTTACTGAATATGACCCCAAAATAAATGCCATATGGATACACATCTTGATGTATCAGATTTTTTCCATAATGTCAATGAAGAAATATATATTATTACTTAGGGAGAAAATATAGTATAAAAAAATTTATATTTATGTTTAATAAAAGTTTAGTTTACTTTTTAATTTTTTTTTATGAAAATAAGTTTAATGAATAAAAGTAATTTATTTTTGCATTTTAAAGGAAAATGACTGACGCAATGATAAGTAATGAAGATCCATGTCTGGTAGACAGTGGAACAACTAATACCATATTGAAAATTAAGAAATACTTTTCACAATTGTATCTTGGTGAGACTAATATTCACACTATATCTGGCACAAGTAATTTAATAAAAGGCTCCGGAAGAACTTGTATTTTGTTACCTGAAGGAACAAAATTAATAATAGATGATGCATTATATTCAAGTAGATCCAGAAGAAATCTACTAAGCTTTAAAGATATTCGAAAGAATAGTTATCATATTGAAACTATGAATGAGAAAAATTGTGAGTATCTTCATATCACATCTATTAAGAATGGCCAGAAGATCATAATTAAAAAGATGCAAGCAATGTCATATGGATTATATATTACTTATATAAGTAAAATAGAATCAAATATGGTTGCTAACCCGAAGTTAGCCGTTACTAACCAGAAGTTAGTTGATCCAAAATTATTTACATTATGGCATGACAGATTGGGTCATCCAGGAAATATAATGATGAGGAGAATAATTGAAAGTGCAAATGGGCATCCCCTAAAGGACCTGAAGATTCTATTATCAAAAGATATGACATGCGAAGCATGCTCTCTTGGAAAACTAATTATTAGGCCATCTCCAAATAAAGTTGGACCTGAAGCTCCTTCATTTTTAGAAAGAATTCAAGGAGATATATGTGGACCTATTACACCTCCATGTGGACCGTTTAGATATTTTATGGTGTTAATTGATGCATCAACACGCTGGTCACATGTGAGTTTGTTAGCAACAAGAAATGTTGCATTTGCTAGACTATTAGCACAAATTATTCAATTGAGAGCTAATTTTCCGGATTATCAAATCAGAAGAATCCGGCTTGATAATGCAGGTGAGTTCACTTCTCAAACTTTTAATGATTATTGCATGTCTATTGGAATTACGGTAGAACATCCAGTGGCCCATGTTCATAAACAAAACGGTCTGGCAGAATCGTTGATTAAAATATTATAATTAATTGCTAGACCATTACTCATGAGGTCTAGTTTACCGTCTTCCGCATGGGGACATGCCATATTACATGCCGCTGCACTAATTAGATTAAGACCAACTGCTTATCATAAATATTCCCCATTACAATTGGTCTCCGGAAGAGAACCAAATTTGTCCCATCTAAAGGTATTGGTTGTGCAGTATATGTTCCAATTTCTCCTCCACAACGCACAAAAATGGGACCTCAAAGAAGGTTGGGAATTTATATTGGTTTTAACTCTTCTTCTATTATTAGATATTTAGAACCATTAACAGGAGATGTTTTTACAGCAAGATTTGCTGATTGTCATTTTAATGAATCAATATTCCCAAATTTAGGGGAAGAAAAATAAAAACTGGATAAACAAGTAACTTGGAATTCATTGTTATCTTATCTTGACCCCCGAAGTGGTCAATGTGAACTCGAAGTTCAAAAGATCATAAATATGCAAAGAATTACAAATGAATTGCCTGATGCATTCACAGATATGAATAGAGTTACTAAATCACATATTCCAGCTATAAACGCACCTGCTCGAATTGACATTACAAAAATATCTAATGAATCTAATGTGCGTAGAAAACGTGGAAGACCACTTGGTTCTAAGGATGTAAATTCACGTAAAAGGAAAGAGCAGAATAAAGCAGTTGGTCCAACCCCAGAAGAGGTTGATGGTAAAACTCCTGCAGAAGTCAATAAAACCCTAGAAGAGGTTGATAGTAAAACTCCTGAAGAAGTATATAAAATCCCAGAAGAGATTAATGGTAGAACTCATGAAGAAGTTGATAAAAACCCAGAAGAGGTTGATGAAGTTCCAGAAGAAACTCAAGTACCAAATGATTATGAGATTTCTATAAATTATGTAATAAATGGTACTATATTAAATAGAAATAAAACACATGTTGATGAAATCTTTGCATTCGCTATAGCAAGCGATGTTATAAACGAAGAAAATAATGTGCCAAAAACTCTAGAAGAGTGTAGACATATAAATGATTGGCCTAAATGGAAATATACCATACAAGCATAATTAAGTTCATTAGAAAAGCGGCAAGTATTTGGACCTGTAGTCCAAACGCCCAAAGATGTTAACCCTGTAGGTTGCAAATGGGTATTTGTCATAAAAAGAAATGAGAAAAATGAGATTGTGAGATATAAAGCAAGGCTAGTGGCACAAGGCTTTACACAAATACTTGGAGTTGATTATGAAGAAACGTATTCATCTGTAGTGGATGCGATAACTCTCAGATTTTTAATAAGTCTCACAGTTGCAGAAAATCTAAAAATGCGACTTATGGATGTTGTAACAGCCTATTTATATGGTTCACTTGACAGTAATATATACATGAAAGTCCCAGAAGGATTGAAAATGCCTGAAGCATATAAGTCAAAACCTAGAGAGATGTACTCTATAAAATTAAGAAGATCTTTATACGGACTAAAATAATATGGTCGAATGTGGTATAATCGACTAAGTGAGTACCTTCTAAAAGAAGGATATAAAAATAATATAATTAGTCTGTGTGTTTTTATTAAAAGATCAAATCTAGGTTTCACAATCATTGCAGTGTATGTTGATGATTTGAATATTATTGGATCTCCTGAAGAGATTGAGAATACTGCAAAATTAATGAAGAATGAATTTGAGATGAAAGACCTTGGTGTAACAAAATTTTGTCTCGGCCTGCAGATCGAACATCTAAAGAATGGAATATTTATCCATCAATTAAATTATGTTGAAAAAATATTAAAGAGATTCAATATGGATAAAGCTCATCCTTTGAGCACACCAATGGTTGTACGATCGCTAAATGCAGAAAATGATCCTTTTCGCCCACAAGAAAATAATGAAAAAGTGCTTGGTCCTGAAGTACCATACTTAAGTGCAATCGGGACATTATTATATCTTGCAAATAATACGAGACCCGATATCTCATTTGCAGTAAATGTGTTAGCAAGATATAGTTCCAAACCAACCAGAAGACATTGAAATGGAATTAAACAAGTATTTCGGTATCTCTGCGGAACTAGAGATATGGGGTTATACTATAAAAATGATACAAAATCCAATTTAGTTGGATATGCAGATACGAGATATTTATCGGATCCACATAAAGCACGATCTCAATCAGGATATGTATTCACCTATTGTGGAGCTGCAATTTCATGGCGATCGACAAAACAAACTCTTACGGCTACATCTTCAAATCACGCTGAACTGGTCGCCTTATACGAGGTGGGTCGAGAATGTGTTTGGTTACGGTCAATGATTCAAAATATTCAAGAAGAATGCGGACTTGTAAACATCAAGGTAAATTCTACTCCGCTATATGAAGATAATGCAGCATGCATTGCACAAATCAAAGAAGGATATATCAAAGGAGACCGAACTAAACATATTGCACCAAAGTTCTTTTCGACACATGACCTACAAAAGGAAGGCGTAATAGATGTTTGCCAAGTCCGATCAATCGACAATCTGGCAGACCTATTCACAAAATCTTTACCGACAAAGATTTTTGTACAACTCACAAAGAAGATAGGTCTACATCGATTGAAGGATATTCGATGATATAAAAATGAGGGGAAGCATTATACGCACTGTACTCTTTTTTCCTTAACCAAGTTTTTATCCCAATGGGTTTTTCTTGGTAAGGTTTTTAATGAGGCAGTACATGGTCCTGAAGTATCATGTTAATATCGATCCCTAAGTATCATATTAACAGCGTATAATGAAAGATGAACATCCAAGGGGAAGTGTTATAAAATATATTTATGTGGATGTTCATTCTATAACTTCCAATATTAATTATCATTTCGTTGCCCACTACCTCCACTACCTCCACTATCTCCACTACCATGGACATTTATTTTCTCCTTTATTATTGTAACATCTCTTTCTAGCCTATAAATAGAGGCTTTGTAAATAGAAAATGTGAGACACATATATTATACACAATAGTGGAGAATACAATTCTATTATTGTTCTCTCTATATCTCTTGTTATTTACTTACTTTTATTGCAACTTTATTTTAATTTTATAACAATATTTTTATTTTCAAAATTTAAATAAATTATCTATTAAACATAATCCGTATCCCTCAGGTACCTGAGGTATCTATTGCAGATATAGGAGGCTGGTTTGGGATTCGTGTTAAGAGTTGAACAGTATGAATTTCCTAATTTTTGCTCTCAGCTAATCTGAGGGGATACCAATTCGACTTTATTTGTGTCAAACTAAATGATAAATGTTGATAGCATACACTGTTGGTCTAATGTTCTTGCCAATACGTTATTTTCATTCTGAATTGAATTGTAATTAATAATGAAGAATATAGCTCCATGAGCTGATGAGCAAAGGCTCCAATCACCGAAATTTTTAAATATACCATAATTAGAAAAATAATAAACCAAAATACCATTTTTTTTGCTGAAAATTCTAAAAATGTCATGACCGCATTCTCTAGAAGTGGCCACCTTTTACGTGGCCGCATCTAGACAAAGCGGTCAGATTTTTCGGCCGCATCTAGGGGATGCGGCCACCCCCTCAGCCCTATAAATAATGGCCACTGGTGCTGGATTTGGTCACAATTTTATTTGGTTTTCAATCCCTTCGAATCATGTAATTTTCTTCTTCTTTTCTAATTTCAATTTTTAGTTTAGATTAGGAATAAGAGTAGGAGTAGGTGTAGAATTAGGAGTAGGGTTTAAGGATTTAGGGTTTAGAATTTATGATTTAGATTTGTACCAAAATAAATATCGAATTGTACCAAACTTAGTTATTGACCAAAATAATTAGTTATATCTCAAAATAATTAGTTATTGACCCAAATAATTAGTTATTTTCCTAAATAATTAGTTATTGCCCAAAAAAATTAGTCATTGACCCAAATAATTAGTTATTGACCAAAATTAAGATCAAAATATAACTACAAATCATAATAAGACCAAAATATAAAATACAGCATGGCATTTCCGAGAGATATACCTTCTTCCAGTCGAGGTGCAGCCCCTATACCTACTCCTTTTGAGATGTCACAGTACGTCAAGGAGGCGTTGATATCTGTGGTGCCCGATATCCGGCACTGCACTGATCGGGTATCAGACTTCTTTGGTACCCAAACGCGGAGCACCGTATCTTAGAGGCTGCCACTGGGATAAGTTTTATATTATTAATAAATTTATAATTTTATTTCAAATTATATTTATATGAATGATCTGACATTTTTAAAATTTAGGGACTAGATGCAGTTACGGTATGCCACAACAAGATGTGGCTTAAGTACTAAAAGGCCTATGCTAGGACATTACGTGCCATGAGATTGTATTAGCTATCCCAAATGGCCGAGGAGAATGCCGACGAGGGATTGTGCTTTGGCCTCATTGAGCGTTGGCGTCTCGAGACACACTCATTCCATCTCCCCCACGCTGAGATGATAGTCACACTACAGGATGTCAGCTGTCTGTGGGGCATGACTATTGTCAGGGAGCCTATGACGGGCATTGAGTACGGGGATTTCAGGTCCTTGTGTCGAGATTTGCTGGGGGTACCTCACGAGTAGCCGTAGAAAGAGAGGAAGAGAGGCGCAACAAAGACACATATCTCCCTTGGTATCATCAGCTTGGCTAAGCTGAGAGCCGTCTTCAAGGAGTTTCCAGCTGCTAGTAGTCATTCCTCTCAGGTATGCAAATTTTATCTTATTTATTTATACAAAATTTAAGTTTTCTTCTAAAAAATGTTCTAATTAAAATAAATAATAAGCCACTATTGATCAGCACCTGCATGCATACATTATGGAGATGATCACTTGCAAGTTGTTCCCTGATTCACACGGAGATCAGGTGCGGCTGTGCTATCTCCCATTGCTGGCTGATTTGCCCAATGCAGGCAAGTACAATTGGGGGGCTGCGACTCTGGCGTGCTTGTATAGGTATGTGACTTGAAATTATTGTTAAAAAAATATAATATGGAAAATACCATCACTAGACCTGTTATTAACACTAACATTGTACAGGGGTCTAAATCAAGCCTGCCTAAAGAAGAACAAGACCTTTATTGGACCATGCAAGTTGTTACAGCATTGGTCTTGGGCACATCTGATTGTTGATCGTCTGACAGTCAGTAAAAAGATAGATGTGCCGGATTGGGGCAGGCTTGAGCCAGACACATGCCCTGCATACGCGCATAGGTATGGCTATCCGAAGACCTATGTCGGGGCAGGTCATGGCGGGACACTCGGCATCAATCACTGGAGGCAGGAGATCGAGCATCTCAGGGATGATCCAGAGTATGTGACATGTGAGCCCTACAGAGAATATGTAAGTTCTTATTTTATTTTAAATTTGATCTAAATTTTTTTGTAAATCTTGGCACTTGGATTGATGTGAGTGTTAAAATCTGTAAATTCAGGTCGAGGTAGATGGGATACATCAGACCTACCTTGAGATATTGCCCGAGAGATGTCGGCAGCACTAGCGTTACTGGCGTGTCGAGGTGCCGCTCATACGTTTTTAGGTACCGTATTTTCAATTTACTTTATAAATTTCTAAAAACGACCTTTATTAAAAAACCTACTAAATTCATATTGTCGAGCATCATTATCTCGGACGGGTCATGAGACAGTTCGGATTGCGCCAGACAGCTCCTCTCCCGATGTCGATTAGTGAGGACACCTGGCGACAACTTCATTTTTCCAGGGACATCTATTCGGGCAGAGACTGGGCACATTGGCACAGAGAATACGTCTTGCTGGCATCCGTTGCCACCCCACCCATAGCTGAGGAGCACCGTCGCATGGACGTACAGCCAGTGTAAGAATCTTTTTTTTTTAATGTCTCTATTGAATATTTATGTTTGTAATATCTGACTTATTTTAAAAAAAAAATACAGGCCTTATAGAGATTGGTATTTGGAGTATGGCGCGTACACAGTGTATTTAGAGGGGTGTATCACTGACAACCCTCACGAGTGCGCACCGAGGCCGAGGGATCGATTTGGACGGGTTTATGGTATCATTCCAGTCGGCGCACCGTTTGCATCTATGGTATGTTTACTTTAAAAAACTTGCAATTTTTGCATCTGTACAGCATTTATATATTGTTTTACTTGTAGGTTTTATATCTGGTGAAGAGCTGCGACATAGAGGTGACAATGGCTATAATGCGGGGCTAGAAGAGGCTTGGGAAAACCATCCTCAAGTACAATGTACATGCGGTGTGCCAATGTGGATACAAGGCGCGCCTTGACTCTCTTCTGAGATGTGCAGGATTGCCTGGATCTGATCAGATTGATGACATATTAGATGAGCTTGATATCTACGTCGCATATGCTGGTGACGAGGCTATTTGGATTATGGTCCAGGCTGGTGAGACTGTCGGTCAGGCGTTCGATAGAGGTGCTCAGACGTTGTGCCAGCGCGCCGCAGAGCAGACCATCCCTACTCAGGAGCAGATCCCTACTCAGGCCTTCTCTACCCAGGCCATGCAGACGCAGGTATGTTTTTAAAAAATATATAACTTGTGCATTTTAAAAAAAAATTAAATAATGCCTAACTAATTTGTAAATTTGTAGGAGGAAGAGGGGTTGGGCTTCAATATCAATACAGACCCTGATGGTTTGTATTCTCTGAGTTACATTCCGACTCAGTCGATGTCTCCTGCATATCTACCAGGGTTTGTTCAGCAGAGTCCCTTCCCACCATTTCCTAGCATCTCACAGCCGACGCAGTATCCTCCCGTTTCGAACTTTCCTTGCACATCTACACAGTATCCTCCCACCTCCATGGATGATCCTATCATGAGATGTGCCTACGGTTTATTCCCGCCTTCCGAGACTGGACAGACAGTAGCATACGGTCCTGCAGTCCAGCAGTCGACCGACATTGAGATTGAGGAGGTTCAGGCAGAGGATGCTCAGACAGAGGACCAGCAGTCGCTTGATGACTCAGATGATTCTATAGATGATCATACACTGATTGTAGTTTTGCTTCGGGGTATGAGGACTAGGAGGGCGAGGTGGCCGTTCAGTCCTTCTGACTATTAGGTTGTAGTATTCATATTTTTTTTTTACTCTAATGTTGTCAGATATTGTGATTTATTATATCATGATACTTATTTTGTCAGATACAGTTTATTTTCGCTTTTATCTTTTATCATTTTTTCGTCCCAGTAAAATCTAAATGTAACGACATGTTAATTTTTTCCGACCAAAGTAAAATCTTTTCAAAATAACAAAAACAAAACAATTACAACTATTTTTAAAACAACAAATAAATTAAAAACAAAAACAAAATAAATCAAAACAAACAACAAAATAAATCAAAACAAAATAACAAAAAAATACATTCTGGAAAAAAAAATGGGTGACCGCATCCCCTAGAAGCAGCCATGGCTGCATCCCATAGAAGCGGCCCAAAAATCTGGCCGGTTTGCCTAGTGCGGCCACGTAAAATGTGGCCGCTTCTAGGGGATGCGGCTATGACATTTTTAAAATTTTCACAAAAAAATAGTGTTTTGGTTTATTATTTTTCGAATTATGGTATATTTAAAAATTTCGGCTCCAATCATGATGAAGCCTGCAATATATTGGTAATGAGTATATAAGGCAGCTTGAGCTTGAGTAGTAAAGTCTTGTACAATTAATGCAAAGCAGGTAAATAGTACACATGTTGAGTTATTGATTGTTTCATAAAAACCATTATGTCCACATCCTATTATCCTAAATTCCTAATAGACCCCTGGAGGAATAATACTGACATTAAGGATTGAATATAATAACTAATAATAGACATAAAAAAGCCATGTATAATAGAACAGTTGAATTGAAAGAAGAAGAAAAAAAGTAAAAAGAAAATGAAAAAATAAAGAGAACTTGTCCGATGACGATACACATAATGAAAACTTGAGATAAAAAATGTAGTTTGTGATGCGTTAGTATATATTTGTTATTCGAACAAACAAACTTTCTAAACTTATTTTCCAATTTTCATCCAAACAGGGGCGGCGACTTGCGAGAAATTCATTTTTTCTGAGCGGCACGGTATCTTATTGGTAAATGTTTTAAGATTCCCAATGGGCATAGGAGCTTCAGTTGAGCCCAGAAAAGAAATAAGCCTCAAAGAAACACTAACAGGCTGAGTATGTGAGGAGCTGTGTTGCATAGATACAGATACTAGTATCGTATCAAATACAATACGGGATACGGTAATTTTAAACACAATACAGGTATCAGACAATAGGATACGGATGTTAAAACACCAGTAAGATACGTATCGGATACAAGTACGAGACCATGAAGTATCGGGGTAACATATGTGAGGCGCTTTTGTTGCGCACAATTGATCCAAATTCCCCGACTTCAATACTGTAAATAATGTGCTTATGAAAATTGCGATAAATACCCTTGGCATCCATTGCCAAGTATTCAAAAAAACGAAAAAGAATGGGATAAACATTTTCTTATGTAAAGGAATAGAGAGATGAAGAGGCGCAGAGAGAGGCTAAACAGCCTCTGCAACGAAGGTTTTAAAAAAAAAAGTGTTTATAATTAACCAGCCTGACTACAATAAAATTGGTCAAATATCCCGTTTCAGAGGTTCAACCAATGTTAATGTGCATCTATTTACATATTCAGGCTGGAAAAAAAAAATCATACAACATTATGTACAACTTAAATACAGCAACTAAGGATGTCTTTCTTGTTTTAAAATATGGACAATTATTAAAAAAAAAATAACACAATTTTTTACTGGTTGCTCTCGGCTTGGAGGCGTGACACAACAATGACAATAAGGACCATCACTGTCAGCATGAATGCCGATTTTATTACGTCATTTAGAATTTCAGTGGTTTCATCAGAGCCTTTTGTACTAAATAGAACACCAACCAAATCAGAGATCTGGTTAATAAGTTCCACTATCTTTGTCTTCGACGTATCAATTATCCACCTCAAAATCGTTGGTACAAAATTGTCTTGACCAACAAATGCTAGTGGCTCGTTTCTCCCAGCTTCAAAACACATTACAATATGTTAAGAGTTTGAAATTTTTGAGTTAAGGGGCCGTTGATATTTAACTTCTTTTAATGATGAATTAAACAAGATTCAGTCACGGGCTCAATCACCTATCACTAGGCTCACCAACCAACCTGTACTTTGATTCTTTCTTATTATTATTCTAATCGGATCTCAAAACCATCAGGATTGTTTCCAGCCATGAGTTCCCATATGACATATGTGCTCTTGGTTGGGGTGGGCCATCATTCGCCGCCAGGTCATTGAGTGCCCGTCGTACCACGGGGTTGATGCACTAGAAACTCATTCCACTTTGAGGATCTGGGACCTGGGCCCTACTTGTTCTGCCAGTGAATTGGGTCTAATGCTTGGTACAGTTACATTTAACAAAATATGGTGTTTCTGTAGGTTCACTTCTAATGAAATAATCAGGAGAATACTGTCATAATATTATGTTTCCTTTGCTGTGTTCATTTTATGAGTAACTATAAACAAAGATTCTAAAAATATACTAGTAAGCAAAGTTCTGAGTTGCATCACCCTCCATGTTTTATAATTCAAATAAATCTAAACAAATATAAAAGAAGCCAGAAAGGGAATACCTTGAATCAAACACTTGTGAAGTTCTTGTACTGCTTCATTTTTCATAATTGCCTCCCAAACTGCTTTATCAGTAGACAATGACATTACAACTTTCTGCAAATAAGTTATGCAAAACCATCAAAGTTAGTTTCTTCAAAGTAAAGGGCAAAAATTTTAAGTAATAGGATTTTCCAATTATTTCGACCTAGCACCGGGGAATATTGCATGCAAGAGACTTTAACCAAATTTCATAGTTTTTTTTGTTAAACAAACCATTTTCTGACAATTAGCCTCTCAATCTTTACTTGAAATCGTACAACTTATTCTGAACTACAGACTCCTGAACTACAAAGCTTAGCAGGTGCCCTGGAAAATTTTCTATTGACATGTTACCAGATATTTGCACAATGTTACATACAGTATAACAGCTTACACTTGACATTGTTCTGTTCTACAGACTCCTGAACTACAAAGCTTAGCAGGTGCCCTGGAAAATTTTCTATTGACATGTTACCAGATATTTGCACAATATTACATACAGTAATACAGTATAACAGCTTACACTTGACATTGTTCTGTTCTGAAGATCAACCCAGGCAGGCCTGTTTTAATTCTCATTGAGGCCTAAATTTATCATAATTAAAGAAAGACGATGTGAGCATAGATGGAAGGCTGGACCTGAAATGATGGGTTCCAGTTCAACAAATCCAAGGAGTTTCGAATTCTATCCAATCCTCGGGATGTAGAAGCACTTAAACTCAACCCATTTGATCCGGTGCCATTACTAGCATGAAGCTGAGGTCTAATCCCATTGGATGGAACTGCTGTTCCCTGTGAATTACCTCGTTCTACGCTAGACGGTTGGCTGTCACTAGCTGTACCGGTATGTGACATTTGAGTAAATACCCTGAAAGGCAAAAAAAGACCTGTAAGACAGCTGAAAATAGCAAAAAAATGGAATGATAAACATTTCAGAATGTAATTATCCCAAAAAATTTTACAATTTACAACAAACCCGGGAGTAGCTAATTATTGAGCCCAGAGTTAGTATTGAAACATCAATTGAGGCTTTGATTTGACTGTATAGAGAACCTAAATTGAACAGCAGTAAAACTGAGAAGAGCTAAAGAAAAAATATGCAAAGATTTGAGAAGTGAGACTGAGTGGTAAGGTAACATAGTGGATCCAGTATATTTGGTAAGTGAGTTAGAAAACCAGAAGAACAAGATGTAACTAGTTTTGAAGAACATACTGTATAATTGCAGCGAGAGCTTCCTCGGCCTCGGGTTCCGACGGCACTGGCCCAAAAACCTGGCGGGCAGGTTGACCAGTCGACTGGCTCTTCACACCAGAAGCAAAAGAAGAAGAAGCAGAGGAAGGATGGATGCGACGGGCTCTCATGCCAGAGGCAGAGGGGCGGACGATCGGCCTGACCGCCGGTCGGAGCAAGCTGCCTCCTCCCATTCTGGTTTAATTTTAATCTGGCGCCGGCTGCCGGGTTTGAGAATGGGGATTGGGATTGGGATTGGGATTGTAGAATTGGAATAGTACGAAAGGGCTTTAGAATTTAGATTAGGTTTGTTTGCTAATTGCTATTATTATTTTAGTTTAGCTTGCCTTGTCATGACTCATGACATGTCAGAGTTTAAAGAAGATGAGTAGAATGGACAAGTGTCATTGACTTGGTTTATTTTTGTCAGTTTCTATGTGTCTGCCAATCTAAGCCTATTTCATCATTTCAAGATCATTAAACTTCACTTAAACGTGTTGCTCAACATTTGTGATCTCATTTTTACAAATTGCAAGGGTTATCTTTTCTCTTTTTGTTAATTATGTGATGTACCCCTGCACCGGTACAACCTCCAATAATTGTAAGGATTGACGATTGCAATTGTTTTAATAAATATAAATAAATATATAAATGTATAATAAATGATGTTACGTGTTTTGAAGCTGTCCAGTGACACGGAGGATAATATTAAAAAAAAAAAATGAGTGTTTGCGTGGAAGTTTCTTCACTACATGAATGTACATGCAATAACTCTGGTTGAAACTATAAAATTTTAATAAAAGTGATTAAAAATTAAAATATAAATTGTGGTGACTGGTGAGTGAGATTTGAACTCAAGATCCTTCAACTATAAAATAGAACTTTAACTACTAGACTATAATTAAACGTTTATCATTTATTGAGAGTGACTAAACTATATAAAAAGTTAAAAAAGAAGATAAAATTCAATTAAATTCTTATATATATAATTAAAAATTTGAAATTATAGGGAATTGAAATTCAAAATGCTTATTTTCTATTTTCAATTAAATTCTTATATATATATGATATCACCATATTTGATCTATTATTCTGACCAATTCCTGTACCAAAATCTGCGTTTTAAACCACCAAATCGCGTATTTTACATTGAATATCTATAGAATGTGGTACTGCTGCGATTTCATTCTTATTTTGCAGAAAACGGGCGAAATCAGGGAAGTTACTGAATTCTGAGACTCTGCACGCGACCCTCATCACATCTGATGCGACCCTCATCAGAGTCGATGCGGGTAGCATCAGAGTCGATGCAGGAAGCATCAGACCTGACGCTGGTCGCATCGCGAGTCTCCAGAGCAGACAGTGAAGGCCCAATAAAGGCCCAAAATTGAAGTGCTCATTTTGAAAAGTCTATAAATAGGCCACCCCTGCTACCAGAGAGGGAGTTCCGAATTTGAAGATTCAAAACCTCAAGATCCTTGGAGTATTGTTCAAGAAAGAGAAGAAGGAGTGAAGATTTTTGCTAGATTGCTTCATTTGGTTTTATCATGATCTTTCCTCTTATCTCTTCTCTTATCTCTTCTTTTATGATGCTTGAGTAGTTTTATCTTGTTTCTAGGGTTGATGTAATCTAAAACCTTGATTGTGATGTATTGAATTTGAATTTGAGTTGTTCTTGTGTTCATTTGATTGAGTATTATTCTTCCATTGCTTGATTGTGATTGTTTGATTGAATCTTGTTGTCTATTGTTGAATGTTTCTTGCATTTCTTCTAATATTGAGACCTTGATCTTTCTTGCAATTTGATCAAGTACTTGAGGTAGATCAAAGATATGAAAAGATAGATCAATTGAACCTAGAGGTGAGATTTTCATCTATTGAGAGATAGTGGATACCTTAGCAAACCGATCAATTGACTTAGATTGAACACTTGTAAACGAAAGTTTGAGGTTGTAGATCTAAGAAGGTGAAATTACAATTCCTTACTAGGTTTCTCATGCTAATAAACGAGAGTTGAGGCTCAGGAATCTTAGGTACGGTCAGTAGATCCTTGCACAAGTGAATAACTCAGAAACAGGTTCAATGCTGCATTCACTCGAGGACCACGCGGGTCGCATGGGAGACCATGCGAGTCGCGTCACAAGGGTCGCATGAGGGTCCAGAGAGGCAAGGTTGAGGATGAAATCTGAAACCCTGGAAACTTCATTTTAAATCAATTTGAACCAACATTTATTCTTCTGTTGTCTTCTGTTATTGAATTTAGAAATTTGAAACAAACTCAAACCAAACTTAACACTTCTAGTACCTAGCTAGGATAAGTAGTGATATAGACTAGATTTGTACCGTCCCTGAGGATCGATACCTGATTGTACTATTGGACCAAGGTTGTGCACTTGCAACCTAATACGAAAGCTCAATCACGGTTTAAAATGGTGCAGCTAGCTGTACCTAAAGCTTTGTAGCATACTTTCTGCAAACAATATAATTAAACCTTTGACTAAGCCTTAGATCCCGACATTTTTATTTTTACCAAATTAAAAAAATTATTTTAATAATAATAACCAAAGTTTAAGAATAATTTTAAAAATAGCCAAACCGTGGAAAAATTCCACGGTTCCAACTTTTTTATTTTTTTATTTTTTTATTTTTACAAATAGAATTATTTATTTATTTATTTTTGTATTGAAATATTAGAAATATTGAATATATTTCTTTGAAAATAGATGAATTACAATATAATTTGAATTATTAGAAAGACTGTAACAAATAACCCGATCAATATTTTTCAGGCCGGATTTTTCGCGGCTGTAAGAAAAATTAATATATTTCATTATGTGTCATTGTAAAAAAATAAAAATGTTTGGATTTTGAGTTATTGATCCCGGTTCAAAAGTCACTTCTAGGTAATACAGAAAATATTGTCATCCTTCTAGTACATTTAATTTATAAAAAGTTATATCTATTTTGAGAATTATTTTTGAATAACAATAATTAAATAACTTAAAGTTTTTATTTTTTTTAAAATAGATACAACTTTTTATAAATTAAATGTACTAGAAGGATAACAATATTTTCTGTATTATCTAGAAGTGACTTTTGAACCGGGATCAATAACTCAAAATCCAAACATTTTTATTTTTTTACAATGACACATAATGAAATATATTAATTTTTCTTACAACCGCGAAAAATCCGGCCTGAAAAATATTGATCGGGTTATTTGTTACAGTCTTTCTAATAAATCAAATTATATTGCATTTCATCTATTTTCAAAGAAATATATTCAACATTTCTAATATTTCAATACAAAAAATAAATAATAAATAATAAATAAATAAATAATTCTGTTTTGTTAAAAAAAAATCGGTTGTTGAATTCATTGAAATCAGTAACGGTTTTGACCTTTTTTTTTTAACAAAATAGAATTATTTATTTATTTATTTATTGTATTGAAATATTAGAAATATTGAATATATTTCTTTGAAAATAGATGAATTACAATATAATTTGAATTATTAGAAAGACTGTAACAAATAACCCGATCAATATTTTTCAGGCCGGATTTTTCGCAGCTGTAAGAAAAATTAATATATTTCATTATGTGTCATTGTAAAAAACTAAAAATGTTTGGATTCTGAGTTATTGATCCCGGTTCAAAAGTCACTTCTAGGTAATACAGAAAATATTGTCATCCTTCTAGTACATTTAATTTATAAAAAGTTATATCTATTTTAAAAAAAATAAAAAACTTTAACTTATTTAATGATTGTTATTCAAAAAGAATTCTCAAAATAGATATAACTTTTTATAAATTAAATGTACTAGAAAAATGATAATATTTTCTGTATTACCTAGAAGTGACTTTTGAACCGGGATCAATAACTCAGAATCCAAACATTTTTATTTTTTTACAATGACACATAATGAAATATATTAATTTTTCTTACAGCTGCGAAAAATCCGGCCTGAAAAATATTGATCGGATTATTTGTTACAGTCTTTCTAATAATTCAAATTATATTGTAATTCATCTATTTTCAAAGAAATATATTCAATATTTCTAATATTTCAATACAAAAAATAAATAAATAAATAAAAAATTCTATTTGTAAAAAAAAAAAAGAGTTGGAACCGTGGAATTTTTCCACGGGCTGAATTAGAATTCCAAGCCGTGGAAAAATTCTACGGTTTGGCTATTTTTAAAATTATTCTTAAACTTTGGTTATTATTATTAAAATAATTTTTTAATTGGGTAAAAATAAAAATGTCGGCCTTAGATCTGTCCATGTTAAATAATCTAATTTAAAAAATGAAATTATAAATAAAGGCAATTATGGGGTTTTTTAGATTTGTCATTATCAACTTGATGATTATCTACTTTAAATGTAAAATTCAATTAAATTCTTTATCAACAGATTATATTAAAATAGAAAATAAGCATTTTGAATTAGTGAGTTTCTTATCCCGTGGACTTCAGATTTTAGTGGTTACATGGGAGCAGAGCTATAAAATTTAGATTGAAGGGATTGAAATATAAGGTGTATAATATATGAAAATGCATAATGTGTGATCAGTGATCACTCGAATTTAAACTTAAGTCTTTACAATTATCAAGTGAAATTTTAACCTCTAGGTTACAAGCATATATTTTGTATTTTATGAAAAGAGCTAAATTATATAAAAATTTGAAAATAAAATAAAAATTCAATTAAATTTCAATGTACATAATTAAATTAAATTGTTTTTAAAATTATAATGGTGGCTAAACACTCTTGACTGACATACATGTGGATCAGTACATGTACATGCAAATTTTTAAAACTCCTGTGTGCAAATTAATTGTCGAACAAGTACTAAAAATGAAGCATCAACTCTGTTGCTGTACTGGAAAAGGAAAGCAAAAAGAAGAGAAAAAGAGAAACATAATTAATTTCACTTCGCTATTGACATTTTGAATAACCAAACTGCCAAAGCTGTTTAATATTGACATATATATATTGTTGTGTTTAACAAAACAATCAACAACCATCTCTATTCTCTACACAAGTGAAATGTGAAAAAGTGCAACATTAATTTTATGATAAGAACGGTCCAGATATTACAATATCATAGTCCATAGATAATGAGAAAAAAAATATGCAAAGAACCCTCCCTCTTTAAATAAGAATGAATTAAATATATTTTTTGTGTTTGAGCTTGAATTGCCAAGCCAGAACTGGTACGGTCGAAAATTAATGTTCTGTTATAAAATTGTTGTTAATAAGTTTAAAATTACCCTACTTAATTTACAGATGAAATTAATGAGAAAAAAATCTCACAACACTGAAACATTCTCCAGTTGTTTTGAGGAAAAATTGAACCAATTAGCAAGTGAACTGCTAAATATCACATGAACTGCTGTCTAAAATCCAATAGCTTATTTCTCAAGTTATTTGCCCAGTCTTTTGAAAAACAACATACAGTACTCACCCTCGGTTTTCCGCAAATTGCGCATCATTCATGCCTATTTCCTGATGGATTGCTCATGTACTAGAATTGCCAGGTTCTATGGCGACAATGCTGATACTCATCTCTTGAACAGAAGGTGGGTCTATAACAGTATCTTCATTCACTGTATCATCTATAATAAGCCTTTTCATTTCCCTGTGCTCTTGGCATATTGCGCAAGGGTGCATGAACGCATGCACGAGACAGCTGTCACATGGAGAATTCTGATGAAGAAAGAAATAACAATTTCAACAGAAGGGTTATGATAAATGATTAAAATCACTCTACCTAGGTTGAATAAACCAAAAACTTCAAAGTTCCAGTCCCATAAGATCCTTTCAAAAATTATCGAATGAACCCATAAATTGAACACTTTGTTGCTACGAATTAATTAGTACCAAGAATCCATTCCTACTCCTCGATTGACTAACATTTCGGTGAAGTTTGAGTTATGGAGTTGGCATATTAACTGCCAAATATACAAAATTTGGATATGATTTGGTACCAGTACAAACGCAGGGGGTGATGACAATTTCCGTCAATGTGTTGTGTGCTTTCGTTATAAACATTAGTATATCCTGCTCTATGCACTCAAAAAAGTGTTTGATGAAGTGCAATCTGTTTGAACTACTGGTACCTAACAAGTAACTCGGGCAATACATGAAATTTCCATATGATTTTAATTGACATTATAACATCATAATTCTCATTTTGAACCTTTTCACCATAACACTGAGCTACAATATGTTATTTTTTGTATTTAGTTTAGTTAGTTAGGATTTGAGAGGTTAAACCAGGTACTCCTGAGTTGTAAATACTTTTTTCGTTATCAATACAATCGTTTGCGGCTCTGCTGCTAACCCTAAAAAAACACTGAGCTACAATAACTGAATAAGAAATGCTAAATTAGTACTCGTCCAATAATCTTTGCAAAAGAATACAGTACCTTGAGGTGAAATTTCTTCTGTAAATTATCTCGCCCAGTAGATGTGTACATAGAAAATACATTCCATCCACATATTAATCCTTCTGTCATCAACTCGAAAGCGTCGGGGCTCACAGTGCCGTTACAAATTGCCAAGGAAATTGCTAAGCCAGCTCCAACACAGAGAAAGGTTGCATGACACAGGCAGCTTTCTTGCCAAGGAATTCCATGTATGGTTTCCATGTTTTGGCCATACAGTACACAGGGACAGAATAGTCCTGTTTTACCTATGAAATTTAAAACAAGTCTTTAATTAATTATGGTATATATACATGGGGAGAATATATTGACCATTTAAAAAAATATTTAAAGAAGCAAATATCTTTGAAAATGAAAAAGGACTAGTAATTGATGAAATTTGAGACTCACAACTCTCAGGATCTTCGGCACAGCCGCAAATGCCGGTCATCCATGGCTCATCGCTTGGTGGAACATGCGCCTCAGGCAGCTGTTGCCCGCATTCTAAGCATATTTTTCTCCTTAACTATATAACAATATAGAAAGAATGGACAATTTAATACTAAATTTCTAATTGCCTTTCCAAAAAATAAATTACGCTAATTAGTAGACACATCCTTCAATATTTGAATGTGATTTTTTTTTTTTTGTGTTGAATCAATTTATAATACATTGCAAAAGTAAACCAATAAAAAAAATAAGGTATAATCACGAATTCCTCAGAATCATGACCAATTGGTTTTTTTTTTCCCTTGGACAAAAGCCAATCATCACCAATTAATCGCCATTACATGGAAAAAGGTGTATTCAATAATAAACAAGGTAATGAGTGATGGATAGATTACGTAATTAAAAATTATTGGTTGTGATTTCCATCAGTACTAAAATTAATGATGAGAGATAATTAACCTGTGGTACACGGATGGGTTGATTGAGCTCTCCAGCCTTTATGTCCTCTAGCGGCGCTGCCTGATCCTTTGTTAGTTTCACATACGACGACATTTTACCTGAGTTGATAGGCCGGATCCCAGCCCGGGGGCTTTTTACCTGAGTGAGCAAGGTTATTATATTTTATTTTTAAGTAAAAATAAAGTCATACCAATAGATGCCTGTTACAGAAGATGCAATACCTCTAGATGTGAAGTTGCATTATTCATTGAATAGGTGGTGAACTGATTCCTGATCCAATCTGCACAAGACACACGTACATGTTGGGTAAATTCCAACCCGGCCCGTTTGATGAGGTTGTGCGGTTGTTAGAATCTTGTTCAATGTCATCGATCAACCATATGCATGCGTTGATAGTTGATACAAATACCTTAATTCATCCTTGGAGGGGCCTTGAGCTTCCACACGTTGTGAGTACGATTCTTGATCCTAGCTAGCTAGGACCATTAATTCATCATTAATTGCCAGACAAGCACTTGTATCTATAAAATTGCCTGAAGCAGTCCATCTCTAAGTTATATCGTCTCTGACTGTGTTCCAGGAAGCGTTGTAGCTGGTGGAGTTCTTGTTCCACTCTAAAGGCCGCTGAAATATGGCTTGTCAGCATGGACGTCTCGAGTGATATGGAGTTGTCTATTGTATATGTGTGCACATTTGGTAGCTCCAATCTCAACAGTCCATGTCCCAATTGTTGTTCCAACTTCCAAAGTGAGATGTTGGCTCCATTACCTGGTTTGAATTTAATTGAAACGTAACGTCAAAGAATTGGAAAACCTGTTTGAGGGCATTAGAGATTAGTTCGCATTGGTGGGGGCGCCATTAATAGTATCAGCTTCCAAAGTGTGTAGGGTTGGGTTTGAACCATGGAAGGAGATCACCTGCCCCCTCAGTTACTGTCGGGTGAGGCCGGTCACTGTTAATTTTTGAACTGGGGGCCCACCGACAGTGACTCTGGGAGTAAAGGATTCGGTCTCTTGAGCCATACCCAAAGCTATTTCATCAATAATGTCTGGTTGGAAATTTTAAGGTTCAAGTAATTAAGGTCCCAATTGGCGAGTGAGCAAGGTTATGAACCATGAAGGTGATGGCTGGATTGTTAGAAATATATAAAATAGATATGAAGATGAGTGGGAATTTGAGGAATTCACAAATGTTTAGTGCTTGTTGATTTGTATTTATAGGCGGCAGCAAGGTAATATAACTAAAAAAAAAAAAAAACTTGAAAATAGAGGCCAGTCAAAACTAAACAATTTCTTATGGTAACAACTCCCTGACGCCCAAGCAACTTTTTTTTTTTTCTCAAAAAAAAAAAAAAACTTATTTACCTTCAAAAATTATCGACTTGAAAAGGAAACGTGTAGCTTATACTTGAGAAGGCATGAAGTGCTTGATTTAATTAAAAAAATTATTCCTTCATATAAGTCTTTCTAGCTTGTGATCATGTATTAATTATTTATTTCCATAATTACTAAATGATTTTTATCTTTTCTTTTATTTTTACGTTAAATATGTAATCATGCATGTTAATTTGATTCTTGTGAAATAAAGATAAAATGTTAATTGTCAAAAAAATTTAAAAAATAGATTGTCAATAAAACTTGTGGATTTGGGTAAAATAAATCAATATACAAAATTGATAGATTTTCAATAATATAATCAAATGTAATGTCTTAAAAAATCTTAATAATGTAATAAAATATTTTCAATAATATATTTATTTTTTGTAAAATGTTGTACTAATAAATTAAGGGTGTGTTTGGATGTAACTCCAAGGATAACAAGAATAGTACTAACCTCCTAAAGTTAGCGCTATTCTATCGTTTGAATGGATTAGCAAAAACACCGCTAATCCCAGAAATAACTCTATTCTTAAGATGATTCAAATGTAGAATAGTGGAGAAGAATAATCACTAATTAAAAAACAATGTTAATCTCATACTATTTTTAACGATCCAAACACATATAAGATTATAATGCAATATATGCCATCATCCCAAGAATATGGAGCCGTGTGCATGGTAAGCATACACCTCGTCAAACACAAGTGCGTATCCTCTAAGATATCTCAACTTTTGTGTGACCGACATGCCTATTTGGAAAGGAGAGTGCTATTTTGAGCTAGTGATAAAAATATTTGTCATCAAATATCTAATTTATCCTTATATTCTCTCTCTTTATTATTTATTTCAATTAATACAAAGTTAACTAAGAAAACAATTAATAAAGAAAAGACCTGGCAGAAAAAAAATATATGTCTGAATCCCTGAAAAATTTTGATAAAGTGAATAAAGGTATTAACCGGTTTTTTTATTAATAGAAATAAAATAAATTAAATATTTAAAAACAACACTACTTTTGAGTTTTTGCGAAAACTAAGTAGATCGGGTCCAGTAAACCCGTCCCACCGGACGGGGCCAATTGACCCGTCCCGGTTAATCTGATCAGCCTTTACCCATAATCACGGAAAAAGAAAAAAAAAAAATTCCCGGACGGGTTTAAGCATCCCGTCCCGAGCCTGAAAAAAAAAAAAAAAAATTTCCAAACCGGGTTTAAGCAGTCCGTCCCGTCCCGTAAAAAAAAAAAAAAAATTCCAGGCCGGGTTTAAGCAGCCCGTCCCCCACTTGTTTACTTCACGCTGTTCTTTCTCTTTTGACCTTCTTTGCTTTCGCCGGTTCATTGACAATACAGGTAGATGGGTCCTGGGACACAACAAACAATGCAGGGATTGGGATGGTTATCTTTGATGGGCAAGGAAACTTAGAAAGGGCACAAGGCAGCCATTTAATTGCACATGATGCATTGCAAGTGGAGGCAGTGGCGTTGAATCAGATCCTTGAACAGATAAAGAACAGGGGATACACAAGTCAGGAATGTACTTACCAGGTGATATCGGACTCCAAGATCCTGGTGAAGGTCATCTCCAACAAATCGCTGGATATGGTTCCCTCTTGGCGAAACCAAGTAAATGTCAAACACGCAGGGAGGAACTATGTGAATTGGGCAAGAATCAGGAGATTTAATTTTAATGGACAACCGAGTTCAAGATTCATGGAAGAGCTCGGCTTGCAAGATTCATGGAGGTATGACTACTGGTACGAGATCGGAGCATTAGGAGGCGATACCAGGGCAAAATACGGAGTTACTGGTAAGAAGGAAGCTCGTCAGAGAGTTTAAATGAAAGTTACAAGGAACCCCTCCATCTGTTTTAGTTTTACGGGAAAGGAATGTCGGATGGGACGGGCTAAGAGGACCCGTCCAGGGATTTTTATTTTTTTATTTTTTAGGGAGCGGGACGGGACGCTTAAACCCGTCTAGGATTTTTTTTTTTCGAGATGTTGGTTAAGGCTTAATGATGATTAATCGGGACGGGTTGTGTAGTCCCGTCCGGCGGGACGGGTTTACAAAACCCGATCTACCTAGTTTTCGCAAAAATTTTAAAGTAGTGTTCTTTTTAAATATTTATTTTATTTTATTTCTATTAATAAAAAATTCGGAAGGTATTAATGTGCGTATTTAGAAATTCACCATACTAGGTTCTGCTCAAGTTATACTAATGTAATTCTTATAGTAGCCAAAATTTGATGAAATTAATAATTTATACACAACATTTAGAATATTTTTTTTAATCATTAAAGCTGCGATTTCCCTAAGAAATAAATAAATACCAATAAAAAATAACAATATTCACTTAATAGTTTTTTACCCTGATACACTGGCACTTTTTTAGTTTTCAAGTACATAACTCTTTTTTCAATCTAGATGAATACTGCATCCTCTAATATATTCTACCTAAGTTTCTAATTAATTATTTTAAGATTCATATGCTCCTTACATCATATACTCCTTGCATATTTTATAATTGTGCTCATATGACAGAGCTTGTCTTTAGTCAATCTTTTTATCTCGCTTAAAGAATGATCTTTTAAACTTATTTGCATCGAGAATTTCAGCGTAGGTGAAAATCGTACAATTTGATTTGGGATATGAGAATTGGGAATTAAGCAGCAGCAGCAGGAAGAAACAGAGATGTACGTATTGGTTGAATCATTATACCATTTTAAACTTATTTGCTGCTGGAGAGATATGTGTAATGGTTGAATCACTTGTTTTCTATGATATGTATACCAATTGAATAGAAAAGTTATATGGGAAGGAGCAGGAAGATGCAGAGATAGAGAAAGGAGAGAGATGTGAGATTTAGACATATATATATATATATTTTTTCTTATCTATGAGTAGTTTTTTCCTTTATTAACTTTGTATTAATTGAGGTAAATAATGAATAGAGATAATAGAAGAGTAAAATAGATATTTGGTGACAAAAAAATTCTCTCACCACTTAATATTGTAATACTCTAGCTCAAAATAGCACTCTCCATTCGGAAAAGCGCAGGAGCAAGTATTATTTGTGTTTTAAAACTCGTGCAGAATGTTTGAAGTTTTGAACGGTTACGATTTTCCAATAAATGTAAAACACTCAAAGTTTGAGATATCTCAGAGGATACCAAATTGCTTGATATTGGAGTTCTTGACAGAGTTAGGTTTTAGGGCTCTTTGTGCTGCTTTTTCTTTGCTAATGCTAAAAACTAATTCTACTAATTAACTAAGTTATGTTTTATTTTTCTTGACTCAACGTTGGTCTACTAATTAATTAACAGCTCTAGTTTTGTTATATCCGCATGGTGGATCGATCCAAACCGTTTATAAAATCAAATTTTACTATTATTAGAATTTTCAACTATATTTTTTCAGACAACCTGCAACCATTTGTGAACTTTACTATTTTAGCATATATTTCTTCTCCATCTGAAAAATAGTAAACTATTCAATAAAATTACAAAAGTGATTGTTTTCTTGTTAAATTTTTACAAGTCAATCATGCTAGTTCGGAAAAATTAAATAAAAGAAATAACGAATAGATCACATGTATAAATAAAAGAAATAACGAATAGATCACATGTACTTGTGATCTGTTTCTTAACACTAAGTCATTTTTCCGCCGTTTTTATTAATACTAAAAAAAAAAAAAAAATTAAAAATGCCCCTGTCATCTATTTGTTTTTTCAAAACTGCCCCGACCGCCATGCCCATGGGCGGCCCAATAAACCCACCAGACCGCCCCATGCAGAGGCGGGCTAGTCCTCTATTTTTTTTTCTTAGAGATATTAATATTTTGATTTAAATAATTTTGTGAAGGAAAAATTTTCTTGTTTAGAGTGTACGCCAAAAAATAACACCACACTCAAAGAATCCGTATCTTATGGGACTCGAGGTGCAATTTATATAGATGGTCCATATTAATTCTCAGCCGAAATAAATTCAATGAAAATATAAGAGTCTGTTTCAAGATGCGTGCCAAGTTAAAAAAACGGTTCAGATTTTATAATTGAACCTCAGGTATCTAGGATCTGAATTCCACACTCAATAGCAATAGTGCGCGACGCAATAGCGCGCTATATTGGCGTAATAGCATTTTCAGACCTCTGTCCACGCACAGGCACCCTAGACTAACATCTGGTATGGTACCAAGTCCAAACTCAGCAGCCAAGCACTAGGCAAAGGCCACCAGTATAGTGCAATGCACTAAAAACATCAAATTTGATCTTTGCTGGTAAATCAGCAAGTATGGATTGATATAGGGACCAAACTGTAAAAGTGATTATACCAGCATGTAGAGCATTAAAAAATACACAGAATTGATAGAAATTTCAATTTATTTGGATTTTTCTACAGTTAGTTATGAATTTTCAAAGTTTAGCTTTCGAAAAAATTTTAAATAGTCATAACTTTGGCTAGAAAAGTCGGATTTGCGTGTATGATGACTTTTCGGAAAGGGGGAGAAGAGACGGATCCGAATATCACCTAGAGGATCATACCCAAGTATACAAAGCATCAGAATTTTAAAAAAACTTTGTTTAGGGCATCAAAAATCCAGTTTAAGTTTTCGTTCGACGGTAGACGTACAACGATCGGTATTTTGTTTAGTCAAAAGCCTAAGATTATTCAAGAATTATTCATATAATTATTTTAAAATATATTTACTATTTATTGTGTTCGTTTGCCTATCTCCGAGCAAATGGTATATGTTGACAATAATCAAATAATCAAATTATTCTCTCTCGCTCTCCAATTATTCTCTAAAAAAAGAAGAAATTGACATCATTGATGCAATCTAACCATATTTCATTGTGTATATTTGAATAAAATAAATTATTAAGAATCAAGGTCAAGTCCTTAATTAGTGTTATCTTTAGGCTTGTGATATACGACTAACAAATCAAAGTTATAAAGAGTTACGACATATCACTCAGAAATATATCAAATGTCTTGTTTTTTGGCATACAAGAAAACTTTTTCTTCACAAAATTATTTAAATCAAAATATAGATCTCTCTTAAAAAAATAAAAAAAATAATAGAGGACTAGCCCGCCTCTGCATGGGGCGGTTTGGTGGGTTTATTGAGCCGCCTGTGGGCCTGGCGGTCGGGCAATTTTGAAAAAAAACAGATGGCAGGGGCATTTTTAAAATTTTGATTTTTTTTGGGTATTAATAAAAATGGCCGGTCATTTTTTCACAAGTATTTCTTTCTTTAACAGTCTTTATTAAAATATTTAAGTTTTCACAACGTCCACAAAACTTTGGAGGAAATCAAAATTAAATAATATTTTTTGATAAAGTAAAAGATCAATGAAGCCCTTTTATTATAACAATAAAAGTAATTTACCAGCACAGAAAAATTTATTCTAAAACAAAAATAACAAAACTAAACGAAACTACTATAGTTTTAAAGAGTTTGATCAATTATCAGATTTGAAAAAAAAAAGTATGAAAAAATAAATTTATTTAAAAATTTGATGTGAATCTACTAATGTTTTTCCAACTTAATTACTTATTTCTGAAAGACACACACGTTCAAAACTCACAATTAATTAAACAAAGAAAAATTATTAATATTTTTTGGGAAGTATAAAATACTAAAACGTGCAATCCCTGCAGCAATGATTATTCATTTTATTCCTAATGTTAAGAAAAATATTTATGGTTAGGAGACTAACCTATGAGGAAATAAATAAATAAATAAGGAAAAAAAATAAGGAAAAAGAAAAAGAAAAATTAAGCAATTTCAAGTTTGTACAACAACGTAATGTTACCAATTTATCATACACATATACAAAGTACGACACGTCGTTTCTATTGATAGATAAAATATAAAAAAACATAATTAAAATTATTTAATAGATGTAAATATATTTTTTAGTAAGATAATAAAATTTATGAAAGTGGTCTTTATTTTCTCTACATTTTTTTTCCTCTTTTAGACTTATTATATTTTTCCCATTTTTTCTCTAAATTTGGCTTATGATGTATAAAGAATTAAAGATAGCAGAATTATTTTTTTTTAACAAAACATCATGAGATTTATTTAAAAATTGTAAAATCATAATTGAAGAAACGAAATAACGTTAGCAATAATTTAGTATAAAACATGGTTTTTTTCCGGACAATTAATGACATGCATAGAATCTATTTAAATTTTCTGATGATAATTATATTAAATAATTAACTAATATAAATAATTTGAATCGGAAGACAGTTATTTATTTACATGTAACCAGTTTGCAGTTAATTGAAAGTGCATACTTGAGTTATGGACAGCTAATTCTTATACGAAATATTTGGAGTTTTATGACCCAATGAATTAAAAAGAAAACAGCCACTTGTTTTAATTAATTTCTATATGTTTTAAGATTTATTTTAATATTTTAAGAAAAAATATATCGTGCTACCATTAATACTATTTGGACTTGTCAACCAATTAATACTATAAATATCTTCAAATGCTATCAAAATAATTGAACATGTTTTTATTCCTCAATTGCTAATAAAAATACCCACTCATATAATGGGCCTGGGCCTACGAGTTTGTGCAACATTTAGTTGGGCCAATTCTCTCTTCTCTTCTTCAAAGTGAACTAATATATTGGGCCAATTCTCTCTTCTCTTCTTCAAAGTGAACTAATATATTGGGCCAATTCTCTCTTCTCTTCTTCAAAGTGAACTAATATATTGGGCCAATTTCTTTGTTTAACTGTTGGACCAATTAAAATTTCTCCTGCACTCACTACAAGGGGGCTGAATTCCAGAGCGAAGTATATCTTCTCAATCTCAGCTAGAAAGGGAGAGAGAATAGAATTAGAATTAGAATTAGAATTAGAATTAGAATTCATTCAAAATCTGCTCATCGGAACACACAAGGAGTGTACCAAATAATCACATTATCTACATTAATTACTACATCTCCTTTTTAATTTCGTTAGAGAAAGTTCAGAATCAGTATACGTAAGACTGAAATGATGACACGTGAAATCTGGTATGTCCAACCAACTGTCATGAGAAATCTTCATCCCATTTGTTTTCCTTAAACGATATTATCATGTGTTGTGTGAGAAAATATAATTAACTTCCCTTTTGTTAAAAAAGTAAAGTCAGCGAGATGGATATTATAATGAAATTACAATTAAATGATGCATCTTTAATGCCAACTAACTAATTTCTTATACCTAAAACTAAGTAAGCAGTTCAATCATTAATTAAAGCTTTTGTTGCACGACTCTATTGTACACAAATTTTATATATTTATGGGAAATTATACTGGGCGCAAATTAACATGGAAATTTAAGTTTTTATTAATTGGGAAAAGAAACATGCAAGCAATTTTTTTTTTTTTTTTTTTTGGGCATTCAGCATTCAAGGAATTGAATGTGTGAAACATGGTATGGTCGAGGTGAACGGGATAAAGATGCATGTGGTAGAGCAAGGTGAGGGGCCGGTTGTGCTGCTGCTACTCGTGACGACACCAGATGGCTGGTCACATGCGTTTACCGTGCCATTGTACCTGATCTTAGAGGATATGGCGGCATTGAAACACCACAGCCTATCACTACAAGAATGAGACACTTTTCGCGAGGATAAAAAAGTGACCTTTTGCGACGGACTATCCTCATTGTTTAGCTTTTTCTTTTTGCAACAGACGACCGTTGTAAATGCGTTTTTTCCCTCGCAAAAAATGTCTACTTTGTTGTAGTGTATTGTCTAGCATAGTTCGATAAGATAATATTTTTATGTAAAAAGTTATATCTTCAAAATCCAAGATCGATCCATTTAGAATTTCAAAAAGAAAAGGCTGGAGCCCTTCTTTTATTAAAAAAAGAAGTACCTGTTGTATTTAATTGAATTTAATATGTCCATATATATTACATACACGCTATTGCAAAAGCGTATTACTCAAATATGTGCAAGCAGAGTTATATTTTTAAATTATGGGAGTCAAACGTGAATCAAGATCATATAAATCTTTTATGCTGAATATGAAGATTAATTTTACAGTTTTTATTACATTTTATTCTAAATTATAAAAAAAAAAAAAACTTAAAATTTAAAATAATAAATAAAGATCAATTAACTTTTGTTGTCTCTTACTAAAGCTGTCTCCAGTGTTTTAAAATGTGGCCGCATGGGCCGCATATGCGTATGCGGTCGGCAGCCGCGCTCAGAACGGCCATGCAGTCATCCCATACGGTTTTGAGCATGCGGCCGCATATGCGGTCCGAATATGCGGCCATGCGGAATAAAAAAATGCATATGCGGATTAAAATGCGGCCATGCGGTCCGAATATGCGGCCATGCAGTCCTCCCATGCGGATCAACAGCCACCGTTGGATCAGCAATTTTCAAAGTGGCTTAATAAATAGTAAAAAAAATCAGAAAAATATAAAATTTGGTCTCCAAGCACATATTAATATGGAGAACAAGATGAACGGTTCGGATCGACATTTTGGATTTTGAAATTTTAAATTTGGACCGTATGCATACAAATGCACATTAGTCACACACTCTCTCTATATATATATATACATGGATTTTTATTTTAAAATCCGCATATGCGTCCGCATACCGCATATGCGGTATGCAGTGGCCTTCCGCATGCATAAACAAAACCGCATTTTAAAACACTGGCTGTCTATGTATGTGTGCAGTGAAGAGATATACCTAAGATTTTAATGAACCTATCAATTGTTGTCAAACTTTGTAGGTCTTGGGTGTTACTGGCTCCATGGACAGGTGCACAAGTGAAGGTACCAACAAAATTCATTGTAGGAGATCGATGAAGATCTGACGTACTATTTCCCTGGTGTAAAGGAATACATCCTCGAAGGAGGTTTCAAGAGAGATGTACCGTTTCTACGTGATGTGGTGATCATGTCCGGTGTGGGCCACTTCATACATGAGGAGACGCCACGTGATATCACAGATCATATCTATGATTTTGAGTTTCTCGATCATGATTAGAGTATTAATTATAGCCGAGTCAGGTATACCCTACCCTGCCTGCCCGTGCCTGCTGCCCGGGGGTACTCGTGCCAGAGCTCGGGTATGGGTCGGGTAAACAGGTATGCGGATAAGGGAAAAAACCGGACCGGACCCTGTTTTTTTGGCAAATACCCGACCCTACCCGGACCGTCCATACCCGTACTCGACCTTACCTGTACCCGACTTTACCCTACCCGTCTACCCTTACCCGTACCCGTACCCTTATACCCGACCCACTTTAATTCAAATTCAAATCCAAAATTTGATTTTTTTTCCCCCACTCGGTTCAAAAAAAAAAAGAAAAAAAAAGAGAAAAAAGAAAAAAGAGAAAAAAAGAAGAAAAAAAAACAGAAAAAACAGAAAAAAAGACAGAAAAAAAACAGAAAAAAAACAGAAAAAAAAGAAAGAGAAAAAAAAAAAGAAAAAAAAAACCGGACCGCCCTGCCCCTCAAGGGTACAACGGGCACGGGTATAGGACGGGCAGGGCACGGTTTTTGAAAAAAATACCCGGCCCGTGATACCCGTCTACCTGTGATACCCGTACCCGACCAATACGTACCCTTGCCCCTGCCCGGGTATACCCGGCCCGCCCGTGCCCTACCCGACTTTAATCCACTAATCGTGATTGTATTAATAGTACGGCAATTGCTAATGCAGCTCCATTTCATTCATTAACGTGTGGTCATGCCTCAGTACTTGCTTTCCATTTCATTCATTATTATTAATAGTACATTAACAGTACGGATTCTCAGGGGCAGGCTCATTTTCGTCAAGGGAGCAAAAAAATATCGAATCGGATTTAAACCCATTAACTAATTAGGTACTTAATAAAAAAACAATGCTTTAACTTATATTTTTCAATATTATGACTTATAATTTCTTATTCTTTAACCTATAATTCTAATTACCAATAATAATTCAAGAAATTTATTTTCATTTTAATTCTAAATTTAATCCGAATTACAAATTAAACATTCAGAGAAAGGCAAAAAAAAAAATTCGGAGGAAGCAAAGTCGATTGCAATGTTCCAAAAAGTAGCAAGGGAAAATTAAAATATGCTATTTTCTATTCTTTTTTTTTCTAAACAAATCTATATATAGACAACACGTCCTGCATGGTGGCAGGATTGAGAAGACCTGAGGCAGTTGGTAAGACACTTCACTCTCTCATGAAAAAAGTGGATTCGATTCCTGCCAAAGGCAGAAAAGAGATTTGTATGTATGGAGCCTACGGGCTATAATAATAATAAAATAAAGGATTGAGAGGATATTTTTGCCCAACGAATTTCTCCCTTTTTGAATGAAGAACTATCAGCTGATTAGCTTCCCTTCACCTTTTACAAATACACGAGCCCAATTTCACATCCACAAAAAGTTCACCTACTCTGATTACAAATACACGAGCCCAATTTCACATCCACAAGAAGTTCACCTACTCTGATTAGCATGCATGCATGGGCATTAGATATCTCTAATACAATGTATGCAATATCAAAGATACAGTTCCCTCAATTGTAAAGATATCTAGGTTCAATGATACATTTTAAGGTCACTACCTACCTACCAGTGTTGGGAAATTAAGATAAAATTCCCTCATCAATTGTAAAATTCCCTCATCAATTGTAAAGATATTTTTTTGGGTTCATTAGCACATCCAATAAGGCGGGTTGTTAAAACCCGTATTCTCATAATTAATATATATAGATGGAGTGGATAAAATGTGTTCTCAAAAATAGTTCGATCCATATCTAAATCCGACAAATTTTTTTTATCATAACACTGAGCTACAATAACTGAAAAAGGAGTCATGCTAAATTACTAAATTAGTACCCGTTCAATAATCTCTGCAAAATAATACATGCAGTACCTTGAGGTGAAATTTCTTCTGTAAATTATCTCGCCCGGTTGATGTGTACATAGAAAATACATTAATTCCATCCACATATTAATCCTTCTGCCATCAACTCGAAAGCGTCGGGGCTCTGGCTCATAGTGCCATGACAAATTGCTAATGCAGCTCCAGTGCATATATAGAAAGGTTGCATGACACTTGCAGCTTAATTTCTTGCCAAGGAATTCCCTGTAGGGTTTCCATGTTTTGCCCATACAATACACGTACAGGGACTGAATAGTCCTGTTTTACCTATGAAATCTAAAATAAAAATAAGTTTTAATTAATTATGGTATACATGGGGAGTATTGACCGATTAAAAAAATTTAAACAGATTATTTAAAGAAGCTAATATCTTTGAAAATTAAAAAGGACTTGTAATTGATGAAATTTGAGACTCACAATTCTCAGGATCTTCGGCACAGCCGCAAAAGCCAGTCATCCATGGCTCGTTGCTTGGTGGAAAATGTGCCTCAGTCAGTTCTGCCCCACATTCTAAGCATTTTTTCTCTTTAACTATATATATAACAATACGGGAAGAATGAACAATCGTATAGTAAATTACTAATTGCCTTTCCAAAAAATAAATTATGCTAATTAATAGAAACATCCTTCAATATTTGAATATGTATTTTTTTGTGTTGAATCAATTTAATCGTATAGTAAATTACAAAAGCCAATCATCACCGATTAATGGCCATTACATGGAAAAAGCTAGGTGTAGTCAATAATGAATAAGTGAATAAGTGATGGCTAGGTTATAGAATTAAAAATCATTGATTGAGCTCCAGGATTTATGTCCTCCAGCGGGTCTGCCTGATCCTTTGTTAGTTCAATTCACATATGACAACATTTTTAATTCTTTCACAAAACTTGGGAAAAAAAATTGTAAAAAAAAGAAAGAAAGAATAGAAGTGAAGATGGAGACCAATAACAACAACAACGTTAACTAAGTCTTTAGACTCAAACAAGTTGAGGTAGGCTAAAAATGAAATCCAATCACAATCATAAAATCAAGGTAAGTAGTAGTAGTAGTAGTAATAATAATAATAATAATAATAATAATAATAATAACAACAATAGTCATAAGATTATATAATAATAACAACAATAATAATAATTTTTTTTCACAAACTTAATGGTCGTGAGTTCTGCCATAAGAGTACCAGCGAGTGACTTATCTGAATGAAATCTTTCTTCCACAAACTGAATATATTCATTGGCACTTTCTATTTGTGGAATAGCAGTCTTAATGTTATTGACAATAGTCATTCGCATAAACATAAGGCTTAATCTGTTTGATTGTGTCCAAGCTTTATGATGTAACTTTTCTGCGTCACTACTTTCATCAGTAATAGCAGTATGTTGTTCTTCCAATAGTGCCAAGTCAAGATCCAAAACACCTAAGTGGAATTTGACTTGTTTGCACCATTCAGAAAAGTTTAATCCATTCAACATAATAACAGAAGAAGCATGCGAATGAAGTGAAACAACTGAAATTTAATACAAAGAATGCTCATAAATAATAACGTAATAGATTCATAAAATAAATTGTAAAATATATTATAATTCTCCTTTGGATAGATACTATAATATATAATCATAATTTTATCAATGGTGGATAATCATAATTTTATCAATGGTTGCCTTTTAGGCCAGTTGCTATTACACACGAAATCACAACCACGTAAGTTCTCAAGAAAATCAGGGATCACCATGGTTCTCTTCGAGTTCCAATTTTTCTAGACATAACTTGCCTTAGACATTGTTTTATTCATAATATCGCAACAATTCTTACTAGGGCGAACCATTAAAAATGCCATAAAAACTTTATTAGGTAATTAAATATGTTTAGCCAAATATATATGTTATCATTGGATATACAAAATACATTTGACCAAAATATTATTTTACCTACTTTATGCTTACTAATCATAGAATGATAAATTACCTTTGAGTAATTCCCAAAGTTCTAAAGATAAGTAAACATCAATTTATCCATATTCTTTTCTATAATAGGCATTCTAACAATATTATGAATAAATGACTATTTTATGCAAGATATACAAATATATATATAATAAATTATTTTAGTTCGGCCACTTTGGTGACAACAAACTATATAACAAACTTTGATCCATAATATTTTTTATATATTTTTTGAATCATTCTAGTTTAGTCACTTTGGTGATAACAAACTATATAGCATATAACATAAGATCATGCATATACATAATAATATTATTGGCTACACAATATTTAATTTATTGACAGAAAAAAAAACATGAGGCTTAATTGTCTTTATTTCCTTAGCTTCTATGTATTTGACCATTTAATTTATTATACTTATTCTAAATAAAATAATATTCTTCAGTTGGCATCATTATGAAGCCGAAACATAAATATCTATTACTTATGTTATAAGTAGGCATTTGCTAAACCCGGAACGGGTAGAACCCGTTTTGCCTGGCCCGTACCCGTTACCCGTGGTACCCGTACTCGTTGCCCGGGTACAAACGGGTAGACGGGTACGGGTAATAAACGGACCGGATAACATGATTTAAAAAATAACCCGTTGTACCCGTACCCGTCTACTCGCCAACCCGTACCCGCCTACCCGTACCCATCTACCCGCATACCCGTACCCGTTACCCGTACCCATCTACCCGCATACCCGTACCCGTTACCCGTACCCGACCCGTTTCACTTCAAAAAAATTTGAATTTTTTTTGAAAAAAACAGAAAAAAAAAACGGGCGGACCGGACCCGTACCCGGATACCCGGACCCGTACCCGCGGTACCCGTACCCGTCAACCCGCAACGGGTACGGGTAATAAACGGACCGGATATAGGTTTTGGCCCAATTACCCGTCTACCCGTTACGGGTTTTACCCGTACCCGACCTACCCCTTTACCCGTCCTACCCGTTACCCGTAACGGGTAACCCGGAACGGGTCACGGGTTACCCGTTAGCAAATGTCTAGTTATAAGTAACGCATTTGAATTTATTTGTAAGTGATTTTGTGAGATGTGACATTATGAACATGTTTCAAGCATTTTCCATGAGATGTGACATTATGAACATGTTTCAAGCATTTTCCATGATAGCAAAAACCACCATGGAATCGGGTTAGCTGTCAGTACTTGTCAAATAAGTACTACCATAGTTATATAGTTGATAGTCATTTCGTACTACCATAAGTACTAGCATTACAATCATTTAACTATACTTAATTTACTGTTAATCAAATAAATCACTTGTCAAATAATATTTTTGAGATTAGCTTTCAATTTACTGATGCCATAAAATTAAGAAGATACTAAAAGTATGAATCACTGGAATTTATACTATTTCGAGAATCAAGTCAAACATTTAATCTAGCTGGTCATTCAATACTATTAGTATTCATTCACAGAGAGAACCGGATGATATTAATTTAAACATAAAAAATGTTTTAAACCATTAAATATATATGTTCTCAAGGACAAATTATGTTACAAAATTTTCTTACTTTGCTATGGTGCATGATTCATAAATTGGACGAATTAATATGTTCAAAACTTATAAGGCTCTGATATCACATGTATGTTTCTATGCATTAACATAGACCAAACATAATCTCTAAGATCTTGAACAATATAATTGTCACAAACATAAAATTACCCGATGCGAAAAATGCAGCTATGCTACTTCAATTTAGTATACGGTTTCTCTTCCTTCATCCTCTTTCTATTAATGTTACAAATCTTTGAGATGAAAATATTTGTGTGTAACCTCTAATGGGTAGGATATGATCTATTTATATTTGTTTAGCTTTAATCCGGTATGTCCATCAAATATCAAATTGATGGATTAGATTTAGTGTGCTATTAATAGTAGAAAACCAAAAAAAATAAAACTCTTAATATTCATGACACTAAGAGTTACAAAATTTATTTGGTGACTTTAAGAGACTAAAACTCTCAAAATATTTACGTCCACTATCTAGGCCACTTAATTGGAATTAATTTAACATCTATGTCGAGAGGGCTTTGCCTATTACTTCAAGCAAACCAAAAACTAAGAAAACAGTTCAATCATTAATTAAAGCTTTCTTGCACGACTGTATTATATACCAACTCTATATATTTGGTAAATTACACTGGGGGCAAATTAACTTGGAAAAAGTATTATTATTAATTGGGGAAAGAAACATGCAAGGAATTGAATGTGTGAAACATGGTATGGTCGAGGCGAACGGGATAAAGATGCATGTGGCAGAGCAAGGCGAGGGGCCGGCTGTGCTGTTGATACATGGTTTCCCTCAGATCTGGTACTCGTGGCGACACCAGATGGCTGGCCTGGCCGCACGTGGTTACCATGCCATTGCACCCGATCTTAGAGGATATGGCGACACCGAAGCACCACAACCGGTGGCCTCGTATACTGCTCTACATCTTGTTGGTGACTTGATTGCCCTGCTAGATGCACTGAAGCTTCCTCAGGTAATGTTTCTAAGAGTTTGGCTCTAATTTTTTTGACACAATCTATGTCACTAATTATATGTTCCCTGCTTAATTATATATTTCCAATCATTTTTCCTTTAGGTGTTTGTGGTTGGGCATGACTGGGGTGCCATTATTTCATGGTACCTATGCTTGTTCAGGCCAGACAGGATTCGAGCCTTGGTAAATTTGAGTGTTGTATTTATGCCACGCAATCCGGTTGTACCGCCTGTCAAGTACTTTAGAGTCGCATATGGTGATGAGTTTTATGTTGATCGGTTCCAGGTTTTGCTTTGCTATAATTTCCCAATTTTATTCTTCAGAATTAAGCAGCAAGAGTTGTACAATAAGAAACTAAAAATGGCATTGTATTAATATTGCAACTTATTTATACAATAAATACAAACAGAAAGGTAGTAAAATATATATTACTGTATCAGAGTGGAGTTATGAAGTACATTTCATTTCATTTCGTTTGACAGGAACCAGGGGCAATAGAGGAGGAGTTTGCACGACTCGGTACCAGGCTGGTGCTGAGGAAGTTCTACTCGAGACATAGCCCGGACCCACTTTACATACCAAAAAGTGGATGGGTATCACCGTCGGATCGTGTTGAGCTGCCACCTTGGCTATCTGAACAGGATTTAGAATACTGCGCTTCCAAGTTCGACAAGTCAGGTTTTACCGGACCGATCAACTACTACAGATGCTTTGATCTGTAAGTTCTTTTCAATTATATATATATATATATGTCATCTGATTTAAGAATATTTTACATTTGTCCCTAGCTAAAATATTCCAAATTAATATGCTAAGTATTGTATACTTCTGCCCTGCTCTACAAATTTACATGCGCAGCCCAGCTGGGCCCTGGCCCCCAAATTAAACTTCGACAAGTCGGGTTTCCTAGATGATCTTTCCAACAGAACAAACTTAAAGATCTTTAGAAAAAAATTTAAGATGAATCAAATAAGTTTTTTTTTTTTTTTTTTTTTTTTTTTATAATTAGTGACTTTAAATGCTTACTAACGATTTTATTGATAAAAAAAGTTATTTACAACACGTCAAATGATGCTCAATTTTAAATCTACTTCTTCATTCTCTTTGATTTATCATCTAAACCACTATATTTTTTTATTTCTAAATATCTATATTTTTATTCTCACTATTCTCCTAATCGCTTTATTCTCTTATTTTTAATCTCTCTCCATGACCGAATTTGCTCTCCAACAACCATCGCGTTCCGACAATTAATGAAGCAAAGAAGTTACATATCATATTAATATCTAAAAAAAGGGTTGTATACGTAGTTTATTTGGGGTGTTGTACAAAAAAAGCATTACACAAAAGTTATCTAATGACATAGTTTATAGATCTAGCTAGTTAGAACCTCATTAGGATATAGGACAGTCAATTCAATTAAAATATTGTACCTTTTCTGAAATCACGTCTAGCATAGTTCGATAAGACAATATTTTTATCGTAAAAAGTTATATATGTTTGAAATCCAACATTTATTTAGAATTTCAAAAATAAAAAGGCCGGAGCTCTTCTATTATACCAAAATAAAAAGAACAAAGAAAGAATTTTATTTGTGTTTAATTGAATTCAATGTGTCCATAGAGTGAGGTTATTGTGTTTTGCAATGCATTATGCATGTATACCCACCTAAACTAGGTGACTTAGTGTGCTTCCATACGTAAAATTTGTGTCAAGATGCATGCTGGATGAATATCGAAGCACATTCAACGATTTGTTGTATCGAAACACATTTGGCGGGTTTACATTGCAAAATACCATAGTCCATATTGCATATATGCCCTTGCAAAAGCATATTACTCAAATATGTGCAATGAAGAAATATATATACCAAATATGTTAAAATATATACAACGTCTAGTATATCAACGATGAAACAGGGATACTGCTTTTTTTTTATTATAAAAAACTGATCAAAATAGTTTTTTTTTTGTTCTTTACTTATAAGAACAAATATTAGAATTTTGTTACCGATTTTTTAATATGAGCAGAGAGAGACCTACTTTGGTTCTTAATTTGACTTTTATCATTCTTTCTCTTGACACTTGTGAGTTATTGACTCTTTGACTCTTAATTCTATTTTCTTGACACTGATTGAGTTCTTGGCTCTTTAGCTTTTGACTCTTTTATTTTTCACTGGTAACGACTAGCTTTACTAGTTTTGGTGATACTTGTGCAAAGTTTCAGATCTATGGCTCTGATACCATATTAAAAATATAACAACTAGTTTTCAAATTTTGTAATTAATAGGCTCGGAGTTAGTGGTTGTAATCAAAAACTAGTTTTTTTTTTTTTTTTTGAAAGGTAATAATTTGCCCGTTTCATATATTAAAACTAACATAATATTTACATGATACTAAATGTTAGATGCCTGCTTAATGCATCTCAGGAATACTAGCAAGAAAACAAAACAGCTAGCATTTTTTTGACACCACTAAGAGGTGTACACAGACATAGTCCAATATAGCTAGACATAATTAATAAAAAACTAGTCGTTCCACTATTTCCTAATTTATTAATTATAACCACTAACTACTGACATATTAATTACAAAATTTGAAAACTAGCCGTTATATTTTAATTAAGCACCTCCATTTTAATATATGCAAGGTCTACATATATATCAATTATTGTGAAATAAACTTTGTAGGACATGGGAGTTAATAGCTCCATGGACAGGTGCACAAGTGAAAGTGCCAACAAAATTCATCGTAGGAGATGAAGATCTGACGTACTATTTCCCCGGTGTGAAGGAATACATCCACAAAGGAGGGTTCAAGAGAGATGTACCGTTTCTACGTGATGTGGTGATCATGTCCGGTGTGGGCCACTTCATACAGGAGGAGAAGCCACGTGAAATCACAGATCATATCTATGATTTTATCAAGACTTTCTCTTAATCATATATTGCTAATTAAGGCTGTAATAAATATAATCGTGCATGCATACAAAACCGAATGTCTATGTATTATTTAATTTAAAATAAACGACTAAGAGTGATGTCTTGATAAATATTAATTCATAGACATGCATGATGCATGATGCATAAATTTGGACTTTCGTAAAACATTCTATAATTAACTTTTGTTAAAATGCACCATTGATTTTGTATCACATCCATTAATGCCTTGACCGTTTCAATTAGCGATCAATGCGCAAGTTGATGTGTGGCTCCACGTGTCATGCATCATGTGGTGTGTCCGCCAATATATACGAACTTGTCATGCAGTTGCCAAACTCTAATTCCATTCATCTAGTCATTTATTCAAGATAAGATATATATATATATATATATATTTTGCCTGAGTACGTACTTGCTGTCCATTTCGATTCATTCATTATTGCTAACAGTGGATTCCATTAATTATTCCATACAAAAATGGCTCAGGAGAACAAGAACGGGGCACTACATATTTTTCTTCATTCCAAAAACTAGCAAATTAATAAATATTAAAATGCTTACTGCTGGCAGGATTGAGAAGATATTTTTGCCACATTAATTTCTCCCTTTTTGAACGAACAGCTATCAGCTGATTAGCTTCCCTTATCCTTTCAAATACAGGAGCCTGACTTCATTCACATCGACAACAAGTTCACCTACTCTGATTAGCATGCATGCATGGGCATTAGATATCTCTAATACAATCTATGCTGTATCGATCAAATATATATACAGTTCCCTCAATTGTAAAGATATATTAATTTTAGGTTCATTGGTACATGCATTTTAAGGTCACTACGTACCTACCATAGTGTCGGGAAAGATAAAATTCCCTCAATTGTAAAGATATTTTTTAGGTTCGTCGCTACATCCAACAAGGCGGGTTGTTAAATGTCATAATTTTCATAAATTAATAACATAGATTCGATGGAGTGGAGAAAATGTATTTTTAAAATAGTTCGATCCATATATATCCAAATCCGACAAATTTTTATGGCTAAAATCATTATCTCACAGCACGGCCATACATTTCCTCTAGCTAGGGGACCAGAGATCGATATAACACTCTCGATACAAATTTCATCTTGACCGTTCTTGCATTCTTATGCATGCATGCATAATTTAAAGCATATTCGAGTGTTATGTTTATTGTTATCTAATGTTTGATAGCATCAAATTTGCATGCGCATGTGTTTCTCATGGAGAAAATCATGATAATCTTTGGTTAAAGGATCAAACATTGAATGAAACAAACTAATAACACTTGTATATATAATAATTCTTGCAGTATTTATATAGCAAGTTTGTTTAATATATATTAATTAAGTTCGTCAACATGTGTTTATGTAATTTACTTGATATCTCATATCTATATGAAACGTAAAATATGATTATTAATCAATTTGCAAGCTAGTACGTACATCAAGCGATCATTAGTATATATATATCTCAACTAATAATATATAATATAAATGCCATGCACAGCATCATACGCAAAGAGCAGAAACGACTCCAAATTAATATTTAATTGAGCCGCGCGCACCATGCGTCCACATAGACCATGCACCCCTGCCTCATATCAAGGACAGAATGTTATGAGATAATTGGCACCGATGCAAGTAAAAGTGCTGGTGCCATCATCATACGCATAGCTGTACGCTTGGGGACATGCTTTTTTGAAGATACGCGAGTAAACCGTGGATTTGCAAGTGTTAGGGTTGGCATAGGACCCGGTGCAGCAATACCGGTCAGTGCCAAAGGCAAGGCATGCGCTCTTGCACCCGACCACTTTACCGTTCGGTAACTTGGTCTGCAATGCCCTCGGGCACAGGGAATTGATGTTGGTTTTGCAAGTGGTCGACGGGCAACCGGGTTTGCCTAGAGGTGTAATCGATATTGGCACATTGAATCCATCAACGTTGCTCACATCATAGAAGTCCTTCCCACCATCCCCTTGCAATGTAAATTCTGCAAGAGTAACTGGCGGAGCACCGCCGGCGTTGTTGCACTGACGCTGCATGATGGAGAAAACAGTCAAAAGATCACATTTAATTAAGAATTTTGTGCAAGAGATAAATGTGTAAATTTATTACCATTGACCAAAAAGTAATATTTATTGAGTGAGGCAGATTGGTCGGATTAATATCTCCATTTTCAAAGTCCATACAATCAATTTGAACCGTTCAACATGATCTTTAAATTTTTTTTTAGATAGGTAGAAAACCACTACTTTTGAATAGTCTAGAATTCTTAAATCAATTTATATTTTACCTATCTATTAAAATAGCAAAAAAAAGTAAAATTTAGTCCACAAGTATATTTTTATTTGAATAACATGTTGAACAGTTCAGATCGATTGTATGGACTTTGAAAATGAAGATATTAATCCATAGTACACACCATTATGCGCTATGCATAGTACCATAGCCTCACTCATATTTATTTGTTAGATAGAGCGGAGTTGATTGTAAAATGTACCTGGGCACCGCAGTCGCCGGTGGCACAAGAGAACTTGCCAGAAGAATCAACCCCGCAGTGCGTGCGGGGCCACATCCTTCCAGACCAGTTGGCTGGGGCCTCAACTACCCGATTTGTACCAGGCTTGAGCCTAAATCCGGTTGTCGGCAATTGCCCAGAGGTTGCACCAGAAAGCAGCCCCGGCCATACTGTGTAGTGGCATTTGTTGAGAAATGTGAATGTAGCCGACCAAGCACCTGGACAGGAGACACTACACTTGTTAACATCACATATATCTAGAATATGTAGGTCTTGCTGACTCAACAGGTTCAAATTATATTATTCTCTAGGTAATTGGGTGGAATGTAATAAAAAAATTATTTCATGTACTGTGCTATAATGAAATTGCAGAGTGCCACCCCTAAACAAAATTAACAGGATAAAGAAAAACCTATAATAATATTAAAATATGCATACTTGTGCTTAATTAATTCTGAAAAAGCAGAGTATCATACAGTACAAATAATCTGTTAAAAGTTTGTACTAGCTACTACATACTATAAGGATCGAGTATATAATTACTAAGCGTACCCTGGAAAAAGAGTGCAGAGATTGAGAGCATAAGCAAGGACAATGCAGGATTAGCCATTAATTTTTTAGAGAAAGAGAAAGATACAGGTTAGTTAATTGGGGGTACTAACATGGAAAGTCTATTAATAGGCGTAAGAGGAGATACACACAGGTGAACCGTAGGAGAGGAAGGTATTCTCTCTTTGTGAGACGAGCGGTATGTATTGAAAGGTCAGTTACAAATTAAGTATCTCTGTAATTGATTATTTATTTACCCGGAATTCTTTTGAAGTTTTCTTGCCCGAAAGAACATTGTATATATATTTTAGGAATGTATTTGTTGACATGCATGGTTTATTGTTTAACAATGGTTGGACGTTATATATGTCGTTTGAAATGTTGGTGTAAATTTTCAGAATATTCGAATAGTTATAAATTAATTAAAATAAATCAAATTGAAATAGAGTTACCCGGATCGTGTACAAAACACTTTCCTTAAGCGTATTCCGTCTCATCGTGCAAGATGAAACCGCAACCAAGATAATCCGGGATTGTTGCTCCTTAGGCACGCCATGGAAGCAACTGGCGATAACTCAGCAATATCCAGCATAGATCAGAATTTGATAAAATTGAGATAAAATGGAAAAAGGAGAATAAATGATATAAATTCATTTTTCTGGGGGGAGCAAATCAAGAAAGAGATTGTACTTTTTATATCTTCTCACTTCACCAAACAGAGATTAGATGGTACAATATATAACCAAAGAAATGGTGCGAGGGTTTATGAAGTTTAATGACCATAATGAGAATTCAACACACAAACGGAAATGAATCATTATTGAGGAATAAATATGACACTAAATATCAAAACTGTCCATAATTAAGAAAATATCATTTTCAGTTTAATCCTCAAATATTTTAATATCACATGTGGAGATTTGAGCAAATATATTGAACTGCAAATTTTGAGTTTTCAAACTAAGTTCCAACAATCCCCCACAAAACTCAAAATTTAAGAATATCAAACGGAAGATTATACAGAAACAAATTTCTGGATATTAATATTGTGCATCGATAAAGTAGTTTAGAAACTTTGAACTTCATCTAGTATTGATAGCTTTAATTTGGAGGAAACAGAGTGAACTATGTCTTGAACTCGTTCCTTTTATCCAAAATTCAACCATCACAAACACAACATGGAGCTTCTCGTCGCGGTATGCGCATTAATGGCCTTACGCAAGTCTTGGATTTTCATGAGAGTCTTAAAGGCTTACCCATGCCTCGCACTACTGCCATTACAGACACTCTCATATAGGTGAGTTCCTACCAAGGATATTTGTAGATTTATATCCTGTGGAAATTACCGCCTCGGTTCTCATTAAGAGCTAAATTGCTCAACCTATCATCTACATAGAGCACACTCACCATAGGGATGGGATTGGAGTCAATGCTCCTTAAAAGTGTGCGCTCTTTTGGTCAACTTATCGGCTTGTTATTACCCACTGAATCTCTATCAAGGGATCGCCTATCAGAGATTGGGTTGCCACCGCAAGAAGACCTATTAGGGCTAACACCCATCCCCCTCGATGAAATTTATACGAGGACTTTAATTTTAGTCCATCATCAACATTTTCATATCAATAAATTATCATTTTTTTTTCACTTCATTTATATGTGAATAATAATAATCTTCATAAATCATATTAGTAGTTTCATGAATTAATTATTTATAACGTCATAGCATCATGCTACATAAAATTAATCACATATATCATTATTTACATTATAGCATGTCAAGCTTATTGTAAGATGACTTAAATATTTCAACAAGTACTTAAACCCCCACATTTTCTGCTATACATGAAAAAATAAGAATATTATTTTTCTAGTAATTTCTTACAATAAATGCTCACACATTGTGCATATTTAATGCATTCACATTAATATTGATTGTCATAGCCAATTTACTATAACAGAAATCAATCAAATGATTTTATACCTCAGTCATGATATATATGTTGTGTAACATTGATTTAATATTTCATTGATTATTTAAGTTTCACACGATATCTTCTATTATATATGTTAAACAATATCATTTATTTAATTATTTCATACCTCTAGAAATAGGTAAGAGTAATTGTATGTAAGATCTACTGTTCAACGTCTGAACATTATATTATTCATTTCATTAGTCATTTACACTATAAGTAAAAATCATGTAACTAATAAAATATTGTCTTATCGACAATAATACATATCATTCATAAGTAATGAGTTGAATATCATCTCTTATAAGTTAATCATCAATATATATGATTGGATTCTTTTAATTATTTTATTTGCTTAATTAATTAATAGATCTTTATATTATTTTATATATCTTACTAAACCGTAACATATGATCATCATCATACACATGCAAGAACGCTAAAGCATTCACTTGTACAGTTTGATAACATTTTGTATTAGTTATAAATTTTACTAATTAATCATAGCATGTTTTGAATATTATTTAACGGTGAAGCCTTCTTAATGAGTTTACTTTCTTCTTTGAATAAGTCATATAAACATTCGGGTCATAGTAAAGGTGAATACTTATACAACCAAAACTGATGAATAATAATGAGATGGATTCATTCATTAATTATTTGCTTAATTAGTTATAAAGATGATTGGAATCCTCATTACTTATTATTCTCTATTTTTTAGATCATTAAGGGAACAATTAAGGTGGTTATAATTGATTCAAAATTACAAAGGTAATAAATTATAAGAGCATTTTAATTTTTTTTTCTTCGGTTATAAAATATAAGAGTTAATGATTATAATAAGAGCCAAGATCAATGCTTACGTTTCATTTCTATTATTTTATTCTATGGTTATTATAAAATATAAACCGAAGACCCTGATTTTTTTTCAATAACTCTAAATTTAATTTTATTACAAACAAGTCCAATTATTAATATTTACCATGTAATTTTTCATTTCTTCTTTTCCAGATAAATAAACTGAAAATATAAGTGCTTGATTTAAAATTAATAAAATCATATTTCAATTTATTTAAATCAGATTTAGATAGTAAGAAATTTATAATGTCTAGTAAGAAATAAGATTTTGATTTCGGTTACTATTGAGGAAAATTAATAAGAACAAATTAAGGGAAAGTTTTTATTTTCTTTCTTGGAATACCAAATAAGAAAAGATGACAAATAAAGTCTATTCAATTAATTTTCTTCAACGGTAAAGATTGAAGAAACATAATACATAGAAATATAATAAATGTTCCAAATTATATTTATCAAATTCTGGATTTATAGATCAACGATTAATTACTTAAGCATCGTTATTATCTAAATTATAAGGTATATATAAAAGAGGAGGGTTCAAATGCACCCAAATTTTTGTGCACCCAAATGCACCCTATCTTTCAAATCATTTTTCTCCGTTTTCAAAGTCCGAATAGTCAATCCAAACCATTAGATGCAATCTATATATTAAGATGTGCTTGGAGACCAAATTTTACATTTTTTGAAATTTTTTTTACTATTTATTAAGTCACTTTGAAAATCGCTGATTTTGCATTTTCTGGACCATTGGATCAGCGATTTTCAAAGTGGCTTAATAAATAGTAAAAAAAATTCAAAAAATGTAAAATTTGGTCTCCAAGTACATCCTAATATATATATTGCATCTAACGGTTCGGATTGACTATTCAGACTTTGAAAACAGAAAAAAATGATAGGATGCATTTGGGTGCACAAAAATTTGGGTGTATTTGAACCCTCCTCATATATAAAATCAAACTTACAGATAATTATTTATAATATCATCATAATTTTATGATTTTTTTTTTAGAGATTTACTAAATCCAGAGATCTATGATTTACGACTTTTAATGTTGAATATAATTCATTGTTGCTCTTTATTCTACAATACATATATGACATAGTTTAATAATTCATTTTACTACTCTCATACCAAAACAGAGATATCTTACATGTCTCTACTCATAATTTTTTTTTTTTTGCAGTCTCATTAGATAAAAATTCATTTCTTTTCCAGTTAGAAATTGAATAATAACTTAATTACAATAATAATCTAATTTTCCAATTACAATTTAATCAAATTAATGACTGAATATTTCACAAAATCAAACAGAATAATTGGGATCATGTAATTATAATTCGGTGCACATATAAAACTTAAACTAATCTAAATGCTACTTAATTAAAAAATGACCGAATTTAATTTCAGATTTTTGAATATATTAAGAAATTTCATAGTACAACATGAACTATTGTAATTTTATTAAAGGTATTGTATCCTGTTATTTATTTCACTATTTCATGGTTAAATTCATTGGTACAGGTACTTCATGCTTCATATATTCTCATCACTACCAGATTAATGGAGTAAACAGATACTTAATGTATATAATCAAAATTCAACTCAGTTCATTAGAACTACAAATAATATAATTAATCTATACTATTTAACTATCCGAATCATGGAATTACGCTTAAGATTGTTGGTGTAAATTTTCAGAATATTCGAATAGTTATAAATTAATTAAAATAAATCAAATTGAAATAGAGTTACCCGGATCGTGTACAAAACATTTTCCTTAAGCGTATTCCGTCTCATCGTGCAAGATGAAACCGCAACCAAGATAATCCGGGATTGTTGCTCCTTAGGCACGCCATGGAAGCAACTGGCGATAACTCCGCAATATCCAGCATAGATCAGAATTTGATAAAATTGAGATAAAATGGAAAAAGGAGAATAAATGATATAAATTCATTTTTCTGGGGGGAGCAAATCAAGAAAGAGATTGTACTTTTTATATCTTCTCACTTCACCAAACAGAGATTAGATGGTACAATATATAACCAAAGAAATGGTGCGAGGGTTTATGAAGTTTAATGACCATAATGAGAATTCAACACACAAACGGAAATGAATCATTATTGAGGAATAAATATGACACTAAATATCAAAACTGTCCATAATTAAGAAAATATCATTTTCAGTTTAATCCTCAAATATTTTAATATCACATGTGGAGATTTGAGCAAATATATTGAACTGCAAATTTTGAGTTTTCAAACTAAGTTCCAACATGAAATACATTAATTGAAGTTCGTTAAAGCAAATTACGCTAGCTGTTACAAAATTTTACAACTATTCGATCGGTAAAACAGAAACAGTTGCAATTTCTGAGTATGTAACTTTCATTCCTACTGCAGAATAATAATGTACATTAATTACAGTAATTTGATAGCAACAACATTTACATGTGCTGCGCGCATAATTCAACCAGTACCACCAGATGAAATAGTTGTGAGAACAATCATAATTACAATATGAGCATGGTTCAAATTCCTATTAAGAAAATCATATTAGATAGGATCATAGGAAGTATGCTTTGTTTTTTGTAGATTGGAAGTGTACATTGATCATCGTATTAGACAAGAAATTAATATATATTGAAGTATAATTTGATCCTATATATTGAGACGATCATATTATATTAATTTTTTATCTAAACATATATCAAAATACAGGTCAACCCCACAATAAGTAATTCTTTTATCTTCTGAAGGATATGCTTTTTCATTTTTTTAACAATTTTCATTCAGAAGTTAATGTCCGAGTAGTTGTATCTTCCAAGGAAAATATTTTATTAGCAAAAAAATATATATGCATGGGTAAAATGCTTTCACCGCACACCTTTACTTGGATTTTCAGGATTCTGCAAACACCTCATGGTATCATGCATTGTTAAATCAATCCAACCTAACCATATAAACCAAAAAATTACTGAATCATTTAATCACGCAGCCTCGCAGCAGTGGGGATTTTTTTTTTTTTTTTTGCATGTTACAAAGCCCGTAGGCCGACATTACATCTATTTGCCTCTTACATAGATATATATTCATCTCGCAAATATGCTTTAAAAAAAAAAAAAAAAGCTGGACATGTATGACATGCATTGAGATTTGAGAGAGGGAACAAAATGGAGTCCCAGTGGAGACTCACAGTATGACATGTGCATGTCAGCAACTTGCAGCTTAATTAGATTACTGTCGAAATTTTTATTAATAGAAAATTAATTAAATAAATATCGATAATGAAGAATGAATCGGTTTTTTTTTTCAAGATATAGGAAAAAAGTGATAGTGTATAACGTCTTCCGGAAGTTATGGACTATCATGGCCAGAATTAGCGATAAACTAATCACCGCAATTATTAATTAACTAAAATAATGATAATAATCCTGGACATGATTGATAATCACGTCCAACACATATCACTGATCCTGTGACAAAAGTTCAAATGAGACCCACAATATGCCTTGACGTGATAATGAAGAACGTCCAGCAATTTTATTTTATTTTAGTTAATTAATAATTGCAATAATTAGTTTATTGCTAATTCTGACCGTGATAATCCCAGAGGACCACTACTACAAAAATGGTCATTGTACACTGCACATTGTACACGGATTTGACAATTTTACGTAAAAACCGTGGAGAAATTGTAATTTTTTGGGTGCCTGGAATATCTGTGAAATCTCTACACGGTTTTTTATTAAAGAATCGGTGTAGAAAGCCTTGAGAGAGCTACACAGACGTTTATTAGGGAATGTACACGGCTTATTGTCTAAATAACAGTGTAGAAAGCCTTAAGAGAGCTACACGGATATTTAATTAAAGAACCGTGAAGAAATGTCCAACTTGTACACGGATGTCTGTTTAAATAACAGTGTACAAAGCTTGAGAGAGGTACACGGATATTTAATTAAAGAACCGTGAAGAAATGTCCAACTTGTACACGGGTGTTTGTTTAAATAACAGTGTAGAAAGCTTGAGAGAGCTGCACGGACGTTTAATAAAAAGCCGTGTAGAAAGGTTATTTTAGGGTTTTGGTAAGGGCGCGCCTTTTCGAGCACCAAGTTGGTTATATAAAAGGCCTTCTCCTTCCAGCGCCGTTTTGATCAATTCTCTCTCTCTCTGTAATCTGATTATTTACAGAGGGGGTAATATGAAGATCATGTTTTAATAAAGAAAGAGCTGATCGAATAAAGAGTTGGGATGAAGACCTTCAAAAAAAATGGAAGAGGAGGGATGAATGACCTTCAGAGCCAGACGAAGTGTCAGATGAAGAGTCAAATGAAGAGTCGGACGACTCTTCATTCGACTCTTCATCCGACTCTGAAGGTTGTTCATCCATCTCTTCTCTTTTTTTTGAAGGTCCTTCATCCAACTTTTTATTTTCAGCTAGCTCTTTCTTTATTAAAATATGTATCTTCATATTACCCTCTCTAAACCCTACTGGCACCAAAAGGAAAGAATCACCCACTTGTAAACTAAAAATATCCATTAACGACTGGAAGAGGGGATCCCCTCTTCCAGTCCTTAATGGAAATTTTAGTTTACATATGAATCTTTATTGAACTCTTTCTTTATTAGAACATATTGATCAATCTGTACTCTCCCTCTCGCAGTTAACAATTGGGCGGAAATTTAGGTTTATCAATTATTTCGGATCGCAAATCTATAAAGATGAGCTACTGTTTTTGGAGCTCATAAGATGACCAGTCCGATATAATTGATAACCTACATCTCGAATTCCCATGCGAATTGCTTCATTTCCCCAATTAATTGGTCTGATTTGTGCGCTAAAGTTTTTTTGGAGGATAATTTCAGAGCCGGATAGTCGGATGAAGGACCAGAGCCGGGTGGGGAGTCGGACAAGATCGTCTTCATCTGACTCTCCATCCGATTCTGAGGGTCCTTCATATATCCACCTCTTCCAGTCCTTGATAGAATTTTTTAGTTTATATGGATTTAACTTTTGTAATTAATGCTCAATAAGAATTTGTAATTTTTGTATAAATTAATGTACATGAATTTTTTGTTCAAATTGCTATATATGTTTTGGAATTCTGGATTTTAAATGTCTTCCTCTTTTTTGGAAATTGTTTGTTTTGCTATCTGAAAAACATAAAAAAAAAACCAAAAAAAAATACAATGCTACACGGACATTTAATAAAGAGCCGTGTAGAAAGGTAGAATTAAAAAAGGTTTTTTCTTTTAATTAAAAAGAGTTAAAAAATAATTATACACGGCTGTTTATATAAAAGTCCGTGTAGCTCTCTCGACTTTCTACACGGCTTTATAGATAAATGTCCGTGTAGAAAGGTTTAGGGTTACAAAAAGGCCTTCTTCCAGCGCCGTTTTGATCAATTACTCTCTCTCTCTCTCTGTTGGTCTGATTTCTGCGCACAAGGATCGAGACCGAAGCTGAGATCTTTGAAGTTAATTTGCATTTCTCCTCTCTATCTTGCTAGGGTTAGTCTTCCTCTTTTCTCTCGCTAATTTTCTGGTACTTATTATTGCTTAATTATTTAGGTCAATTATTTATTAATGCATGCATGCTTGATCTGTTAAGGTAATGTAAATAATTAGTGTATTGTGGTCCAATAACCGACCTATTGATGCTTTTAGGTCCATGCCCGTTCAAAATTAATCTAATAGGGATTAATTTTGGATAGTCCCCCGTTTGGGACTGCTCTTTGAATATTGTGTCTCATTTAGGATGTGAACACATTAATTAGCGGGATTTAATTAGTGTTTGAGAAAAATTCGTCAGCATTTCTCCTTATTGCTCCTACGAGTATGTGGTTTACGCATACTTGGGGAGTTAAGGGGAAATGCTGTCGAATTTTTCTTAAACACTAATTAAATCCCGCTAATTAATGTGTTCACACATGAGGCATAATATTCAAGGAGTGGGTTACGATTGTAAACCGGCCCGTTTGTAAGCCAAGAATTTGTAACAATGTATGTTGCTCGACCACCATGACTAATTGGAATCATTCTTTTAATTTAATTTACAGATGGATCGAAGTTGGATGTACGAATTGCGACGTGATACTGCAGAATATTTGGCTCGCGTTGATGAGTTCATAAAATGTGCCGAGAGTTATAGAGCGAAGACAAAGGATAACGACATCTTGTGTCCTTGTAGAGATTGTAGCAATTTTAAAAGATTTGGGGACTTGGAAGAAATTAGAGCTCATTTGATTTGTCGGGGATTTCAGAAGAGATATACGTGTTGGTTTATGCATGGTGAGAAAATTGGGGAATGTAGTGCTACCAATAGAAATTTTGTTTTGGAAGACAATGTTGATATTAATGTAGAAGTTGATGATAATTTTGAGCTTCATTCCAACGATGATTTTGAGAATGTCGAAAATTTTGATAATCTACTTGAACTTAATTACAACGAGGATGATTGTGTGAATATTGATGAAAATGCAGAATACGATTTTATTGAAAATCTAGAAGACATGTTACGTGATGTGGAAGATGAAATTAGTGATAAAAATTATAAAAAATTTCAGTATATGTCTAATGAATCCAAAAGGCCGTTATATCCTGGGTGTACCAAATTTTCAAAACTGTCAGCTGTGTTGAAATTGTTGAACTTAAAAGCAGACAATGGTTGGAGCGACAAGAGTTTCACGTCCTTATTAGAGCTCTTACGAGAAATGCTCCCAGATAACAACGAGTTACCCTGTACAATATATCAGGCGAAGAAGTTGATCTGTCCAATGGGCTTGAAGGTCGAAAAAATACATGTCTGTCCGAATGACTGTGTATTGTACCGTGGAGAGTACGAGGCCATGCATGTTTGTCCTAAATGCGGTGTTTCACGGTACAGACGTAAGAACCAGGACACTGGCGATGGTAACGATGAAGGAAACAAGGGTCGGGCTCCGGCTAAGTCGGTGTGGTATTTTCCGATAATACCGAGATTCAAACGGTTATTTGCAAATCCCAAAGATGCGAAATTATTGCGTTGGCATGAAGACGAGCGCAAAAGGGACGGTAAACTAAGACACCCAGCTGATTCTCCTCAGTGGAGAAACATTGATAGAGATTTCACAGGATTTGGTGGCGAATCAAGAAACCTTAGGCTAGGGTTGAGCACAGACGGAATGAGTCCGTTTGGAAGCATGAGCAGTCGGCACAGTACTTGGCCAGTTCTTATATGCATTTACAATCTTCCTCCTTGGTTGTGCATGAAACGCAGGTATATAATGATGTCATTACTAATCCAAGGACCCAGACAACCCGGAAATGACATAGATGTATATCTCGCACCATTAATTGAGGACCTCCAAAAATTGTGGACGGATGACGTCCGGGTGTGGGATGCGTACGGTAAAGAGCAATTTGAGCTGCGGGCCATGGTATTTTGCACCATAAACGATTTTCCTGCGTACGAAAATTTATCGGGCTATAGTACTAAAGGAGCAAAAGCGTGCCCTATCTGTGAAGATGACACGCAGGTGCTGAGGTTGAAAAATTGTAAAAAGAATGTTTTCATGGGGCACCGTAGGTTTCTTCCTATTAATCACCCATACCGTAAGAAGAAGAAAGAATTCAACGGGAACACTGAGCTTGGAGTGGCACGTCGTCCGTTAGACGGGAAGGGTGTCTTCCTGCTGGTTAAAAATCTTAAAGTTGTTTTCGGAAAATGTGCCAAAGCACCACCGAAAAATATTTGGAAAAAGAAGTCCATATTTTGGGAGCTACCGTACTGGGAATATTTAGAAGTGAGACACTGCCTAGATGTCATGCATATTGAGAAAAATGTCTGCGACAGTCTGATCGGCACATTGTTGAATATTCCGGGGAAGACTAAAGACGGTATCAATGCTCGAAAAGACATGGTGGAAATGAAAATAAGACCCAAGCTTGCACCGCAGGATAAAGGGAAGCAAAAGGCATACCTACCTCCCGCAATGTGCACAATGTCGAAGACCGAGAAAACAAGCTTCTGTAAATGCCTTCATAGTATTAAAGTCCCATCAGGGTATTCTTCGAATATTAAGAAGCTTGTGTCGATGAAGGACATGAAATTGATTGGTCCGAAATCCCACGACTGTCATGTTTTAATGACACATATGATTCCTGTTGCAATCCGAGGAATTTTACCAAAGCCCGTTCGGCAAGCCATCACGAAGCTTTGTTTTTTCTTCAATGCAATTAATTCCAAAGTGATAGACCCGCTAAAATTGGACTCTCTGCAAAAGGAGGTCGTCGTTACTCTTTGCCATCTTGAGATGTATTTTCCGCCATCTTTTTTCGATGTTATGGTTCACCTTGTTGTTCACCTTGTGAGGGAAATTAAGATTTGTGGTCCCGTGTTCCTGCGGTATATGTATCCATTCGAGAGATTCATGGGTATTTTGAAAAGTTACGTAAGGAACCGACATCGGCCCGAAGGTAGCATCGTAGAAGGATATTCCACGGAAGAGGTGATTGAGTTTTGCACCAACTACATGACCGGTGTTGGTCCTATTGGCGTTCCAAAATCTCGATACGAGGGAAGGCTCCAAGGAGTAGGGACTATTGGGTTGAAAGCCATACTTGCTGATAGAGATGAACTGTTAAAGACACATTTTATTGTACTACAGCACATGGCAGATGTCACTCCCTATATAGATGAGCACATGGCAATCCTTCGACAACAGAACTACATGAGAAGTCAGAAGTGGATTACTGACGAGCATAACCGTTGTTTCATAGGATGGCTGAAAGAAAGAGTGAAGTCACACTCCGAAATGTCGCCCGTAAGTGAAACGGTTAGATTGCTGGGCCAAGGACCCCAAATGGTTGTTAGAACATTCCAAGGATACGAGATTAATGGATATACATTTTACACTAAATTACAAAGTGATAAGAGCACCATGCAAAATAGTGGGGTGACGTTGGTGGCGACGTCTCAAGAATTCAGTAGATCAGGGGATGCCCGGCCTGTAATGGCATCAAAGTCATATTACGGTGTTATTGAAGAAATTTGGGAGCTCGTTTACAATGCTCACCTCAGCATTCCCTTGTTTCGGTGTCAATGGGTCGAAGACCGTGGTGTTAAAGTTGATAACGACGGGTTCACAGTGGTAGATTTTAACAGAGTCGGGTATGTTGATGATCCGTTCATACTCGCCAAGCAAGCAACCCAAGTCTTTTATGTCACTGACCCGAGTGATGCTAGGTGGAGCATCGTCTTACCCGGAAAAAGAAGGATTGTTGGGATAGAAAACGTAATCGACGAAGAAGAGTACGACCAGTTCGATGAGATACCTCCATTTTGTGCCGATGTGCAGGCTGAGATAGCAACAACTACTGAAGAACAAGACGAAGCAAATTACATGAGATCTGACCACAGTGAAGGGCTATGGGAAAATGTTCAAACAGTGGAAAAAAAGAAAAAAAAGGAAAAAAAAAACCAATGTATAATATTTATTTCGTTTAACCGTGAACAATTTCATATTTATATTCCAGAAAAAAACAATTTATAATATTTATTTCTTTTATAATATTTCAGAGATGAATAGCCGAATAGATAAGCATAGTTTATTTGCATTACTGATGAGATCTTTGGATGACTGTAAACCGATCGATAATATTTTACTGTGTTTTTGTATTTTACATTTTATTTGTTTATTTATTCCTTTTAAATATAAATTTTATGAATATAGATATCTGATAAGCAGAACCGATGGTGAGAGAACCCATCGAACAACCCCCTTTTCCCTTAAGAAGATTTTTAATGACAAATTGCTTTTCTACACGGACATGTAGTTAAATGTCCGTGTAGCTCTCTTTTAGCTCTGTATTTCTTTTTTTGAATATTTTTGCGCCTCCACGGTGATAATCGGGCAAAGTACTCAAATTTTTGCGCCTCCACGGTGAAGAAACATGCATCTATCCTGGTCGAGCGCTGGGATCAGTTTGATCAAAAGAAGGACAAGGACCAATGGTGGAACATTGTGAAGGTAAAGTACCTAACAATTCTATTTTTTTTTTTGGAGTAGATGAACTTACATGCAGTATTTCGTTGTCAATCAGGACCAGTGGAACATCGTGGACGACCCAAAAGGCAAGATAAAAGGAGTGTCTTTGAAGATAATGAATGAAGCTTGGAAGCAATTCAAGAGCAGGTTGAAAACAGTTTACATGGATCAAGGGAAAGATCCGTTGCCAGTGTATCCTTGGCTGACACAAGAGGTGTGGGAGGAGTTCCAAGCTTTGAAGAAAACAGAAGAATTCAAGGTATGTAAATTTAGGTAACTCATTAGAGCATCTCCAACAGTGATTGCTTATGGATTGCTTATGCTGATGTGTCAATTGTTTCTGTAATTGCTGGGTTGGAATTAATTTCATAATTGCTAATTTAGCAATTAATTTCAATTGCTGGATTGGAGATGCTCTTAGTTTTTGTTCTTTCTCAATCTGTACTCATCTTCCTTAAGTAATAGATTTACTTTGATGTTCGAAGAAAAAAAGTGAGAATGGCAGGAAGATCGCCAAAATGAACAAGTACCCGCACAAATTAGGGTCGGGTGGTTACGAGGGTAAGTCGAAAGAATGGGCAAAAGTTCTTTTGCAAAACCAACAGTCTGACTCACCCGTGGTTAAGATCAAAAATCCTAGGGGCCAAGATTGGCTCATGGGAAGATCTGAGGTAACCGTTGAGGGGCGGATAGTACTCCCAAAAGACGTGGAGCCCGTTGCTCATAAAATGGTAAGAGCCTTTTGTTATAACTGTGTCATTCAAACAAAATCATAACTCTGTGTACATTACTTAGTGTTTTGTTATAACCAATTTTTTAATAAACAGTTGGAGGTGGAGGAGGAGGTCAATTATGGTACCCGGACTATCGCAAGACAAGAAGATTCCTTGTCCTTGGCGCTCCCGAATCCAGAACACACCGGTCGAGTTAGGGGCAGAGGGGTCTACACGGGCTGGAAGAAGGAATTCAATGGAGCAAAACCCCGGAGAAGACCTCGTGCCAAGGTCAACAAAGACGAGATGGAATCAAGGTTGGCACAGGTGCGCCAGGAGGTATGCGAGGAGCTTTCAATGGAGTACAACCAGAAGCTGGCTGAGCTGGAATCAAGGATGGTGAACCAAATGCACCAAATTAGGCAGCCATCCGAGGACCGACCTCCCTTTTCTCCGGGAGTTCGGCGAAGCAGTCAGGCATCCGGGACCGAAGTGATAGGCGGCTTGGACAATCTGAAGGTAACCACTACTTGTTCATAATCGAAAGGTATTGTTGATTCTCGCGGTTAATTCGCTAGACAATATTATTTCATTCTAAAGACAACTAATTGCTGATAATTATTGCAGGAGGCCACAGCATGCGACCTCGTCATGTATTTCGGTACTACTCCTCTGACCATTGCTAAGGGCATTGTATATCCTCCTGCAGCCGGTGATCAGTTGAGGCCCAACTATCTCCGCGTAGCGATTGAGAAGATCACGCAGGATTGGGCTGTGAGAATACCTCTTCCTGTCCCTGTCGATGAAATGGTGGTGCTTGATGATGCCCGCTATTCGACAGTCCAATGGCCGAAAAATCAAATTATTTTGGACAATGTACGTAAACTCCAAATACAATAGGATATCTTATTCAAATCATTCTTTTTTAATACTTGAAAAAGACATATACAAAATTTGATACAGGCACGAAGAGGTGAAACAATCAATGAGGATGAAGCGTTGTCACCGGTACGGGACATGGAATTAGCCTTGGTGTCTGTTGCGCCAGAAGTGCCTGATGCGCCAGTGGATGCGCCAGTGGATGCGCCAGTAGATGCGCCACTAGACCGTACGGGGCTCACAGCAGAAGAGGTTAGCTGTTTGCCTGATCAGTTGCAGACTCTGCACGCCCACTTGATCAAGGCACCCAAGGACATGACGGCTGTTACCTTCAGTGCCCCCCCCCCGATATGTTTCTACACGATGGCAGGGAGGTCGTGCTGCCTTTCACAGAATTCAACGACTTTCTACAGGGCACCTCGTCAAGCGATAAATGGCTCGATGTGGGAGTCATCACCGTTTTCCTCATGTTAGTGACCAATCAATTATTTATATCATGTGTATAGCACTCAAATATATAGTCTAATGTAAAATGATGATTTTTCAGGTTCCTAGTCCAGAAATGCCGTGAGACCGCATCGAAAGGTAAGGTGAACTTGTGTGCACTTTTGGACCCCGGTAGAATTAATGGAAACATGTTGGACTGGTATGAGGATGATTGTGTCGACTACTTGCGTAAAGCGATGCATCATGCTCGTGGGGATCAAAAGAAATTCCTTCTCCTGCCATACCACCAAAGGTAGGTTACTTGTAACCCTTAATTGTTTATATTTTCAGTTAAACAATTACACAATGAACCATAGCAAACACTTGTGTCACCATTACATGCTGAAATATATATGTCACTAATTTTATGCTAAAGTACTACAATTCTTCTCCCCCTACAGCTCCCACTGGTGTTTGTTGGTGATTGTGCCACTTGAAAATACGATTTATGTCATGGATTCAAGGCGGCCCGACAAATCCATCACCACTCAGCAGTCCAAAAGAGTCATGACTGTTATAATTAAGTAAGTTATCTAAATATCACTTGGTTTGATTTTTTTTTTTTATAATTGTGGAATTGCTAATTACAGTCACTCAATTTTGTAAGGGCTTTTCGGCAATATCTTAAAGAGGGTGGAGTGCAGAGCACGGGTAAGAGCAGAAATAAAATGAATGGGCTCTGGAAGGAGGTGAGCACACTATAATTTTATAATTTCATATTTTTGGGTTCAAAAATTTATTGTCATTCTGACATAGGCTGCTGAATGTAAATATCAGTGCCCGCAACAGATTGGCGGTTGGGAATGCGGTTATTACACGATGATTTTTATGTTTCACTTTGTTGAGAGCATACAATTCAAATGGCCAGCATATCCGGTATGTAATTCATATGTTTTGCCTTGACTTGTCCATACAATTAATATTGATTTCCTCTAAACTTGTTTTATTAGTTGCATTGTTATAATTGCAATAATTTATTTCTATAAAGCAAAACAGAGATGTAGTTGCCATATTTTTGTAACTTGCATGTTTCGAATTTTTTGTAGTATTCACCAGATTCAAAGAGTTACTCCAAGGAGCAGTTAGATCAGTTTAGATGTATGTGGGCAGATTTTTTTATAAAACAATTTTGTAAACCAGAATATGGATTTGTATGATCTTTGTATAATTCAGTGTACATGAATTTTGTATTAATTTTTGATATAATTTGGAAATTTCGAAAATTTAGGGGTTTTGGTATTCTTATTTTGGAAATTCTCTGTTCTGGAATTGATCTGATTTTAAATGGCTGGCAAAACTGGAGGCTAGCCAAAAAAAAGCAAAATTTTTTTAAAAAAAAGTAGTTCAATTAAACACGGACATTTTAAAATTTATCCGTGTAGAAAGGTTTTTCCAAATTAAAAAAATAAAGAAGAATATTAATACATAAAATTATATATTAAAAAAATATTAAAAAATAAGAGAGCTATACGGATATTTCATTATACATCCGTGTAGAAAGATCATTCAATATTAAAAAAATATTAAAAATAAGAGAGGTACACGGATTTTTAATTATACATCCGTGTAGAAAGGTGTTTCCACATTAAAAAAATAAAGAAGAAAATTAATACATAAAATTATATATTAAAAAAATATTAAAAAATAACAGAGCTACACGGATATTTATTTATACATCCGTGTAGAAAGGTGTTTCCACATTAAAAAAATAAAGAAGAAAATTAATACATAAAATTATATATTAAAAAAATATTAAAAAATAAGAGAGCTACACGGATATTTATTTATACATCCGTGTAGAAAGATATTTCAATATTAAACAAAATTAAAAAATAAGAGAGCTACACGGATATTTAGATAAATAACCGTGTAGAAATCTAATTGTACACGGTTTTTTATGTAATAATCCGTGAAGCTCGGTTATGGAGAGCGCCAGTGTCAAGTATTTGTAAACGGCTGTGTATGTAATAATCCGTGTAGCTATTCAGTAATTGTACGCGGTAAATATCCGTGTGTATATATACAAGGATTTCTAAACCGTGACAGCCTACGCGGCGGGAAATCCGTGTAGCTCGCTTGTTTATGTCCGTGTATAATCACTTATTCTGTAGTAGTGGACGTTATAAACTATCACGTTTTCCTATATCTAAAAAAAATCCAAATTCATTCTCTATTATCGATATTTATTTAATTAATTTCCTATTAATAAGAATTTTGGTAGATTACTGAGGTAACGGTGAGTGGTGAGGGATAGACGGGAATTTTAACAAATAACTGGACCTACTAGAAAATATAATCCATGATTGAAGGATTGAACTTGTATTCCAGTCTAAAAAAGACAAAATATAATCTATGATTGAAGGATTCAACTTGTATCACAATAACATTGTTTTTGTTTTCTTAGAACATCTATGAGCGGTTTTATATTTTCGAATTATAAGAGTCAAATTAATTATATATATAAAGTTTTTATGTTGAGAATGAGGATGAAATTTACAATATTAATGATATTTTATTTTAAATTATATAAAAAATTGTATATAGATATTAAAAAACAAAAAAATATATATTGGAGATCAATTGATCCTATTCATTGTACTTGCCTCGTCCCCTAAATGTGAGTAATATTCACTACTACAGAATAAGTGATTATACACGGACATAAACAAGCGAGCTACACGGATTTCCCACCGCGTGGGCTGTCACGGTTTAGAAATCCTTGTATATATACACACGGATATTTACCGCGTACAATTACTGAATAGCTACACGGATTATTACATACACAGCCGTTTACAAATCCTTGACACTGGCGCTCTCCATAACCGAGCTTCATGGATTATTACATAAAAAACCGTGTGTTGTACCCTAAAATATTGCCAATTAAATATTGGTAATAATTTAAATGCTTGGAAATATGCCAAATGTTTTAAAACCTTCCCAAGACAAAGGGAAATGACATATTAAAATTCATGGTAATATTCTACATTTAAAACCATGAATTTTAAAGGTTCAGATTCTAACTCCAAATGGTTAAGGAGTTATGAATTTTCAAAGTTTATGCTGATTTGGCAGCTTCTGAGTGGTGCCACCTCAGCTCGGGTACCCATAGCAATAACCCTAAGCATCCTGGGTACAAATTGGGAGCCGCAAACCCCTATATTACAGGTGGGACCCTCTGGTCAGCGGCAGAAACAAAATTTCGCTGAGATCCAAAGATAGGTGGACTTGGAGCATATGGATCGAACTCTGTGCACCAAACTGTAAGCGCCTAGGCTCACCCTGCACCATGCTCACCCGAATTAACGGGTTTGATTTAAACCCAGGCGCTCAGCGCCTTTGAGCCCTCTGAGTTATATGAACTCGGCCTATTAAACCCCGACATTGTAAATCATGTTGTCAGCACCTAGGCCCATGGTACGCTTAGTTCATGCAAGTAAACAAAGAAAGGAAAAGAGAGAGGGGACCATGTCAGTGTCGTTGACGTGTGGGGCCCGAGTCCTGACATCTCCTCCTTCCCTCTCTCTCGCGCCATGACTAAACCCAGAGCCGAAATTCAAGAAATTCAAAAGGAAATTGAACAAACCTTTAGCTAGGATCAACAAGAGACTATGCTAGCTTCCATTTGAATAGAACCTCGGCGACTATCCATCTCTCACAGGTTCTAATTTTAGCTGAGAAAGGAAGAAAGGCGAATTTGGGAACTTGGGCTTGAAGCCAAATTAAACTTTGAAACTTGGCAGAGGCACTAAAGGAGTGTATACGATGCCACTTGCACTTTTAATTTGAAGGCTAATTGACTCAATAGGTTGAATTGAGCGAAGAGCTTTAGCTCGGTTCCAGCCATGGCTGAGAGCATCAAATTAGTTATGCAGGTGGTAAATTGAGCCTTAGAACATGATAAGGGGGCCAATACGATGCTATCTGTCAATGCCATATACTTGGAAGCTCGATAATCGAGAAGGGCCCATGTTAAGCCATGAAGTGGCTCGGGTCCAACACAACATAGCCTATCAGCTGCTCCCACCTCATTCTGGTCCCCAGGACACGTGCCTGGGACACCTGAGGTCACTCCAAAATAGAAGAATATTCCTCCTGCACCCCAGGAGTCATGCAAATCAAGCCACACCTCAGAAGCCATGAAATCAAGGGCTGCCATGCCATGCAATGCCCTAATGGTCAATCCAAGGGCTCAAATCAATACAACACACTCAAATGACATGTCAAAGTATAATTGGGTGATCCCCTGCCTTGATGGCATTCAAATAAACACGAATCAAGCAGAGGCATTTGATCAAACACCTCTGGCCAAGATGAGACCACCTCAGCCCTACCAAATCTGGAGCTGAGCCCTTAGCCTATAAAAAGGCACCCCAAATGAAGCTTAAAAAAAAAAGAAAAAAAAAAGAGAAAGGAAAAAAAAAGAGAAAAGAAAGAGGCAGACAGGAAGAAATCAAGATAAAGAGAAAGAAACACCTACACACACACAAATACACACATATACACACATATACACATCAAGTGGTGTATACACTCACCATAAGCTTCATCTGAGCTTGTCAAGTCTAATTCATAGGTAATTAGAGCTTGGATTCAATGTAAGGCCCCTAGGGGGCCATTGTATACATCAAATTTCATGAATAAAGCTATTGTCTTGCTATTTGATCTTTCTTTCTTGTGCTTCTTTGTTTCTTTTCTGTTCTGATGCAACAATCTTCCTTAAAAGCATTTAAATAATGCATATAAGCATTAAAAATACAAAACATGTTGTTTTAATCCAAACCCTTTCACAAAAATCACATTTTTGTACATTTTTCTCTATTTTCTTTCATTTTCTTCTCCTCTGCCTCCCTTGATCATTTTTGTAAATTGATTAGAGGTAAAGATGAGTGTAGTGAGCCACAGGCATCCTTGCTCATCTGCCCCTTTGATTTCTTTACAAAAATAATCAAAATAAGAGAATAAAGTGACTTTAAATAAAAGATAAATGCACAAGGGTTGTTTAAAGTGAGCCACAGACATCCTTTGCAACTCTCAACCCTAAGTCCACTTGAGAAAGGCCTATGTTGCTATTAAATCCAAAAAAATGGTGAAATTATGCCTTTCCAATGGTTAATTTCATTATTTTTGAGGATCTGATTGCAAATAGTGAAAAACTGAGGTTTGAAGTGTAAAAAGACAGCAACTAGGTTGCTCCATGTCACTTACATCTTTAAATCCATGAAGTTTTGATGATAATGCCTTTAAAACAAATGTAAAAGTGCCAAAACATGATTCTTAACAAAATCAGGGATATCCCTGCATATTTCCAGGCACAGACATGTTTAAAATGTATTAAAATGATGATTTAATCCTTTTTGAACTCTTCATTTCTTCATTTTATGCTTGCTGGTATGAAAACAGTGGCTAAATGCCCTTGATGATTTGTATTGAACCAAACCAGGCTTTAAAAGGACTTGTACCAACCCCTGGCACCATAAAAAACTCAGTTTCAGCACTTAATTACATAAGGAGCTCAGCTGGTATGAAGGAATACATTAAAAAGCACTATATTGACCTCTGCTGATATAACAGCTATTTCAGAACAATAGGGGTACCAAACTGAGAAAATAAATTTCACAGTCAGATAGAACACATCAAAACACACAAAATTGATATAAAGTTTGCATCGTTTGGACATTCCTATAGAAAGATATGGATCTCCAAAGTTCAACTTTTAAAAATGGAAATTCTGTATTTAAAATGGTAAAATTACCATACATACCCCTGGCACTTGATCAAGTCATTTGGTTGAGTAAATAAACTCAGAAAGGTCCCAAATTTGGAACAAATATTCTTAGTATATATATCTTTGAGTTTATGAAATAAAATAAGCACATCATGTAAATAAATCATAAGAAAATGGATCAGAAGGAACTGAAATAGTAAATTTTAAATGTCAAGTTAATCTAGGATCCATCTCAATTTAACCTGATGTCTCTAGTATGCCTGAATAACTTCCAAATGGCCTAAATGAACTCCTTGGATGTCCAATTAAGCTTTGAAACCTCTGTACCACTCTTTGGTACCACTTTGGTATTGAATCCGAGATGACAAAAATCAAATCGTGTCCTATCCTCTTCCAAACACAAAATTGATGCTCCTGATATCTTTAGTAACCTCACACGATCTCAAATGACCAATTAATTGAAAGAAATCACAAAGAAATTAATAGAAATCGATCTGAGACCCAATCGGTACCGACAAGCACTGTAGATGCCTGTTCTGCCGCCTCTGACGGTCTCCGACAGCCGACAATAGTACCAATCGACTCCTGATACCAAGGCGATCACAGCCATCCCCTTGGCCGGCGCCGCCGTGACTTGGATCGGCCGGACTGAGTTTGTCAGTGAAGAACCCTAAGTCGACACAACTCTCTGCACAGATACTAAAGCAGGAAGCACGGATCTCAAAGCAAATCGTTTAATCCAATGAGCCAAATTCAAATCAAATCCAACGGCTCTCTGACATAGTGGGACCCATCTGTCAATTCAAATAAACCTCCTCACACGAATCTTAAAGCCCATTTGATAAAATCCTAACCTCTGCACATTAATTAATAGCCCAGTGCACATCTCAAAGGCCCAAAAGCTCAAATCTCAAAGCCCATGTAACCAGATCCTCTCTGTACTTATCTCAAAGCCCAATGATCTCAATCCAATGGCTTATACACATCTCAAAGATCCAAAAGTCAAAATCTTAAAGCTCGGCACTGATCTTAAAGTCCACATGTGACCAGAAAATCCCCTTTTGCATATAAACCCCTTCTGTTTATTAAAATATACAGAAATATCCCTGTAAATTTATACAAAGGTCCCTGTCAGCATAAAACCTCCTCAAACAAGCCCTTAAAGGCCCAAATTGCATTCCAGACCCTATCAAAAGCCCAAATTACAGCCTCAAGTCCCTAGAAATTTACAAATAAGTCCCTGAGAGTATAAAATCTTCACAGATAAACCCTTTCAAGTCCTTTTTGGCCATAACTTTCTCATACTAAGTCCAAATCGACTCAAATCAGTCCCAAATGAACCCAAATTAAATCCTCTATAATTTTAGACAATATTTGAACACATTCAAGTCTCAGCCATAATATGAAATGACCAAAATGCCCCTCTCTCGACATGTTTCATAAATAAAAGTATAAAAATGATCTTTAAATACTCCTTTCAAGTTAAGAACACACAAATGATATTTCTCACGAATGTTCTCACACTTGAAACATATAAAATCTATGTCTTCATGCATATATCATGACGGTTAACCAAAACATGCTTCTAAAATTAGATGAGAACCAAACACATGACCAAAACAAGCCATACATGAGCCTCTCTTAGTCCTATTATTCAGTTCAATCCAAATAGGCACAAATCCTGGAATGCATGAGGTATTCAGTCTGATCCGAAAGGTCTTTCTGATGTAATTAACGGCGGGTGCTTGCACCTGTCGGGAGTAAAACGTCCTCGCAATCGAAAAATAATAAAACCTCCGACAACTGATCATGAACGTAGGTTGTCACAAGGGGTGAACCAGAAGGAATGCAGGAAGAAAATCCCGAGTGAATGCCTTCCCCTGAGTTCGGTGACCTGCCCACATTCAAAGCAGCAGAGTACTGAACCCAGCCGGGAACATTTCAACTCACACCCACATAAAATCCCGCACCGTTAGCTAACCTGACGCCGTGCAACTTTCTGCCACCTACAAGTTTTGGCACGCCCGGTGGGACATACTTCTCCTCACATATTCGGGATCCGATACAAATATAAAAGGAACTACACCCAAGCAACAAGTCATTGAACCGCTCGGGTGACGTCTTGTCCTTTCATATTTGTTATCGCTGCCTATGAATTGAATAATCGGGCTAGACTCATGTATACCAAACTGGTTCTCATAAATAACAAAATCGACTAATGAAATTTCAAGTTTGTTTGCTTGCAGGATGTCGATGACAATGAACTACCTCGCTACAGCAACCAACCAGCTGACCACCTTTCCTGACAATGGAGAGATGATGTTTTTCGGGACATTTGCAGTCCCCACCTCTGAAATACTCAAATTCGCCACACCTGCTCCCATGACTGAGCAAGAAACCCTCAGGTCTATAACCGAGGAGGAAGCTGAAGTGGAGGATGAGGCATGCTACTATCTCACCCCTGAGGGGATGGATGGTCAAACCTTTGCCCTTCCTATCAAGACCAGACGCGCCAGAAGGCACGCTCAAAAGAAACTGACCCGGGTCGGTCATGCCATGACCCCGGTCAACAAGAAGAGATCCCTTCAATCCTACCAAAATGAACTGGTAGCTGAACCAGCTCTCCCTACCCATAATTCCTTTTCTCCCCTGAGAATTGTGAAAAATAATTCTTCCACTGCACACATACGTGCAGCGGGGGAGATCCCTCAAACAGTCTCCTACATACACAAACCAAGGAGAATGACTTCAAACACCAGTCCCAAAACGACTGAATACCCTACCATAACAGCCATCCACAAGGCTCATAAACAACTTCGCATTCTGAAGCAACGCAGAAGTCGATATTATACTTCTCCTGCTCCCAAAACCTCTACACCAGCTGATGCCAAGGCTAAGCTGACTTACCCAGTACAAATACTGAGGAGACCCAAACCCAATACTCCAATCCATGAACTGGGGGCACCCAAAAGTACCAAACCATCTGTGTTTACGAGGCTTTCCTTCCCAGCCAAAGGGCTGGGGGCATTTGAAGGCGCCTCATCATCTTTCACACTAGCCTCAAACCTGGGGGCACCCGATGGTGCCTCTTTAAAACCAAAACTCCGCAGAGAAATGCGGGCTAAGACCTCTCAAAATGCCAACAACGAGGGATCATATCAAACCCCTCAGAAAATGAAATCAACCAGCGTACATGATCGACTGGGGGCACGGATTAACCCAACCCAAAGAAGTCTGACAATCGTTGCACCAAGCGCTACCCATAAGAAGCGTAGGTTCATAGCAACACCCCTTAACCCAGACGATGAAGCATCCGTCTACATGATAACCATACGAGAAGATCCTATGGGGGAAGAAGGATCCCTTGATCAAAACCCTAACCCTGCCATATATGCAGTTGGTGACGGGCCAAGCACTGGGAGGGAGAGTTCAAACGATCCTCCTGTAAGCAGAGATCCCGTTATCCTGTCAACCGAAAGACGCCTTGATGGCTCTATCCAAGGTTTCGATGATGTTGTGGCAACACGAGTATTAAAACAGTTGCCCGACCTCACACAGTTACAACCGATATCCGGTGAAACCATTATGGATTATATCACTAGGTGGCGTGACACGAATATCAGAACACGGCACTCTATATCTGAAGAAGAAGCGACAGATTTTATAACCAAGAATCTGACAAGCGAGACAGGAAGATGGCTAAATATTGCCAATGCTCGCACATACCAAGAGCTCATTGATGTTGTATCCTATTTAGGATGCGCACACGAACTCGCTGCACCATACTCGCGGCAGAGAAACAGATCCAAAGCCACATGGGCCAACAGCAATGAAAACCCTGGGTCACCAGACGAGGGAATGGGAAGAGTTAATAACATACAAACTCCACCTAATCCTCGCAATAACCAGGACGACCATTACGCGAACATACATAATGGGTCCGGAGATAAGAGGTATTCTTTCAAACGGGAAAGAACTCATAAAATTTTCAGACAAGCATTAGCGAATGGTCTCAAGTTACCTCAATGCGAACCTTCCGAAAGGACGAACAAGATCAACGGTCCTGAATACTGCCCATATCATAGAACATCGGGTCATGTCATAGAGGATTGCTGGGATTTCAAGGACCTGGTCGAACAAAGGATCAAAGAAGGTCGCATGCATCTGGCGCCAAGTGCCATGCAAACCCCTGCAAGTCACGAACAAGTGAATGCCGTCTCACATGCTGAGTTGGTTATCACGCCTCCCATCAAAGGGAAATGCCTCCAAGCGTATCAAGCACCTCGAGGACATGAATCCACTAAAACCCTCGCGATATGGGAAAATACTTCCGAAAGCTCTGCTGGAAAGAATGAAGGAGAATGTTACATGGTGTCTCCAGGGTCCGTCAACTCTAAAGACACCCGATCAAATGACAACGATGGATTTAAACCTGTTGATAAAACCAAATGCACGAAATGCAATATTGAAAAAGACACCAATGCTATGATCAAGTGTGACCAATGCCTTGAACGTTCATGCACACACTGTGTACTCGGGAGGAATATAGCTCCCGGGTGTGATAAGAAATTTCATGGCTGGTTGTGTCCGTCATGCAAACGTGCTGAAAATGAAGCGCGAAAGAAGAGGAAAGGAATATATAAAGTTAAAGAAAGGATTGCCAAATTCGAACTATCAACAGGTGACTCTTCAAAAGGGTCCGATGAAGATGCAAATGCACAACACCCCATAACTGACTATGGTACAGACTCAGGAAGCTCCAATAAAGGGGAAGAGACTGAATGTCAGAACTGCTACATGGTTGAAGTCGAATCCGACTCGTATGACGAAGAGTCTGAGTTAGAATATGATTCCGAAGGAAATTTACCCTACAAGAAAGCCTTCTGTGCAGAGTGCAAAAGAGAGGGTAATTATTGGGTGATGTTTGAATGCCATAGATGCAATCGGGCATTTCACCCGCCATGCGTAACTCCGGATGGAAAAGAAGCAGTCGTCATGGATGACAGATACAACTCTTACGTATGCCCTGGTTGTGAAACACTCTACGCCTATGAGGGCTCAAAGAGACGAACCAGAGCTAACCAGGAAGAAAGCAGCTCAGCTCAATATGAAGAAGAGTTTGGGAGCGCTGTCTCTTGTTGTACATGTGAAGAACAAGGGAATTCATGGGACATGTTTGAATGCGCTGAATGCGGTGGTGCATATCACCCACCCTGTGCTACTCCTAGCGGAGAAGAGGTCAAAGCCAATGATACAAGGTTTGACCACTACGAATGCCAAAAATGCATAATAGAACAAACACAAACCCAAATTGAAATGATCAAAAGAGCCAAAAGCGAAAGAGTGAGGCCTAATTGGGTTATTAAAGATCGCGAAAGTGCCTCAAAAGAAAAATGGAACGAGGCCCGCATTCGACAAAAAGCCAAGATGAATGTAGGAAATAACTATTGTTCAACCCATGAAGTCAACCAACTCCCTGAATATGAAAAGGGACAACTCGTGTGGGTTGTAAAGGAAATCACCAGGCTTATGGTCACTAATTCATGGGGCCCATATGAGGTGGATCAAGTGTTAGAAAACCACCAATACAAGTTAATAAATTACGAGAACGATACGCCCACGAAGCCAGTGAGTGGTCGTTACTTAAAACCATACCAAAAGGGTGATACCCATGACACTTACCACCAAGAGTACTTCAGTGACTCGTGAACGGTTACGTAAAAAGAAAACCGCCTGTTCCGCCCGCAAAATGGGGATGGCAGTTATACATAAACACCATGACGGGCATCATAACGCCCGAGGGGATGATATATATATCCCCTCCCAAATGAAACACATATCCCTGACTCAAGTACTACCACAATGGCACTGCTACGACCAATTCGTGATGACTGGGCAACCATGCCGCTCACATCAACGGAAGAATTGGGGTATGACCCGCTGTCGGGTTCCAATGGCCTACATGTCATCCTCCCAAACAAGGATGTACTGCCTCCTGACCTCCTATGGCTGGGACGCTCCATACTCATCTGCGTCATGGGCGGGAGGACCACAAGCTTTACCAAGCACCGCATAAGCCATCACCTGGCTAACCGGCTCAACATTGACTTCACTACCCTGACAGTTGAAGAAGTCGATGAGCCCGACGCTGACTACATATTGATATGCCCAGATGAGGCCACAAAAATCAGAGCCCTTGCCCTGGGAGCCATCACCATTGAATCGGTCGTTCCCCAGTTGGCTCCCCTTGATCTCCTAATTACTGGATGGTCATCCGCTCATGGAGGGTATTCACAACCCCTCTCACATCGCGCACGCATACGATTGCGCAGGGTACCACTACACCTATGGAATCCCAATGACATCCACACGCTGATTGCCGGATTTGGATTCCCACTAGCGATTGCCCCATACTTCTCCAATAACAATTACAACACTCTGCGGGTACTAATTGCCTGTGGAGCCCCAAACACCATTCCCCGCCATCTGTGGCTGTCAGTGGAACCCATCTGCCGGATAGTAGATGTGGAAGTTGAGGGATGGGATGATGAACATGACGGGTCTCCTCCGCCTAATGATGCTGAAAGTGCTGTGCATGGATCAAAGCCACTTGCACCTATGCCTGGCAGACCTGGTCCTTCAAGGCCAATCACACTGCCATCATCCTCAGAACTGTCTGAGTCGGGCCAAGATAACAGGCCTGCAAAGCGTCAAAGAGATGAGCCCGCCCCCAAGTGATCAGGGGTGGTGAAATGTTTTCATCCTCAAATTCATGTCATGTTATGTTTATGTTTCCTCATGAATGATATTTGTATGTGATGTTATAAAATCCGTGATACTTGTGTTGCGCCTCGTTCGCGCATTTGAACCTTGTGTTCCATGTTATAAACCCCGCGAAATGAAGCCTAAAACTCCACATAAAATAATCCAAGGCTTTAAAATTTCCAAACTCCATAAATAAAGTCTTTGAATACTCTCCATAATCATGATACACAAAGGTCCATAAATGAAACGCCAAATACAAACCCACAATAACGACACGCTTATGCGAAAACCCCTACGATAATAATAATGGGCCGACCCGCCGACGAGTGAAATTGTCTCGAGCGAAATGTAAGGTCCCCCAGCTACACACAGAATCCACAAAGGCCACACGCCGCACAAAATGGGCCTTGTTGGTTGTGCCCTTAAACAACCCTCACCATGGCTTTGTTGTGTTGTGCCTTTAAACAACCCCCACTGGCGTGTCTGCCCGTTCAGTATGTAAAATAGACAGACAGGCTTTAAACTTTGTGCTTTAAACAAAGCTGGGCTTTGGTGTTGTGCCCATTTGAAACAACTACCACCGGTTTGCCTCTTCCCGGTTTCGAAGAATACAAAGGCAAGGTTTCTCCATTGTCCTTTAAACAATGGGGGTGCCTAGTGATGACATCTCAAATAAAATCAAAAGATAAAGAAAGCGGTCGCAAGACTATTCTAAATCTGAAGGCACCAAACCCCTTTAAAACATGTTTTCAAAACAAATCAATTTGGCAACGCATTTTTCGCTGAGCCACCGTCTAATGATTGACACCGCATAGGTTGTCCAAGAAGGCATGAGAGGAGTGATGTAAGATTCCACCCACAAATCACGTCTACAATACAAAAGTCCCACCGTCAATATAAGAGTGGAGAGACGTGAGGCCTACTACAAAGCTTCACGCACAAAATGGGCTTTGTTGAGTTGTGCCCTTCAAACAACTAACACACGGGCTTTGTCAAGATTGTGCCCTCAAACAATTGTCACTGGTACGCTCGTCCAACCAGTCTTTAAAATGACGAGCAAGTTTTATATTTTTGTGCTGAACAAAATAAGGCTTTGATATCGTGCCTGGGCCATGTGTGCACCAAAACAATTATCTATGCCCAGTGATTAGCACCACACAGGTCGCTTAAGAGGGCACGAGAGGAGTGAAGTAAGATTCCACCCCACATATATACATATACACATACCTTCAAAGTCCCACCATAGGGCAAAGAGTGGAGAAATGTGAGACCCACTACAAAGCTTCACGCACAAAATGGGCTTTGTCAAGCTTGTGCCCTAAAACAATTGTCACTGGTACGCTCGTCTAACCAGTCATTTAAAAGACGAGCAAGTTTTACATATTTGTGCTGGACAAAATGAGGCTTTGGTGTTGTGCCTGATGCCAGGAGGACTCTAAAACAATTATCACAGCCCACCAGCCTATAATCAAAAAGGGGCCCATACTCCCTATACATTACCATAAACCTCAACCCTTAACCTTGACCCATGTCAAGATATAAACCAGGATTGGTTTCTTTAAAATCCTACCCGGGTCGCATACGAAGAGACGCCGTACGAAGCTCATGATAAAGGCCACCCAGGTCAATACCCAAAGTCCACCAGGACCGTATATCCCAAAACGCCACATAAGGCTTATAAATTTATCCCACCAAAAGTGCAACTATACCTTCTATTACAAAAAAACACAACGCCCACAAGAGGCTCAGGGGATCAATTCCCCCGGGATTATAACTTCCCAAAATCCCCACAAAATTCTCATAAAATCTTATCAAGGCTGTGATTCCACAAAATCCCACCGAGGCTATGACTCCACAAAGTCCTACCAAGGTCACATCCATATCACATTGCAAACGCCCGTAAAAGGCTCATGACCAATCCCGTTGAGACTGTGTCCATACTACAAAGCCCATAGGAGGCCCATAAATCAATGCCCACAAGAGGCTCATGAAACCGGTCTCACCGAGATTGTGTCCATACTACAATGCCCATAAAGAGGCTCATAGAAAGTCCCACTGAGGTTGTGACCATAACAGATGCTCGAGAAGCTCCTGCCTTGTAAGGGTCCACGAAAACCAATCCCACTGAGGCTTTAACTATACCAGATGCTCAGGAAGCTTTGCCTCCATGAGAACCCATGATGAATAGCATTACCAAAACCCATGCCATCAACAGGCTAATGAAACCAGCTCCACCGAGACTGTATCTCTACTGCAAACCCAGCAGTGACTTTTGGATTAAACCCATACCCGAGGTGATCTCTCGAAGGAAATGCCTGAGGTGCTCCCTCATGGATTTAAACCATATTCGGAGTGCTCCTCCGCAGATTTAAACTATGCTCCGGGTGCTCCCCCGCAGACCTGTACAATTTTCGGGGTGATCCCTCGAAGAAATGCCTGGGGTGCTCCCCCGCAGACTTAAACTATCTCCGAGGTGATCCCTCGTGAGCTCAGATAACATTTGGGGTGCTCCCCCGCAGACTTAAACTATCTCCGAGGTGATCCCTCGTGAGCTCAGATAACATTCGGGGTGCTCCCCCACAGACCTAAACCATCTTCGAGGTGATCCCTCGTGAGTCCAGATAACACCCGGGGTGCTCCCCCGCAGACTTAAACTATCTCCGAGGTGATCCCTCGTGAGCTCAGATAACATTCGGGGTGCTCCCCCACAGACCTAAACCATCTCCGAGGTGATCCCTCGTGAGTCCAGATAACATTCGGGGTGCTCCCCCGCAGACTTGAACCATCTCCGAGGTGATCCCTCGTGACTTATGCTCGAGGTGATCCCTCGAAAACCTAGACCACACCCCGTTTTCATCCGTGAGACCATAAAGCATTAAAAGCAGGTCGGCACCGAGAATGAGATGCCAGGTAACATCAGGGACTGTACAGCTCACAAGCTTGTTCCTAATGAGATCTGAAGACGAATTCCATAAGCTCAGGGCCGGAAGACGTTCCACATTCTTCATCAGGTCCTGTGACAGCCCACAGGCGGGATCTGTACCAAGTGCGTGATGCCAGACTCACCACGTAACTGAGTCTGATGGCGGGTCCTCCTCTCCCAAGTGGGGTATTCGATCTCCGCTTTCATCCGTGAGACCATAAAGCATTAAAAGCAGGTCGGCACCAAGAATGCGATGCCAGGTAACATCAGGGACTGTACAGCTCACAAGCTTGTTCCTAATGAGATCTGAAGACGAATTCCATAAGCTCAGGGCCGGAAGACGTTCCACATTCTTCGTCAGATTCCATGACAGCCCACAGGCGGGATCTGTACCAAGTACGTGATGCCAGACTCAGCACGTAACTGAGTCTGAAGGCGAACCCTCCTCTCCCAAGTGGGGTGTTCGATCTCCGTTTTCATCCGTGAGACCATAAAGCGTCAAAGGCAGGCCGGCACCGAGAATGCGATGCCAGGTAACATCAGGGACTGTACAGCTCACAAGCTTGTTCCTGATGAGATCTGAAGACGATTTCCATAAGCTCAAGGCAAGAAGACGTTCCACATTCTTCGCCAGATTCTGTGACAACCCACGGACAGATCTGTGCCAAGCACGTGATGCCAGACTCAGCATATAACTGAGCCTGAAGACGAGCTCTCCTTTCCCAAGCGGGGAGTCTGATACATTCGAACAGGCCTATAGCGCATGGCGGGTCTGATATGTAAAAAATACTGAGTTTGCGGCCAGTCAGAGAACATCCTGTCGTTTAGAACCCGATGGGAGGATATCCGAAGGCCCGAACTAAAATAAAGAGAATAGAGTTCACGGTCGACCCTAGAAACATTCTGTCATCTAGAACCTGATAGAAAATGATTCTAAAGACCTGAACCAAATAAGGGAAACACATATTTGGCACATTCCAAAGTTTCAAGTTACAATCATACAAGTAACATACAAGGGTTAGCTCGATGGCATGTACCCCCCCCAAATAACAAGGTAGCAAATGTATCTCAGAGGTAAATACACCCAGAAATCAAGATACATCGGGGACAACAGCCAAACATGGGGCAACGACTACAGAAGTCTCCTGAACATGCTCCGTAACCTCTCCGAGCGGACCTGATCCTACACATGTAAACAAGGGTCAGGGAAACAAGTCACATAAGCCATAAAAGGGAATAAAATCAGAAGAAAAAAATCCGTACCTGATCCCTCTAAGAGCACAGTAGCTCCTGATGAGCTAGCTTTGACAATAGCCCGTCCCCTCCTTCTCTTGCGACCAGTCGTCTCAACAGGCGAGTCAGAACGCTGCAAGGTCCGAGCTGGGATCCCAAATGATGTAAACACTCCCCCTGCTGACTCGGGGGGTACTAAGTCAGAAGCCAAATGAAACAAGTCAGTGACATAACAAATGAATTAAATGTTGCAAAATAAATGAGTCAGAACAAACATACCAGCTCTGGAAGATCCTGGAGCTGAAGACTCAAAGAAGCGACTGTCATGGCTGCCTGGCACAATGTCGAATGGAGGAACTGTCCTCGGACCAACATGATCATCTGGCCCGGGCAACACCTCTCCCATCCAGTAGCTCAAATCTCGCATATAGCAGGGCTGCACCATATCTCATAAGTGATGGAGAAAGCAACATACCTGGAAGGTCTAGGCATGACAAACCTGGTCTGGGTCTCAACCCTAAAGAAAGAAGACCAACACCTGGCAGCTCCAGCTAAATCCGCATAGATGTCATCAGCTGAGGGAACATCAGCAGGAATACACTGGTCTAAACCAAACTGATGAGCACAGCGATGGGGCATATACGGCTCCAAAATCACGCGATCGCCTAATCTCAAAGGAAGGAGACCATGGCGCAAGCTAATGAAAAATCCCGACTGAGGGGAACCCAGTGTCAAACCTCTCATGTGGTCACCACCAGGACCCCCGTCAAATAAAACCAAGTCCTCGGACTGCCTCTCATGACAAGCATACTGACGTCCATAGGCTGGTCTAAGATGACCCCCGCTGTGGCGAAGCAATATACGCGCCTGTCGCGCTGGGATGCCCGTAGCCCTCGCTCCGGCAATCTCTGCCAAAATGGGCAGACTGCTCAACAAGGTATCACCTACAACTGCAACGGGCACATATAACCCAGCCCAGTATGTGTGAGCCCAACCAAAGAGGTAATGATATGGAATAACCTCATCACAAAAGGAAGGGTCTCGAGATGTCGATACAACCCTCATACACTTGAAAAGGTTGGCCAAAGCAGGGATAGTCAATGAGATCAAATCCCCCCGTGCCAATCTGTTAGCCATGACAAATGTCTCTGGTCGAATAATACCCCCGGGCCGGCTAGAAATGACAAAATAACAGAGCCACCATGCTAAGAAGGCAGTCAGAACGGTCTCCTGTCCGACAACCCTATGGCGGCTATAACATGATGCAAAGGGATCCCCAATGTGAAAAATACTCTCTCTTCCTACACCAAACGGAGCAGAGGGACGAGCAAATACCTGACATGGATGCCTAACTCGGTCAGTGAAATGACTGATCCAAACTGAGAATGTCACATCTCCAACCCTGGCTAAATCATAATAAATGTCAAACAGCCTGACAAGGGAGCCCGGGTATACAAAGGTGCCATCGGGTAATCTCTGCCTCAAAGCTACATCAGTGGGAACATGCTCATCATACGGAGCCCCAAAAATAGGCAAACCAGACATCCTCTGGAACTCAAATGGTGAAATGGTCAACTCACGGTCCTCTAAAACAACCGTGTTGGAAGAAAACCTCCATCTCTCAGCTAAAGCCTGAAAGAATGACAAATCCCAAGTATAATCAAAAAGAGAAAGGAATACCGCATGGTATATGCCAACTTTCTCCAACGCAGATCTCTCCTGCTGCAATGTGAATCTGATCCAGTCAACCATGCCCTTCTCTCTCTGCAAAGTGCCAGGAGGGAAGTGATGAGGTGCCCATGGCAGAGCCTCAATACTCAGCATGCTCAAACCCAAAATGCGTAAAGGAGGCGGCGTCTGATCCAAGGTAATAGGATGAAGCCCGTCTCCACACAGCGAATGATGATCGACATGGTAAAGTACAGATCCTCTATGGATGTTGTGACCTACCCTCAGTCGAGTCTCCGGAGTCCAATCAACAGGATCTCCAGGAAACACGCCCCGCAGTGGGAACGAGACTAATGGCAGTGGATCATGCCTAGTGAAAGGAATCCCTGCATAAGCCAAATGAAATCAAACACGGAGTAAAATTCCTCCAAATCATAAAACACAGAACAAGCATCAACAATAGTTACAAACAGTGCCTAAACAAGACCGATGATGGTAAATAACAAAGAAAGGAATTCGGGTCACACGTACCCGGGTCATCCATACGGCTATATAGAGAGCCAATACTTACAGTCACAGCCACAACCCCCAAAACAGAAGCAAACATGACAATAGCAATTTGGACATATTCCAGATTATGATAAGGCGTGAGATATTGTTTACCCAAAGTCGCAAATATGCAAACTACTAGCATGGTCACCACAACACTACAAAATACCACCATTCTATTAGCTTGGTTCGGGAATTATGTGTCCCTAGGGAAAAATATGTCCCTACATGTACGGAATGATGTATCCTTACATGGCCCCTTACAGTAGAATGAGGATCTGGATGCGTGATCGGAAGACAAATCCTGGGTTTCAAGTCAATTCGATACCGACCGACCCTGGACGAGCCTGAAGACTGCCCAACCACCCGCAGACCCCATGCAAAGTACTAGCATAGATGAGATAAAGGGAAAACATACCTTTATGCCTTGTCATGATTGAAGAAGAATGACCAAGTCAGCTTCCGAGCGATCAATGCCCAACCTGGAGCTCCAACACCTGCAACAAGGCAGATAATATAACTGAGTAGGAGTTTCATGAAGTATAATGAGATACACTAGGGGCACCTGGCTGAGCTGTTCAGCCCCTGAGGTCTTCACACCCCACCCAGGTGGGGGGCATTTGTTGTACCCTAAAATATTGCCAATTAAATATTGGTAATAATTTAAATGCTTGGAAATATGCCAAATGTTTTAAAACCTTCCCAAGACAAAGGGAAATGACATATTAAAATTCATGGTAATATTCTACATTTAAAACCATGAATTTTGATATAAGGTTCAGATTCTAACTCCAAATGGTTAAGGAGTTATGAATTTTCAAAGTTTATGCTGATTTGGCAGCTTCTGAGTGGTGCCACCTCAGCTCGGGTACCCATAGCAATAACCCTAAGCATCCTGGGTACAAATTGGGAGCCGCAAACCCCTATATTACAGGTGGGACCCTCTGGTCAGCGGCAGAAACAAAATTTCGCTGAGATCCAAAGATAGGTGGACTTGGAGCATATGGATCGAACTCTGTGCACCAAACTGTAAGCGCCTAGGCTCACCCTGCACCATGCTCACCCGAATTAACGGGTTTGATTTAAACCCAGGCGCACAGCGCCTTTGAGCCCTCTGAGTTATATGAACTCGGCCTATTAAACCCCGACATTGTAAATCATGTTGTCAGCACCTAGGCCCATGGTACGCTTAGTTCATGCAAGTAAACAAAGAAAGGAAAAGAGAGAGGGGACCATGTCAGTGTCGTTGACGTGTGGGGCCCGAGTCCTGACATCTCCTCCTTCCCTCTCTCTCGCGCCATGACTAAACCCAGAGCCGAAATTCAAGAAATTCAAAAGGGAATTGAACAAACCTTTAGCTAGGATCAACAAGAGACTATGCTAGCTTCCATTTGAATAGAACCTCGGCGACTATCCATCTCTCACAGGTTCTAATTTTAGCTGAGAAAGGAAGAAAGGCGAATTTGGGAACTTGGGCTTGAAGCCAAATTAAACTTTGAAACTTGGCAGAGGCACTAAAGGAGTGTATACGATGCCACTTGCACTTTTAATTTGAAGGCTAATTGACTCAATAGGTTGAATTGAGCGAAGAGCTTTAGCTCGGTTCCAGCCATGGCTGAGAGCATCAAATTAGTTATGCAGGTGGTAAATTGAGCCTTAGAACATGATAAGGGGGCCAATACGATGCTATCTGTCAATGCCATATACTTGGAAGCTCGATAATCGAGAAGGGCCCATGTTAAGCCATGAAGTGGCTCGGGTCCAACACAACATAGCCTATCAGCTGCTCCCACCTCATTCTGGTCCCCAGGACACGTGCCTGGGACACCTGAGGTCACTCCAAAATAGAAGAATATTCCTCCTGCACCCCAGGAGTCATGCAAATCAAGCCACACCTCAGAAGCCATGAAATCAAGGGCTGCCATGCCATGCAATGCCCTAATGGTCAATCCAAGGGCTCAAATCAATACAACACACTCAAATGACATGTCAAAGTATAATTGGGTGATCCCCTGCCTTGATGGCATTCAAATAAACACGAATCAAGCAGAGGCATTTGATCAAACACCTCTGGCCAAGATGAGACCACCTCAGCCCTACCAAATCTGGAGCTGAGCCCTTAGCCTATAAAAAGGCACCCCAAATGAAGCTTAAAAAAAAAAGAAAAAAAAAAGAGAAAGGAAAAAAAAAGAGAAAAGAAAGAGGCAGACAGGAAGAAATCAAGATAAAGAGAAAGAAACACCTACACACACACACAAATACACACATATACACATCAAGTGGTGTATACACTCACCATAAGCTTCATCTGAGCTTGTCAAGTCTAATTCATAGGTAATTAGAGCTTGGATTCAATGTAAGGCCCCTAGGGGGCCATTGTATACATCAAATTTCATGAATAAAGCTATTGTCTTGCTATTTGATCTTTCTTTCTTGTGCTTCTTTGTTTCTTTTCTGTTCTGATGCAACAATCTTCCTTAAAAGCATTTAAATAATGCATATAAGCATTAAAAATACAAAACATGTTGTTTTAATCCAAACCCTTTCACAAAAATCACATTTTTGTACATTTTTCTCTATTTTCTTTCATTTTCTTCTCCTCTGCCTCCCTTGATCATTTTTGTAAATTGATTAGAGGTAAAGATGAGTGTAGTGAGCCACAGGCATCCTTGCTCATCTGCCCCTTTGATTTCTTTACAAAAATAATCAAAATAAGGGAATAAAGTGACTTTAAATAAAAGATAAATGCACAAGGGTTGTTTAAAGTGAGCCACAGACATCCTTTGCAACTCTCAACCCTAAGTCCACTTGAGAAAGGCCTATGTTGCTATTAAATCCAAAAAAATGGTGAAATTATGCCTTTCCAATGGTTAATTTCATTATTTTTGAGGATCTGATTGCAAATAGTGAAAAACTGAGGTTTGAAGTGTAAAAAGACAGCAACTAGGTTGCTCCATGTCACTTACATCTTTAAATCCATGAAGTTTTGATGATAATGCCTTTAAAACAAATGTAAAAGTGCCAAAACATGATTCTTAACAAAATCAGGGATATCCCTGCATATTTCCAGGCACAGACATGTTTAAAATGTATTAAAATGATGATTTAATCCTTTTTGAACTCTTCATTTCTTCATTTTATGCTTGCTGGTATGAAAACAGTGGCTACATGCCCTTGATGATTTGTATTGAACCAAACCAGGCTTTAAAAGGACTTGTACCAACCCCTGGCACCATAAAAAACTCAGTTTCAGCACTTAATTACATAAGGAGCTCAGCTGGTATGAAGGAATACATTAAAAAGCACTATATTGACCTCTGCTGATATAACAGCTATTTCAGAACAATAGGGGTACCAAACTGAGAAAATAAATTTCACAGTCAGATAGAACACATCAAAACACACAAAATTGATATAAAGTTTGCATCGTTTGGACATTCCTATAGAAAGATATGGATCTCCAAAGTTCAACTTTTAAAAATGGAAATTCTGTATTTAAAATGGTAAAATTACCATACATACCCCTGGCACTTGATCAAGTCATTTGGTTGAGTAAATAAACTCAGAAAGGTCCCAAATTTGGAACAAATATTCTTAGTATATATATCTTTGAGTTTATGAAATAAAATAAGCACATCATGTACATAAATCATAAGAAAATGGATCAGAAGGAACTGAAATAGTAAATTTTAAATGTCAAGTTAATCTAGGATCCATCTCAATTTAACCTGATGTCTCCAGTATGCCTGAATAACTTCCAAATGGCCTAAATGAACTCCTTGGATGTCCAATTAAGCTTTGAAACCTCTGTACCACTCTTTGGTACCACTTTGGTATTGAATCCGAGATGACAAAAATCAAATCGTGTCCTATCCTCTTCCAAACACAAAATTGATGCTCCTGATATCTTTAGTAACCTCACACGATCTCAAATGACCAATTAATTGAAAGAAATCACAAAGAAATTAATAGAAATCGATCTGAGACCCAATCGGTACCGACAAGCACTGTAGATGCCTGTTCTGCCGCCTCTGACGGTCTCCGACAGCCGACAATAGTACCAATCGACTCCTGATACCAAGGCGATCACAGCCATCCCCTTGGCCGGCGCCGCCGTGACTTGGATCGGCCGGACTGAGTTTGTCAGTGAAGAACCCTAAGTCGACACAACTCTCTGCACAGATATTAAAGCAGGAAGCACGGATCTCAAAGCAAATCGTTTAATCCAATGAGCCAAATTCAAATCAAATCCAACGGCTCTCTGACATAGTGGGACCCATCTGTCAATTCAAATAAACCTCCTCACACGAATCTTAAAGCCCATTTGATAAAATCCTAACCTCTGCACATTAATTAATAGCCCAGTGCACATCTCAAAGGCCCAAAAGCTCAAATCTCAAAGCCCATGTAACCAGATCCTCTCTGTACTTATCTCAAAGCCCAATGATCTCAATCCAATGGCTTATACACATCTCAAAGATCCAAAAGTCAAAATCTTAAAGCTCGGCACTGATCTTAAAGTCCACATGTGACCAGAAAATCCCCTTTTGCATATAAACCCCTTCTGTTTATTAAAATATACAGAAATATCCCTGTAAATTTATACAAAGGTCCCTGTCAGCATAAAACCTCCTCAAACAAGCCCTTAAAGGCCCAAATTGCATTCCAGACCCTATCAAAAGCCCAAATTACAGCCTCAAGTCCCTAGAAATTTACAAATAAGTCCCTGAGAGTATAAAATCTTCACAGATAAACCCTTTCAAGTCCTTTTTGGCCATAACTTTCTCATACTAAGTCCAAATCGACTCAAATCAGTCCCAAATGAACCCAAATTAAATCCTCTATAATTTTAGACAATATTTGAACACATTCAAGTCTCAGCCATAATATGAAATGACCAAAATGCCCCTCTCTCGACATGTTTCATAAATAAAAGTATAAAAATGATCTTTAAATACTCCTTTCAAGTTAAGAACACACAAATGATATTTCTCACGAATGTTCTCACACTTGAAACATATAAAATCTATGTCTTCATGCATATATCATGACGGTTAACCAAAACATGCTTCTAAAATTAGATGAGAACCAAACACATGACCAAAACAAGCCATACATGAGCCTCTCTTAGCCCTATTATTCAGTTCAATCCAAATAGGCACAAATCCTGGAATGCATGAGGTATTCAGTCTGATCCGAAAGGTCTTTCTGATGTAATTAACGGCGGGTGCTTGCACATGTCGGGAGTAAAACGTCCTCGCAATCGAAAAATAATAAAACCTCCGACAACTGATCATGAACGTAGGTTGTCACAAGGGGTGAACCAGAAGGAATGCAGGAAGAAAATCCCGAGTGAATGCCTTCCCCTGAGTTCGGTGACCTGCCCACATTCAAAGCAGCAGAGTACTGAACCCAGCCGGGAACATTTCAACTCACACCCACATAAAATCCCGCACCGTTAGCTAACCTGACGCCGTGCAACTTTCTGCCACCTACACCGTGTACAATTAGATTTCTACACGGTTATTTATCTAAATATCCGTGTAGCTCTCTTATTTTTTAATTTTGTTTAATATTGAAATATCTTTCTACACGGATGTATAATTAAATATCCGTGTAGCTCTCTTATTTTTTAATATTTTTTTAATATATAATTTTATGTATTAATTTTCTTCTTTATTTTTTTAATGTGGAAAAACCTTTCTACACGGATATATAAATAAATATCCGTGTAGCTCTCTTATTTTTTAATATTTTTTTAATATTGAAAGATCTTTCTACACGGATGTATAATTAAATATCCGTGTAGCTCTCTTATTTTTTAATATTTTTTAATATATAATTTTATGTATTAATTTTCTTTTTAATTTTTTTAATTTGGAAAAATCTTTCTACACGGATATATAATTAAATATCCGTGTAGCTCTCTTATTTTTTAATATTTAATTTTATGTATTAATTTTCTTCTTTATTTTTTTAATGTGGAAAAACCTTTCTACACGGATAATTTTTAAAATGTCCGTGTATAATTGAACTACTGTTTTTTTTTTTTAATTTTTTGCTTTTTTTTGGCTAGCCTCCAGTTTTGCCAGCCATTTAAAATCAGATCAATTCCAGAACATATAATTTCCAAAATAAGAATACCAAAACCCCTAAATTTTGGAAATTTCCAAATTATATCAAAAATTAATATAAAATTCATGTACACTGAATTATACAAAGATCATACAAATCCATATTCTGGTTTACAAAATTGTTTTATAAAAAAATCTGCCCACATACATCTAAACTGATCTAACTGCTCATTGGAGTAACTCTTTGACTCTGATGAATACTACACAAAATTCAAAACATGCAAGTTACAAAAATATGGCAACTACATCTCTGTTTTGCTTTATAGAAATAAGTAATTGCAATTATAGCAATGCAACTAATAAAACAAGTTTAGAGGAAATCAATATTAATTGTATGGACAAGTCAAGGCAAAACATATGAATTACATACCGGATATGCTGGCCATTTGAATTGTATGCTCTCAACAAAGTGAAACATAAAAATCATCGTGTAATAACCGCATTCCCAACCTCCAATCTGTTGCGGGCACTGAAATTTACATTCAGCAGCCTATGTCAGAATGACAATAAATTTTTGAACCCAAAAATATGAAATTATAAAATTATAGTGTGCTCACCTCCTTCCAGAGCCCATTCATTTTATTTCTGCTCTTACCCGTGCTTTGCACTCCACCCTCTTTAAGATATTGCCGAAAAACCCTTAAAAAATTGAGTGACTGTAATTAGCAATTCCACAATTATAAAAAAAAATCAAACCAAGTGATATTTAGATAACTTACTTAATTATAACAGGCATGACTCTTTTGGACTGCTGAGTGGTGATGGATTTGTCGGGCCGGCTTGAATCCATGACATAAATCGTATTTTCAAGTGGCACAATCACCAACAAACACCACTGGGAGCTGTGGGGGGAGAAGAATTGTAGTACTTTAGCATAAAATTAGTGACATTTATATTTCAGCATGTAATAGTGACTCAAGTGTTTACTATGGTTCATTGTGTAATTCTTTAACTGAAAATATAAACACTTAATAAGGGTTACAAGTAACCTACCTTTGGTGGTATGGCAGGAGAAGAAATTTCTTTTGATCCCCATGAGCATGATGCATCGCTTTACGCAAGTAGTCGACACAATCATCCTCATATCATTCCAACATCATTCCATTAATTCTGCCGGGGTCCAAAAGTGCACACAAGTTCACCTTACCTTTCGATGCGGTCTCACGGCATTTCTGGACTAGGAACCTGAAAATTCATCATTTTACATTAGAGTATATATTTGAGTGCTATACACATGATATAAATAATTGATTGGTCACTAACATGAGGAAAACGGTGATGACTCCCACATCGAGCCATTTATCGCTTGACGAGGAGGCCTGTAGAAAGTCATTGAATTCTGTGAAAGGCAGCACGACCTCCCTGCCATCGTGTAGAAACATACTGGGGGGGACACTGAAGGTAACAGCCGTCATGTCCTTGGGTGCCTTGATCAAGTGGGCGTGGAGAGTCTGCAACTGACCAGGCAAACAGCTAACCTCTTTTGCTGTGAGCCCCGTACGGTCTAGTGGCGCATCTACTGGCGCATCAGGCACTTCTGGCGCAACAGACACCAAGGCTAATTCCATGTCCCGTACCGGTGACAACGCTTCATCCTCATTGATTGTTTCACCTCTTCGTGTCTGTATCAAATTTTGTATATGTCTTTTTCAAGTATTTGAAAAGAATGATTTGAATAAGATAGCCTATTGTATTTGGAGATTACGTACATTGTCCAAAATAATTTGATTTTTCGGCCATTGGACTATCGCATAGCGGGCATCATCAAGCACCACCATTTCAACGACAGGGACAGGAAGAGGTATTCTCACAGCCCAATCATGCGTGATCTTATCAACCGCTACGCGGAGATAGTTGGGCCTCAACTGATCACCGGCTGCAGGAGGATATACAATGCCCCTAGCAATGGTCAGAGGAGTAGTACCGAAATACATGACGAGGTCGCATGCTGTGGCCTCCTGCAATAATTATCAGCAATTAGTTGTCTTTAGAATGAAATAATATTGTCTAGCGAATTAACCGCGAGAATCAACAGTACCTTTCGATTATGAACAAGCAGTGCTTACCTTTAGATTGTCCAAGCCGCCTAGCACTTCGGTCCCAGATGCCTGACTACTTCGCCGAACTCCCGGAGAAACGGGAGGTTGATCCTCGGATGGCTGCCTAATTTGGTGCATTTGGTTCACCATCCTTGATTCCAGCTCAGCCAGCTTCTGGGTGTACTCCATTGTAAGCTCCTCGCGTACCTCCTGGCGCACCTGCGCCAACCTTGATTTCAAACGGGCAGGGCCTATTTTTGCACTATATTTTTCTATGTTTTATTTATAAACTGTCACAGTGAAAACAGAATACTTGGCTACTTTCCTTAATCGGTACAGTTATCAAATTTGGACATCTTTATCCTTTGTGAATGTAATAACATTGTTGATAATGAATTTTGTAGACCGTGGAGTTGCAAAAGCTTATTTTGGCGCATAACAACCTTGAAGTATTGAAAGAAGACCTGCGCAACCTTACCTCGCTAACTGTTTTGAACATGAGTCATAACAGGATTTCATCCCTTCCTTCTGCTGTTGGAGAGTAAGTAGTTTCTGTTCTAGTTGAATCTGGCAGAAGGCCTCTATGTATTTTCCCTATAGGTCCTCTTCAATATCTCCTAATGTGTTAACATACATGGCATGCACTTGGATGCTGATATGTCGTGTTGTATAATCCTAATTGAGGGCATAAAAGGGGAGCAAATTTTGATTCAGAAAAGTTCTATTATCTATTTGGTCTCCAAAGTGGGTCCAACTACTACTCATTTTACTCGAACCCATGCCATGTTAACCTTGTTAAAGATAACTGATGAAGGGCCAAAAATAACAACCATAAAGGACTTGGCCGTGAAATATTCTTTTTGCTTATAATTTCTTCACTAATTTTTTCAAACATTTTACTTGGTTGCTCAGGTTACCTTTGCTAAAAGCATTGGATATCTCATATAACCAAATAACTATTATACCTGAAAAGATTGGGTCGGCCACAGCACTGATTAAGTAAGTTTCTGTATTTTAAATCTCATTATATTTACGCTACACCCTAGCAGTGAATACCTTTTGTAACATCAACCTAATGATACAGGCTTGATTGTTCAAATAACCTTCTAAAAGAGTTGCCAAGTGCTCTCGGAAGTTGCTCAGATTTAGCAGACCTAAAGGTTGATCAATCAACAGCTAAATTTTCTTTACTTATGCATAGAAATTATCTGCTCTGGCAGTATCATACCGGTTCTCTCAATTATTAAGCAAAGCCCCAATTTTATCGCAGGTAACCCTAATTTAATCCTCAGCTGTGCACCTGAGGCTCAATTCTATCCTATTTTAAAGTCAAGTGGGCCAACAAATAAAGCAAACTACAACAATTAAATTCAATTATTGTCATTACTCATTTGTTCCTTTTGTGTGTTCTCTAGGCAACTGATAATTCCCTGACTAAATTGCCAGATGAGCTTGTCAACTGCACCAAGCTGTTCAAACTTGACATAGAGGTAGAACAATTATACTTTTTTTATCAAATTCTAAGTTTGAGGAGTTCATTTACATTTTTACCATGTACCATTTAACTTTAGGGAAATAAGGTGACAACTCTCTCTGATAACATGCTTAGCTCATGGACTGCTCTAACAGAGTTAAATGCTGGTATACACTGTTATTTTAGATATTAATTTTACTTTCAGTTTTATTAATTCAAGCTCTGCTGGAATTAGATGCACAGAAAGCATTCTTAACTTAAAGGTGTATTTTTTTTTGTCTCTTCTATAAGCAAGGAATCAGCTGATGGGTATCCCAGAAAGCGCATAGGAGCTCTCTCTAAGCTGATCCGTTTGGATTTGCACCAAAATAGTGAGTTTAATTTTTAATACTTTTCATCTTCAAATCTAATGCTGGTTTGTTGCATTGCTATGATTTTTTTTCTGACTGTTAGGGTGTTTCCTCAGGAATTTCATCAATTCCACTTTCAATAAAAGGATGCTCTTCACTTGCGGAGATTTACCTTGGGTTTGTGAATTCTTTCTAGAATAATAGTAGCAATCTTTTTTAAATATTACTTATTTATATATTGAATAGTATTTTCTGATATCAATGCATTTCAAAATAGAAAAATAAAACTGACAACCTAGCTTATTACTTCATGAACTACGAATTGCTACTATGAAATGTACACATTGGGGGTGTTCGGTAGCTCTCCTTAGGAGGGTGGAGATTAAAAATTTAATCCTTGCTAAGGAGCACTTGTTCGGTAAAAATGTAGGATTAAGAATGGAGACTTAGTACAAGTAAAATATATATTTTAGTATGTAAAGACCTAAATACCCTCATCTTCCACATTTTTCTTGCCATTTAATATAATTAATACAACAAACAAAGATAATGATAATTACACACATTTGAGTGAAAATAATGAAAATTATCTAAAATTAATAGTTAATACATGAAACAAATTAATATAGAGTTAGGCTAATATGACACTAGTGTTATATCAAACTAAATAACACCACATCTTAAACCCTTAGATCTGCTTTAAGATTCGTACAAAATGAAGTGCTTGAACAGTAAAAACGGATAATACGAATCTTAAAGCAGATCTAAGGGTTTAAAATGTGGTGTTATTTAGTTTGATATAACACTAGTGTCATATTAGCCTAACTCATTAATATATATATAGGGCAAGTTCTGTAACATATCAAATTAAAAAAATTTAAATTACAGAACAATTTAATATAACGGACAAATCTGTTAACATTATTAGCCGTATCTCAAAATATATGAAACTTGGTACGTGCATCAAATCTGGTACAAGGCATCAAACCTGGTACTGGTACAATGCATTAAATGAATATTTTAGACAAGGATAATGGAGCAATCAAATGAAGAAAGAGCAGCAGCTCTGTAAATCATGTAATTGAACCAATGATTATCTATAAACATCCACTATTCATTATTGTTTACCAGACAGAAACAGGAGGCCAAATTGTTGTGAGGAACTCAAGCCGGTACAATGTACTAGTCGGGCATGAGAAATCAGTCCAAATTTAAAGTTGCAGAAAATTGACAAAAGTTTCCGTATTTTTATTGGAACTGACAGCAAAACTTGTAATTTATAATGAGAAATTATTGGACAAAAATCATCAAAGTGAATGTCAACTAGAAAAAATGAAGGAAATATGAAACTCACTGAACCGCCTTGTAATTTAGAAAAATGCAAAACACATCAGTAACCGACTGTTGATGAAATCTTGCCTAATCTTGACTTTCAAACATTGGCTTTACTCGACTGGAAGAAAAGCTCACTTCCTCTTCTTCTCATCTAGTGTTGGCGAGCGAAAGGACATGAATAAGAGATAAAAGGGTCCAAATCATAATCGCAACCCACTGGATAGGCATTTTAGCAAGTGAATGGTTTCATTCGAGAAAGGGAAAGCCGCGAGAAACTAAAACGAGGCAACGAAAACCATTAAATTGGATCTCTATCGATAGAGCGTCTCGGTGTGAAGCTCTCTATAAGATCGAATCAAATTAGTTTGTCGCCGGCGAGCTCGCGACAGAAGTGAGGTAGAAACAAATTTTTCTCTTCTTGCGTTCAAAGAAGAAAGAAGAGTAATGAAGAAAATATTAAAAAATAAAAGAACGCTAAAGGAGCTCCTTAGTTTGGGGGTAAAACGGTACAAAAAAAGCACCTTTTTGGGCACAAAGGAGATCGATTTCTTAAGGAAGGGAAGAGGACGGCTTAGCTAAGGAGGTCTTTAATCCAGTCAAAGGAGGAACCGTTCGGCAGACTTAAGAGAGATTAAGACTAAAGGAGCTCTAAGGAAGCACTGCCGAACAGGTACATTAGGGTTACAATGGGTTAAGCTCGGTAGGATCTGTATTTTTTTTATGTAAAAGCAAGTTTGGTTAAATTCAATCGGAATTGTCAGTGGGCCGATGAATACTGACACGGATCCAATCTGTTAACCTATCTGGTCAGGTTTTCCTGATAATTTGACTGGACCTCAAGATTTAAGATATGCATACTGCCTTCTGGTGAATTGAATATATATCTTTATCTTAACTAGTTTAGCCTTTTAAATTAGCAAAAATTAAAATAACTCTAAAATGGTCGGGTCGAACCAGACTTGACTGGCAGAAGTTTTGATCCTAACCTGACCTATTATCCACTCTTGGTTTTCATCAGGCTCACATGTCATGCAAGTCACCAATCGACATCCTATAAATACTTGCTTACATTTGCAGTTTATTTTCTTAATTTCAGCAACAACTTGTTATCAACGATCCCAGATGAAATTGGCGAACTTTCTCGTCTGGGAACATTGGATCTTCGATCGAATAAGGTTTTAGTGCTTCATTAACCTCTTATCTTAACATCTAACAGTACCAACTAGTATATACCTGTGAGCAAATCATTAATGCGCTGGAAGCTTTAGTTGAGCTCTGACCATGCAATTTTACTGAAGGTTTATCACATTTACAACTAGACCTAACATTTAATGTTTTCAATTAGCACCAAACTGCTTTCTAGTTTGTGTATAAATATGATTGAATTGCCCGCATTTGTTCATCTTAACTCAACTGATAATTTCTTGTCCATTTCATACTCTTGTTGATAAATATTGCTCCTACTGTTTGATTTTAGATCAAGTAAGATTCAGGAACGAACCAAAACAATTGTAGTGGCAGAGTTTTTAACATCGAATATGCCTTTTAATCTAGCAACTGATTGGTTTTTTGCTATTAGTAATGGCATGGTTGTTACGGTATGAATGCAATATGTCACATTTAACAGTCAGGTAACTTTTACAAGTACCTTAAGTTTTGGTGCTGGTTACATATATGAGAAATGAGAACATTAGGGTGCAAACACCTGTCATAAATTCTAATCCTTGTCGCACCATTCGCACATGTAGTACATAAATGTTGATACACCTACTTTTTATTTTTGTTCAGTTGAAGGAATATCCTGTTGGAGGATGCCGTTTGAAGCTCTCTGCACTGGATTTGTCTAATAATTCTCTCTCTGGATTGCCACCCGAGCTTGGTACAAACTCCCCACTGCCTGCTTTCTTTTATCTGTGTTTCTTTTTTCATTTTTGAGAGTACCTAAACCTTGCATTATTGATGTCTAACCCTCAGATTTTTTGCAGTATACAGTTTGTTCTATTTCTAAAATCAAACAACAGCCCTCTAATTGTGAAAACTTGAATCTCATCTATGGGCTTGAATGTTGTTCGTATTTATCTTGTAGGGGGCGGGGGCGGGGTTATGAAGAATAGAATATCAATACATTTTTTTTTATTTAAGGGCCCCGGTACACCCCCAGCATCTTTTTGATGTTATTCTCGAGAACTGAACCTGCGTCTCTCCAAAGAGAGACGAGGGCTCGTGCCACTGCACTAAGCCTGTGGTTTAATAGAATATCAATACTTAAATCTCAAAAAGTTGTCTGTTAGATGCAAGTATGATTAACCATTGAACAGTTTGCAAAACCATATGATGTAAAAAAAATTTCATTACTTTTTAGGTACAATGACAAGCTTGAGAAGACTTCTGTTGAACGGAAATCCTATAAGAACGCTTAGGAGGTAAGCTAATAACTTTTGCAGTCATTTGGGTTTTTGATTAACTGCTAATTTATCATATAATCTTTTTTTTTCTCATTTGACGAGCTCATTAGTTACTGGGTCTACAGTTGCTCTACTGAAGTACTTGAGGAGCCGGCTCTCATCAGCTGAAGAAGGTACTTGCATGCAATTTTTAATACCAACAGCTTTTACTTGGCAAGCCTCATTTTTCCCCTGTTGGGGATTTGGAACTAAAAGAAAAGAAGAAATGTCATCTAATAGATGAAAAGTACTTGGAACTTTTAGTTCTGAATTTAGAGAGTTATTGGTATAGAGATGGGGATGACCAACTTGTGAGAGATTTTGTAAGAAGCGTCTTTTCAAAAAGTTTCGTATTTTATGTTATGGTTTTAGAAACAGAAAGATGTAATTTTAGGGTTTTTTTTTTCTTTTGCAGAACTGGCATCTACAAGCACTCCTAGAAAAGATGATGTAATTGCCCAGGCAGCTCGATTGTCTCTTTCCTCCAAGGTATAACAAACTTCAACTCTCCCTCATATTTGTTGATAACTACCTAAACAAGAAACTACTTAGCTCTAATTTTGGTTTTTCTTACTAAATAAGCTTATGAAAGCCACTCGAATATTTTTCAGACAAGTGTAAAGCACAAATTAGAATTGAGCACTGGATTTCTCATGCACACTTCCGAAATATAAACTCATAGTGTTGAGTAAATAGTCTAAGAAACAATTTATTATAGTTCAAGAGTATATATGAAAAATGTATAAATTAGAAATAGGCATCCTACTGTAGATAAAAGATAGATAGGTACTAACGGTCATATTGACCTTAGTATATATACTTACACAGCCACTGTACGTAAAGCAAGATATATACACAATCTTTCAAATACAAAAAAATATTTTATTTGTCTCCTCAGCCTATATCTCTCAAAAACAACATGGTATCAGAGCAGTAAAATCTCTGAACACAAAACTCGTAAAAACAACAGCAAATCAGCAAAGAGTAGATGGCTCAAGAAGGGCAACACGAGACTACCAACAACTCCTCGAAGCTCACAAATGCATTACTCAATGGCAAAAACTACCTTACATGGGCAAAGGCTGCAGCGCGAGCGCTCAGCGGTCGAGAGATGCGTGAATACATCACGGGAGACAACAAAGTGCCCAAGTGGCAAACCCGCTCTTGCTGACCGAAGCGGAAAAAAGGCAATGCGAAAATGGCGAACTCAAAACGATAAAATTATAACTTGGCTCACAAATTCTATGGAGCCATCAATTGCTGAGTTATTTCTTCTCCCCGATACAGCCTTCGAGCTATGGGAAGCCGTGAAAGCTATGTACGGCCAAGAAAATAACTACTCTCGGATTTATCAACTCAAACTAGAAATTCAACAAGAAAAACAAGGCACAAGAAAACACGTAGAGTACCTTGGTACTCTTCAAAAGAAAAAAGATGAGCTCCGATTGTACCGGCCGGCAACCACCGACTTGGCAATAATAAAAAAACGAGAAGAAGAAGATGATATTTTTGAGTACCTTGCGGGATTAAACCCGAGCTATGAAGCCGTAAGGGCTCAGATTATGAACACCATACCTCTTCCCTCTTACTCCCAAATCAAAAATATGATTCAACAAGAAGAAAGTCGAAGAGAAGCAATGGGAGGCCCGCAACTCACAGTCGAAGAAGGACACGAGATCCATGGCTTTGCAGCAGTGAAAAAATCAAATTTTCCCAAATCGGGTCAAAACCCTAGATCTCAAATTCTCCCAAATCAAAACGAAATCAAGAGATGCACGGGGTGTAAAAAGGAGGGCCACACCCATGAAAATTGCTGGTTTCTTCATCCCCATCTGAAACCGAAACACTGGAAAAATCAAGGCTCTGATGGAGGAGGAAAAGGGGATCAGAATGAAGGCAGGGAAAGAAATGAAGTGGGGCGTGTGTATTTCGCTGAACCAAAAAACTCTGTCGAACCAAAGCTGCTAGCTTTTGCACCTGGTCCGACTAATTACATTAATGGGCCTGCGGCTACTAATGGGCCTTCAACAATAAACACATCAGGTACTACCTTTTTCGCTGGCGGGTCAGGAACTGGCCGAAACGGGTCAGTTGATGGCTGTTTCGCTGGCGGGTCAGGGGCTGGCCGAAATGGGTCAGTGGATGCAGCAGATCAACTGCAGTCACTAATTCAGCAGATGTCTGTGCTGCTGACTCAACAAAATCAGTCCAAATTTTCTGGTATCTCTTCATACTCAAAGAATTTAAATTTGTTAGATAAAATAATTATTGATAGTGGTGCTACAGACCATATGTTTGGCAACCAAGCACTTTTTAAAAAATTAGATATGACCAAAAATGACCAATTTGTCTTGGTAGCAAATGGTATGAAGGCTAAAATAAAGGGCATAGGTGAAACTATATTTTGTAACAAAAAATATTTAATGTGCTATACCTAGATACGTTTCCTATAAACTTACTTTCGGTTCAAAAATTAACACAAGAATTAAATTGCGACGTGATATTTTCTTAAAAAAATGTTGTATTTCAGGACTGGGAAACCGGGACGAAGATTGGTGAAGGTTTTCTTGAAAACGGACACTACTTTTTGAATAAAAAAAAAATATGTTTGTGCTTCCGCTAAATCGGTAGATGTCGGACTATGGCATAGAAGATTTGGGCATCCCTCCGATAAGATTTTAAATTATATTTTGGATTGTAAAAATTTAAATTATGCCAATTGTGAAGTTTGTAAATTGGCAAAACAAACCAAACTTTCTTTTTCTCATTCCAATAGTAAAAGTGAAGCTATGTTTGATTTAATTCATTCGGATGTATGGGGACCGGCCCCAATTGATTCATACAATGGATTTAAATATTTTGTAACTTTTATTGATGATTTTTCAAGAACCACTTGGTTATATTTACTCAAATCAAAAAATGAAGTGTTTAGTAGCTTCAAAGAATTTTTTTGTCTTATAGAAAATCAATTTAATGCTAAACTAAAAATATTTAGGTCAGATAACGGAACGGAATTTGTAAAAAAAAATTTTGAAACTTTTTTTAAAGAAAAAAGGATTATACACCAAACCACTTGCATTAATACATCCGAACAAAACGGAGTGTCAGAAAGAAAAAATAGACATTTGTTGGAAATGACAAGAACATTAATGTTTCAAAGTAATGTTCCTAAAATATATTGGTCGGATGCCATACTTTGCGCCACCCATCTAATTAATAGATTACCAAGTTCAAGGATAAAAAATAAAATTCCATTAGAAATTCTTTACCAACAAAAAATCACCTTTGATCATTTAAAAATATTTGGGTGTACAAGTTTTGTACATATTAAAAGGAAAGATAAACTAGATTTTGTATCAACAAAAAATATTTTCTTAGGGTATTCACCATTTAAAAAAGGGTACAAATGCTATGATCCTATTAACAAAAAATTATTTATTTCTAGAAATGTTGTATTTTTTGAAAATGAGCCATATTTTAAAAAATTAGGAGAGATTCAAGAGCCTAATCAAACCCAAATTGAAAGCATAAATTCGGTAACACCCTATATTGCACAAAATAATTTAGAAGAAAATGAAACAAGTGACATTGAAGAAGAAATGAATGACAACAATGATGACATAAATGAGATCGAAGGAGTGAATAATTTGGGACTTAGACGAACAACTAGAGTGTCACAACCGTCAACTAGACTTAGAGACTATGTTACTTATACCGTACAATATCCTATACAAAACTTTATTTCATATAAAATTTTTTTGCCTTCATACCAAGCTTTTCTTACTACCATAGAAAAAGAAATAGAACCAAAAAATTATCAAAAGGCCATTCAAAATCCAACTTGGAATTAAGCGATGAAAGAAGAGCTAAAAGCTCTAGAGAAAAATGAAACATGGGTAATAGTTCCATTACCAAGAAATAAAAAACCCGTTGGGTGCAAATGGGTTTACAAAATTAAATATAATAGTAATGGTACCATAGAACGGTATAAGACACGATTAGTAGCCAAAGGATTTACACAAACATATGGCATAGACTATAATGAAACATTTGCACCGGTTGCAAAAATGAATACCGTTAGGGTGTTATTTTTCATTGCCGTAAACAATTGATGGAATTTATATGAAATGGACGTTAAAAATGCATTTCTTCAAGGAACACTTGAGGAAGAAGTTTATATGACCCTTCCACCGGGTCATGTAAAAGAAAAGAATGCTAATCTTGCTTGTAGGTTAAAAAAATCAATTTACGGACTTAAGCAATCTCCAAGAGCATGGTATGGCAAATTATCTCAATATTTAATTTCTTGCAATTTTAATATTAGCAATGCTGACCACTCTTTGTTTACCAAAAATGAAGGAAAAAATATAACCATTGTGTTAGTATACGTAGATGATTTAATAATTACCGGAAATAATTTAGAAGCAATTAAAAAAATCAAATCCCAATTAAAAGAAAAATTTGACATTAAAGATTTAGGATATTTAAAATATTTTCTAGGAATAGAAGTAGCATTTTCAAACAAAGGCCTATTAATCTCACAAAGAAAGTATACCTTGGATTTATTAAAGGAAACCGGAAAATTAGGTTGTAAACCGGCCTCTACACCAATAGATAATAAATATAAATTAAATACCGAGGATGGTGAACCCTTAGAAAATATAAACCAATTTCAAAGACTTGTAGGAAAATTGATTTACCTCACGGTAACCCGTCCGGATATTTCTTTTTCCGTAAGCCAAATAAGTAAATTTATGCATTCACCAAGAACACCACATTTAGAGGCCATAAATAGAGTTCTAAGATATTTAAAAGGAAATCCCGGAAAGGATATATGGATGAAGAATAATAATTCTAATGCAATATGTGGCTATTCCGATGCAGATTGGGCCGGTAGCTTTGATAGAAAATCCACCACCGGTTTTTGCACATTTGTAGGCGGAAATTTAGTCACATGGAAAAACAAGAAGCAAAATGTTGTGGCACGATCAAGCGCGGAAGCGGAGTATCGAGCCATGGCATCAACCACGAGTGAATTGATATGGCTTAAGCAATTGCTTAAAGACATGAGAATTAATGTTGATCGACCCATGAAAATGTATTGTGACAACAACTCTGCACGTCACATTGCTCAAAATCCCGTATTTCATGAACGGACCAAACACATAGAAGTTGATTGTCACTTTATTAGAGAGAAGGTCCAAGCCAAGGAAATAGAAACACCGTTTGTTCGAAGTGAAGATCAACTAGCGGATGTGTTTACGAAAGGATTGGACCCAAAGCCGTTTGAAGAAATCACAAGCAAGCTAGGATTATTTGATATTTACAATCCTAGCTTGAGGGGGGGTGTTGAGTAAATAGTCTAAGAAACAATTTATTATAGTTCAAGGGTATATATGAAAAATGTATAAATTAGAAATAGGCATCCTACTGTAGATAAAAGATAGATAGGTACTAACGGTCATATTGACCTTAGTATATATACTTACACAGCCACTGTACGTAGAGCAAGATATATACACAATCTTTCAAATACAAAAAAATATTTTATTTGTCTCCTCAGCCTAT